>NC_072481.1:14203285-14503285 GCF_027574615.1 Eptesicus fuscus
CTTGATCTGTCATTTACCCAAACCTTCCCTGAATGCTAGCAAAGTTCTGTGTTGACAATGAAGGGGGACCCAAAGATGAGAGACCTGGTCCCTGCCGTCCATCAGACACTGGAAAAGGACCTGGGTTGGAAGGCTTTCCAGAAAGAATCCTTCTCAGAGTACAAATGGGCCATGGTGGTCTTTGCTAGGCATCCTTCACCCAACCAGACAGAGCCATGAATTTCTGATGGTGTCACCTTTGGCCACATAAAAACAGACAAGCATCAAACACTGCCAATTCAGGTACTCGCTAAATGCAAACTTCGAAAACACGTGAGAGTGTAGATAGAAGGTGTGGTACACTGGATGACTGTTAGATCAAAGGCAATGATGGACTACCTGCAGTACACACACACCTCTTCCGGATGGCTGTTCCCAACTCACCAACCAAATCACGATGGGGCCCCACATCCTGAGAATTCCAGTTCCAAGACACCAAACTTGGCCAGTTTGTGAAGCCTTCGTGATGCTTTGTTGTCAGGACTACATACCTGTGGACATCAAAACCATATGAGCAAAGAGAGTGGGCAGTGGTGCACGAGTATGAACTCACCCAGCATGACTGCGGCTTTGGAAATGGTAGGGAGAACTGGCTGTTTGAATGTGGAGCGAAGATACAGTGACCACCAACTGTAAATGTGTCTCAAGACCAAAAAACAAAGCAGGCAACTCCACAGAATATAACATTATTATTATTATTTTAAAACTATATTTTATTGATTTTTTACAGAGAGGAAGAGAGAGGGATAGAAAGTTAGAAACATCGATCAGCTGCCTCTTGCACAACCCCTACAGGGGATGTGCCCGCAACCAAGGTACATGCCCTTGACCGGAATCGAACCCGGGACCTTTCAGCCCGCAGGCCGACGCTCTATCCACCTGAGCCAAACCGGTTTCGGCTATAACATTATTATTACAGGGTAATTTAGTTACAGGGATGGAGGGTCGGGGTGGACAGACAACCTTGGTAGTTCTGTGCAGCTCATTCTCCACTGCTTTACAGTTATTGCAGTGAATGTTTTATAGTACAGCTGAACTACTAATGATTGACAAGACACAGGGTCTAAGAAGGCCTTATGAGCCAGGAGCCCTACCTCCTAGTGGTCTTATGATAGAAAATGGTTTAGAATTGACACCGACACCCAATTTGATATAGGTCTCTGCTGCTGTCCCATTCTGCCCACTTACTGACAAGAATCTTTGTGCTTACATTGTAAAGGCTTACAGAACAGTAGTCATCTATATATATAAAAGCCTAAGCGACAACCGGACTATGACACACACTGACCACCAGGGGGCAGATGCTCAACATAGGAGCTGCTCCCTGGCGGTCAGTGCACTCCCACAGCCAACCTCCCTCAGCCAGCTGGCCCCCATCGGCCCCGAATTCGCGTGCACCGGGCCTCTAGTTAACTACAAGACAGTGAATGCTGGCCAGGAACAGTTAGCTTGGTCTAAGTCAGTGGTCGGCAAACTGCGGCTCGCGAGCCACATGCGGCTCTTTGGCCCCTTGAGTTTTTAGCAAAGGCCAGCTTAGGAGTACCCTAATTAAGTTAATAACAATGTATCTACCTATATAGTTTAAGTTTAAAAAACTTGGCTCTCAAAAGAAATTTCAATCGTTGTACTGTTGATATTTGGCTCTGTTGACTAATGAGTTTGCCGACCACTGGTCTTAGTTAAAGCTTGAATAGAGAGAGTGGAGGGCTTACAGAGATGGAGTCGGGTTTGTTCACATCAACATCTGACACTCGCCTACAGGAAACATACTTGTGAGTTGCTGCAGCCACAGCTCCCCAGGGGTATTGCTCCAGGAATGGAAGCAAACTTGAGGAAACCACAGTCCTTAGTCTCCTGCCAAGGAGGAGGCCCAGAGGGAGATGTGCACCTTAGCCCTCGTTCTTCAACCCTTCCAGGAATTAATGATTAGCTTTTCTTAACCTTTGCTCTAAAGAAGAAAGAAATCTCTACTAGAAATAACAGATGACTGAAAAGTAAGCTATTTGTTTTACCAAAACCACATGAACTGCCTCTGATTTATAGAGGTGACAAAAGTCCAAAAGAGCTGGGGAGAAAAGACAAGTGTTGAAATAACCACCAAATCACTCAACCTTTCATTTGCTTTCATGACAAAAAAAGAGATAATTTAACCACTGGCTGGTGTGGGGAGCTCCAAGACTTTAAGGGCCAGATCATATTTCAGGCTCTGAGGGCAATAACCCTTGTAAAACGTAAAAATCAGCCCTAGCCGGTTTGGCTCAGTGGATAGAGCATCGGCATGAGGACTGAAGGGTCCCAGGTTCAATTCCGGCCAAGGGCACATGCCTGGGTTGCGGGCTCGATCCCTAGTAGGGGGCGTGCAGGAGGCAGCTGATCGGTGATTCTCTCTCATCGTTGATGTTTCTACCTCTCTATCCCTCTCTCTTCCTCTGTATAATAAAAAAATATATATAAATAAAATAAAACGTAAAAATCATTCTCATCTCATGCTACTTACAAAAACAGGCAGAGGACCAATCCTTCTGGCCACAGTAAGCAGACCTGGGAGTCGTGAGATTTGGAGTCTAGGACATCAGTTCCCTTCCTCTATCTGGGCTAGTCCCCTGGTCCATGAAATGGGGGGTCTGGACAAAGGATGTTTCCCAGATTTTCATTTTTTTCATTTTTAACTTATGGATCTCTATGGCTCCTAGAAGATAGAGAACACCTCCTCTGTTTATTCCAGCCTTATATTCCCATACATTTAATGGCAAACACTAAATGTCAGTTTAATTTATTAGTAATAAGATACTATTTTTTATTGATTTGAAAGAGAGAGAGAAACATCGATTGGTTGTTCCACCCATTCATGCATTCATTGGTTGGTTTTTTAATGTGCCCTGATCGGGAATCCAACCCCCCACCTTGGCATACCAAGACGACACTCTTACCAAGTGATCACCCGACCAGGGCAGTACAAGAGATCTTAAAGTCTGAGAGAAACTAAAACCTGGACGATGACTGAGGAGACGGCGGTAGAAGACTGCTCTAAGCCAGGAGCCAGGAAACCTGCCGTCTCCATTCTCAGTTTCCTCCAACCCCCGCCACGCCCAGCAGTCAAACGAGTCCTGAGGGCAGCCACTCCCTGCCACACACCTGGCCACAGCCTGCCCGAAAGGATTACTTCTCCAGGACCCGGCCCGGCCGTCAACACCCCGCTGGGCCCTCGCCTCTCTCTTCCCCATCCCAGCACGCTCCACTTTCGGTTCTCGGCACCTTCCACACGCAAGCTCCAACAGTTCTCAAGACAATGCAAACATTTCTTGAGCACTTGAATGTGCAAAGCATTGACAAGAGCAGGTGGATGCGAATCTATACTGTTTCCCAAATACAATGCACACCAGAGCTCCCCTCCCTTTCCCTCTCGGAGATGATAAAGCTGCAAGGAACCAATTACAATCCCTTTCCACAGCCCTGGACGGAGGCGGCAGGGAAGTGAAATCGCCTTGGTCAAGTTCACAGCTGAACTAGGACCAGACTCCATACCACTGGCTTAAAATCCTGGAGTCCCGGTTTTCTTGTCGACCTGGAATGGACAATGAGGCATCACGCTGCTCCATCCATGGAGGGCTTTCCCACCCACCACCTCCTTGAAACTTGTATTTTCTCCTAATTCCCAACCGGACGCACCTTCCCCTTATGATCAAGCATGCCACCTTCAATTCTGCATCCTTCCGGGGACAAAACACATGACCTGGGGTATCTCAAGTCAGACGGATGGCTGTGCGACCCTGGGCGAGTCGCCTAACCTCCCCCCCGCCGCTCGGCTCTCACCAGCCTAACCCCCGCCCAGGGCTCCGGCCCCGGGAGGAGGTGCGCCGCCCGCACCCGCGGCCACTCACTTGGCCCCGGCGGCCTGGAAGAGGTCGGCCCAGTCCTCCGGGTCGAAGAAGCGCGCCGTGAACAGCGGCCCGAAGTCGGCGTAGCTGAAGCCGGGCGGGTAGTTGTCGCTCATGAAGCGCCGGTACTGCGGCAGCCCCTCGCCCTTCCAGTGCCACCAGAACCACTCGCTGCCCCAGGCCGGCACCGAGAACACGCCCCAGTGCACGAACACCCCGAATTTGGCCTTGTCGAACCAGTCCGGCAGGGGCCGGGAGTCCAGACTCGGCCAGTCCGGGGTGTAGCGGCGCTGAGCCCCGAGCGCCCACTCGGCCGCTCCGAGAACCAGCAGCAGCCGCGGCAGCAGCGGCAGCCGGGTGCCCACCGCCCACGACTTCATCCCCGGAGAACAGACTCCGACTCTCCGCCTCCGCCTCCACCATCCCCTCTCACCGCGCAGCTGCGGCGCGAGGCCCCGCCCACTCTGACTAATGATTGGCTCGGTAGGAAAAAGGGGCGGGTCAGCCCTGGCTGCTTGACTACAGAGTCTCTTCCCCTCTTAGTCCGCCAGCCCTGTTGCGCCCTCTAGCGCTTAAAAGGAGAAAAGACGCAAGGAGGCGTTGACAGCGCTCGGCTGGTGGTCTAATGAAAACTTCTGAAGACTTCTTGGCGGGGTTCAGCCGTGGGACTGATTCAATCGTGGGGGTGTAGAAGGCCGGGTGTGTACGGAGAACTGGGTGTAGTGCATTTGGCCGTTGGGAGTCATAGCGGACTTTCTGAGCTGTAGCACACAAGAGCAAGCGGGAGGCGGGAACACCAGATGCAGGGGCATTGTTACCGGCCTGGTAGAAATAACAAAGTAGAATAATGCTGGTAGAAGCATTATGAGGAGGGAGAACACTGGATGCTGAAAGGGGAAGAGCAGGTGTGACCATTTTGCCTATCTAATACTTGCTTTGGGAATTCTGAAGCCATTCCAAGAGCCTAACATCTGATTGGAAAAACAAGACCCATGGACATACAAGCACTACGAAGGAACGTTTTTAGAGCAGTAGGGTAAGAAAATTAAGAGCCCCAAGTCCTACAGCATAGGGAATATAGTAAAAAATATTGTAATAACTACGTATGGTCCCAGGTGGGTACTAGAATTATCGGGTGGAATAACTTCATAGATGATGTAACTGTCTAACCACTGTACTATACTCCTGAAACTAATATAAAATTATATTGAATGCCAACTGTAATTAAAAAATAAAATAAAATAAAAAGAGTCCCAGGCCCTAGGAGTACCTGTGTGAACGTTGTCTGGCAGGGAGGTTACCAAGTCCTCTACAACCTGCATATGCTGTGCATGCTCAGACAGGAGGTGAGGCCATCAGGCGTGGGAAGTACAATGACCCTAAGTGGCACCGCCAGTCCCTACATATCAGTGAGAGAACTGCAGCAGGGAATTTGGGGTTTCTCTACACAATCCCCTTTCCTCCTCTCTCCATTTGAGGGAGGAGAAAACGGAGATCCAGAGAGAGTATAGAAGTTGCTCAAGATGATGCAGCTAGTTGAGCTCAGAGGTGGGACCAGAACCCAGGTCTGCAGCTGTGGAATTTGTGCCTCTCCACATGCTGCTTCTCTCTTGCACCCCGGAAGGAGACAGCGCCTGTGTTGACAGAACCAAGCACTTCCTCATCCTGGGAGTTGTAAGGAAATACAAAGGCAATTGCTGAATAAACAGCTATTCTAATCTGTGTTTCTTTCTCTGCAAGGTTAGGCTAAAATATTGTCCAAAACAGTAAAGCACAGACACCTTAAAAAAACAAAACCAAGCCCATCTTCACACACTTTCTAATGATCAGAGTAATCGTCTTTGATGTTATAGAACTCATCTTGGGGAAGACAAAATGGGACATTGTGAACTTTATTCCTCCTTAACCTTGTGAAAATTAATAAACAGAAACCTCTTTTAAAATGGAGTCAGGAGGCTAGAAGAGAGAACTCTTACTCACATACCACTCAATGGGTACTATTAACCCCAATAGGACAGACATACAATAGGAAGTGATAACTACATTACTACCTAAGCACAAGAAAGAAAAGATCCCTCCTTGCCCTGTAACAGCTCAGCCAATGAGAGATCACCATAACTCAGCCAATGAAAAATCTCCATACTTCAAACTTTTAGTTTCTTCCGGGGGACTCTTCATTTACAACAGCCCCTCCGAAGTCCATCAGAGAGTCTCTGGATTTGAGCATGGTTTACCATTAGACCGCAGGTCCTGAACTGCAATTCTTTATTGTTCCTGAATAAACCCATTTTGCTGGAGAAATATCGGACTGTCTATTTGTTAAAGGTCAACATCCTCATAACCAAAATGCAAATTTGCAGGAGCAGGTGACAGACTGGACAATATTAGAAGTTGGGAAACTGGGTTTCTTGCACTAGACACCACCTAATGGGGTCTCCTTGGGCAAGTCTCGTCCACAGTCTGGACCCATTTCCTCCTCTAAACAATGGGGGCCGTTCTCAGTGATATCCAAGGTGCCTTATCTCCTTGCTCTCCTCCTTCATAAACTCCAGATCTTTACTTAACGCTGAAATAGGAGATTGCGAAAGGAGAGCGGTAGAAAGTCCGGAAGTGCATTTAATTCAATGACTTTTAAGCTCTATATTTATTACAGAAATATTTACTGAGTATCATTTTATGCCGGCCCTTGGGCATTTTCTTTGCTAACATGAGAAAAGAAAGGCATGCCCCAACTTTAAGGAATCACAAATTTACCTTTGAAAAATTATGCCATTTCAACTGGGTTCAGTAGTGTCTCCCAGAACTTCATGTTACCCAGAACCTGTGAATGTTGCCTGACTTGGAAACAGTCTTTGTAGTTGTAACTTGTTAAATTTTGGTGAAATCATACTGGATTGAGAGTGTGCCTTAATCCAATGATTGGTGTCCTTAAAAGAAGACACCAAGAGCCGAAACCGGTTTGGCTCAGTGGATAGAGCTTTGGCCTGCAGACTGAAAGGTCCCAGGTTCAATTCCGGTCAAGGGCACGTACCTTGGTTGCTGGCACATCCCCAGTGGGGGGTGGGGAGGTGCAAGAGGCAGCTGATCGGTGTTTCTCTCTCATCGATGTTTCTAACTCTCTGTCCCTCTCCCTTCCTCTCTGTAAAAAAATCAATAAAAAAAAAAAAATATATATATATATATTTTTTAAAAAAAGAGAGATTAGTGGTCAAGAGGGTAGGCTTTGGAGTCAAACAGAACTGGTTTGGAAACCCCAGCTCTGGGTACGGATTAGCAGTGTGGCCTCAGGCAAGTGATTTTGCCTCTTAGAAGTTTCCTCATGTGTAAAATGAGGATACCAAATCCTCATCGGGTTATTGTGAAGACCAAATGAAATACCTCATTTAAAATACTTAGCCCCCCAAAAAAAGAAAAATAGAGAAAAGTACTTAGCCCAGCCCTAGCCTGTGTTTCACAGTGGTTAGAGCACCAGCCTGTGCACCAAAGGGTCGAGGGTTCGATTCCCAGTCAAGGGCACGTACCTGGGTTGCAGGTTTGATGCCTGGCCCCAGTTGGGGCACGTGCAGGAGGCAACCTATTGATGTGTCTCTCTCACATTGATGTTTCTTTCTCTCTCCCTCCCTCCTTTCCACTCTCTCTAAAAAATCAAAGGAAAACCAATGGACAGAGACAGCAGGGGGGTAAGGGCATGTACAGGAGTGGGGTTGGGGGGCCATGGGGGGATATGGACACATATGTAATACCTTAATCAATAAAAAAATCAAAGGTGAGGATTAACTAACTAACTAATAAACAAACAAACAAACAAGCAAATAACTAAAGCCGAAACCGGTTTGGCTCATGGATAGAGCATCGGTCTGCGGACTGAAAGGTCCCAGTTCGATTCCGGTCAAGGGCATGTACATTGGCTGCGGGCACATCCCCGGAAGGGGGTGTGCAGGAGGCAGCTGGTCGATGATTCTCTTTCATCGATGTTTCTAGCTCTCTATTCCTCTCCCTTCCTCTCTGTAAAAATCAATAAAATATATTAAAAAAAAAAAAGACTCACTACAGGTCAGCTGGCATTTATGACCAGAGCACCTAGTAGGTCTACCCTACCTAAAGTTGCCTCAATTAATCCTTATCACATGACCCTGACAATCCTTGATTTCTTTCATTGTACCACCCATACTGGTCTTATTTATTTATTTATCTACTCTCTCCCGACCAGAATGGAGAATGTAAGCCCCAGTAGACAGGGGCAGAGTCTCATTTATAGCTGGACATCCAGGACCTAGCACAGACCCTGGCATGTATTATGAGATGGGTGAATGAGTGAATGAATAGTGGACACCTTGTCTTACAAATTATTCAGTGAAGACATGTTTAATCACCTTCTTCCATTTATTCTGTCTTTGATCCTAAAGACCTGCATTAGAATTCCTTGCAATCCTCCTGCCACCAACATTTCTCTTGCCTTCTATTTTAAGCCCCTCTGCTAGGAACCCACACTGCCTGAGATGCAAAATAATGGTGTCCTGGGATCTTCAAAAGCTTGGGCTGTATTCTTGCTGGAGATAATGGACTGTGGGATGTCCACCCTGTGCCTAACACATAGTAAAGAAATTTACCCTTCCTACTACTTGCTCTGTTTATTATTTGTCATGGGAGTATGGAGGAGACAAAAAGGCCTGAACTAAGAATGCGTGAGAACATGCCGAAGCCGGTTTGGCTCAGTGGATAGAGCATAGCCTGCGGACTGAAGGTCCCGGGTTCGATTCCAGTCAAGGGCAGTACCTTGGTTGTGGGCACCTCCCCAGTGGGGGGTGTGCAGGAGGCAATCGATGTTTCTCTCTCATCAATGTTTCTAACTCTCTGTCCCTCTCCCTTCCTCTCTGTAAAAAAATCAATAAAATATATTTAAAAAAAAAGAATGAGTGAGAATAATTTGGGGATTTATAAAATCTTTGTGACTAACTTCCTTTTGCTTGGAGTTGGGTTAGACTGGGACACTGCCTGCTGCCAGTGGTGCCGCCAAGTAGGACTTCACAGGGTCAATAAAATTATCTGGGGGACTCTTCCCCCGCCCTACGTGGGAGTCCATTCTGTGGGACTCTTCCCCCTCCCGACATGGGAGTCAGTTCTGTGGGACTCTTTCCTCTCCCCACGCGGGAGTCTGTACTTGTTCTTCAATAAATCTCCACCTATGCTATAAAAAAAAATTCTCTGAAGATTCTGTGTCTCAAGTGACCCCAGCCTCCGTATTCCCCAGAGACCTAAGAGGTCACAGTGGCTGTGAGCGGGGATTATCAGGAGTCAAAGAGGACCATTGCCTTAATAACAAGATGCCCTTAACTGGAGGGCTGTCAGCTGCCTCTGAAAGGGGGGGACCCACACCCACAATCCTCATCGAATCATAGTTCTTGGTCTTTAATGGGCTAGGGTAACCTAAAAAGGTCCTCAGTGGGAAGGGGTGACTTAGAACCAAGAAGGCCCCAACAGTTAAGCAGGAACAAGGGCTGGCCAAACAGCCACCCAGACCCTGAGATCCCAGGAGAAGAATCTGTTCTTCTCACATTTCCTCTGAGCCCCTCATTGCTGAGCCTGAAGGTTCCCTCTGGCTCCGTGGTCTCTGGAGAATGCAGGCACTAAGCCATCTTGGTGAGGAGGTTATCCTGACCTGACATGCGCTGAGCCTGTCCCAGACGTCTTGCCTCCTGCCCACGTCTCCACTCCCAGCAGGGGCCCAGCTGTGCAGATAAGCATGACCAGGCACTCTCCAGGGATGCCGACTCTCATCAGCAAAAGAGGGTAGGTGTCAAGACCTCTGGGGCTGGTTCAAGTGAGACGAGAGGGTCAAGACTGCTCTCTCTCCTCCTGGAAGTGAAATGATTTCTGACGTGGCTTGTTCCAAACTCTGAACGAGGCCGCATCAGCAGTCAGAGCAGTATAGGCCTCTGGAATCTGCTCATTGGGTGACTTTCCCATCAGCCTCTGTCTCAGTGACTGAGGACCTCGGGACCCCTTCTTTTCCTTCAGGCCCAAGGCCTCTCAGGTGCTGCTTCCAGCAGGCCAGGCAGTGGTGGGCAGAGGCGCGGATCTCCCCACTCCGCAGGGCATAGATGATGGGGTTGACCATGGAGTTGACAAGGCAGAGCAAGGAGCAAAAGGCAAAGACCTTCTTGACCGGGTCACTCAGCGGGGTGGCCAGGCTATAGACCATGAGGACTAGTGCCGGGAACCAGCATATGAAGAGAACAGCCAGCACCACCCCCAGGGTCTTGGCCAACCTCACATCCAGCCTCATCCGGGTCATTCCTGGCACCTGCCCATCCTGGTGCTCAGCCAGGCTGGCTACATGCTGATGGGCCTTCCAGAGGACGTGCCCGTAGGTGTAGATGATGCCAGAGAAGAGGAAGGCGATGAACAGGAGCCAGCCCAGCAGATAGTTATTGGGGATCAGAGGGAAAAGCTCAGAGCAGGGACTGGGACAGCAAGTCCATCCCATGAGGGGCAGGTAGGAGACGAATGCCGAGAGGACCCACATGATGCCCAGGGTCACCAGTGCCTTCCTACAGGTGAGCATGGCTTTGTATGCAGGTGGGTAGCGCAGACAGAGGTAGCGGTCGATGGCGGTCAGCAGCAGGCTACCTACAGAGGCTGTGAAGGTCATGGTCACGCTGCCAATCTTCAGCAGAAAGACAGCCTTGGAATCCACGCCCTGAAAGACGTGGAAATTTACAAAGTTGCAAGCAAAGACTACGCTGGCCAGGAAGTCAGCTGCAGCCAGGCTGCTAATGAACAGGTACGAGGGCTTCCTGCGGAGCCGGCGGGAGGACAGGATCAGGTAGAGCACAGCCAGGTTCTCCAGGGCGCTTAGCAGGCCCAGGATGGTGCACAACACCGCAACAGCTATCCTCTGCTGAGTGCTCAGAATCATGTAATCCTTCATGGGGTTGAAATCCAAGCCATCCTTGGAGCCATTGGCTGCCGTCACCACCGAGCATCCCTCCATGGAGTGAGTCCTTTGGGTTCTGCTGGGCTTGCCAAGAAGTCTTTACTGTGGTACACTGAGAAGAAGAAACGAGTCTTTTTCAATCAGCACAGTCATGGCCTCACACAAACTCTGACTCTAGCTAAACCTCTTATCTGTGCAGATGGATATGTTGAAATAGCAACTTATATTTTGTTCCTCTCTACTTGGCCTCTTCTCCATTCTAGTGGGGCCCAGGTCTGTCCCGATTGCCTTAGGAGAGGTATGTGGAAATTCAAGAAGCAGAAGTGGCCTGCAAGCTTTTTGGCCTTTTGTTTTCAAAAAGACTAATCCTAAGACTTCCCTTTGAAAGTAAGGCGAATCTCCCATCTTCAAAAATCAAGAGGAAATCAAAACCAAGAAAAATGGAATCCAGAGTGATCAGGTGGAGGGGTTTTTTGCCTTAGTGTTTTTTTGTTTTTTTTTTTTGGCAAGTTTTGGTAAGTAAGATGCTGACATTTAAACAACTATTTAGGAATGGGAGGCAAGACTATGGCTTCATACCAGTAGGTTGTCAGATGAAGTATAGGAGTCCAGATAAATTTGAATGTCAGGAAATAAATAATTTTTTAGTATAAGTATATCCTAAATATTCAGAAAAAAAAACCCATCCAAATATCATATGGGACATTATTGGGTATCATTAGAAAGCAAACTCAACATTTCTCTAGATGGATATGCTTTCTATCTAGGTCACACAAGATTCCCACATAGAAAGGCCCATGGAATTTGAGCTCATAATGCAAAATTACAAAGTGCATAAGGAAACACGAATACAAGTTAGCAGAAATGTCAGACAGTAGAATCAGACTTCCAGGCACTTCATATAATTCTTGGGTATATGTTATAATTAATATTATTAAACAATACAGAATCAAAAACATGAGTACATAATGAGTGACTGGGCAGATTTGAAAAAGAATCAAGCAGAATTTTGGAAGTAAAAAATAAAGCATTGAAAAAAGAAATCCTGCCGAAACCGGTTTGGCTCAGTGGATAGAGCGTCAGTCTGCGGACTGAAAGGTCCCAGGTTCGATTCCGGTCAAGGGCATGCACATTGGTTGCAGGCACATCCCCAGTAGGGGGTGTGCAGGAGGCAGCTGGTTGATGTTTCTCTCTCATCGATGTTTCTAGCTCTCTAACCCTTTCCCTTCCTCTCTAAAAAATCAATAAAATATATTAAAAAAAGAAAAAAGAAATCCTTAAGGGCAGGTTAAAGAGCACAAATGACTCATTGAACAGCATGGATCTAGAACAGTGGTCGGCAAACTGCGGCTCGCAAGCCACATGCGGCTTGCGAGCCGCGGTTTGCCGCTCTGTTGACTAATGAGTTTGCTGACCACTGATCTAGAATGTAGATCTGAAGAAATTTCTCAGAATGCAGCACAAGGAGATAAAGAGATGGGATACATGAAAGAGAGCTTAAGAGACATGAAGGATTGAATGAAAAGGATTAAATATATCTAGTCGAAGTTTCAAAAGGGAAGAATAGAATTGATGGTGGGCATTGGGGAGGCAGTATTCAAAGATGATAGTAGAGAGTTGTCCAGAGTTCTCCTGGACATGACTTCTCAGATTCAGCATTCACAGGGAACTCCAAACAGAATTTAAAAAACGAACTAATTCCACATTCACATATCTATATATATAAAAGCCTAAGCAACTGTTCAACTGTTCGACTGGTAGCTATGACACGCACTGGCCACCAGGGGGCAGGCGCTCAACACACAGGCATGGAAACATGGAACAGACTGATGAATCTCAGAGGGAAAGGGGGAAGGGGGAGGGCAGGAAGAGATTAACCAAAAATCTTATATGCATGTGCACTGGTGGGGTTCCTTGGCCTGGCCTGTGGGGATCTGGCTGAAACCGGCAGTCTGACATCCCCCGAGGGGTTCTGGATTGCCAGAGGGCGCAGGCCAGGCTGAGGGATCCCACCAGTGCATGAATCCGTGCACCAGGCCTCTAGTATCATAATAAAACTCCAGAACATCAAAGACAAAGAGAAAAAATTAAATGCAACAAGAAAGAAAAGATATGATACCTGCAAAGGAATCATAATTCAATTTAAAAGCAGATTCCCCAAGGGCAACTATAGTATCCAGAAGATAAAGGGAAAGAAGCTAAACTATCACTCAAAATAAAGAAATACAAATAGAATTGTCAGACCTTTGCTGAAGGAACATCTAAAGGATATACCATCAGAAGAAAGAAATTCTTCATAGAGAGAAGAACAGAAAGGCAAGAAGAAGTTGCAAATAAGTTGATACATGTATAAGTATATTAAAAAATGTCTGTATAAAGCCATAGTAATAATAATAATGACTGATTTGGAGGGTATAAAAAAAGTGGAAGTAAAATTGTGAATGACAATAACACAAGACGAGAGAGATGAATAGAGTTGAAACTTTATTTAGGAAATGAATCAAGGCATTGATCTAATTTAGGTTTTTCAAAATCAGTCATTATCTCTTGTCTGGTTTACTGTAATATTAACTGGGTTCCCTGCTTTTACCAAGATCCATCTTTAGTCTAATTTCAACACAACATCCAAAGTGATCCTTTAAAAATATGTCAGATCATCCCACTGTCCCAACCCTGCATAGGTCCCATTCCATTCCGTGTAAAATCCAAACTGCTTACAATGGCCTTCTATGTGTTCTGGACTCATTTCCTCTCTGACCTCCCTACTGCCGTGCTTCCCTTGGTCAACCAGCGTTAGCCACACTGGCTTCCTGATGGGTCCAACCTCCTACCACAGAGCCTTTGCACTGGCTGTCCCTCTGCCTGAACACTTTCTCCACACATGTGCTTGGCTCAGTCTTTCACATTCTTCAAGTTTTGGCTCAAATTTTACCTTTTCTATCTACCCTACCACACTATTTAGTACTGTAATACATCTACCCTACCACGCTCCTGCTCTTCTGGTCCCCCTCACTCTATTCTCTCTCTCTCTCTCTCTCTCTCATACCACTTATCACCTTCTAACATATAATTTACTCTACACAACTTAGCTATTTGTTATGTTTTATTGCTCATTGTCTGTTCATTCCACTAGACTCTAAGTTCCATAAAAAAAATCTGACTATTTTGTTCACTGATATAAGGATAATATCTGGTACACAACAGCTAATCAATAACTATTTGTGAAATTGAATTAAAGTGAAATTGAATTGTGCGTGATTTTAGCATTCCTTTCTCAGAAGTTGACAGATTAAGCAGACAAAATACTAATTAATAAGATGTGTAAGATTTGAACATGTAGTCCACAAGCTTGATCTAATAGTCATATGTGGAACTCAGCACCCAATAATTGGAGGATACATATTGTTTTCAAGCAAATGTGAACATTTACTAAATGTTTAAGATAACCTTATTTACCCAAGGCTTAGGTGAAGAGTAAATTTCAACAATTTTAAAATAATCTGTAACATATGAACTATGTTCCCTGATCACAGTACAATTTACTTAAAAATCAAGAACTTGAAAAATATAACTAACACTTTAAACAATAAAGAATTTAAATAAAAAAACATAACTAATAAATTTCCTGGGCATGAAGCTTTAAAAACACACTTCTGAATAACTTCTGGGTCAGAAAGATCATAAAGGAAATTAGAAAATACTTAGAATTGTAACATATTAAAATTTGTGGGATGCATCTGCATGGACTGAGAAGAAAATTTATAGCCTCACATGCTCATATTAGGAAAGAAAAAAAGACTAAATATGCAACTCATAAAATTAGAAAATGAACAACAGCATGAATGTAAAAAGAAAAAGCAGCCCTGGTCGGTTGCTCAGTGGTTAGAGCGTTGGCCCAAGGACCAGAGGGCCTCAGGTTCGATTCCCAGTACCTTGATTGCAGGTTCGATTCCCAGCCCCAGTTGGGGTGAGTTTGGGAGACAACCGGTCGATGTGAAGTCCATGTTTCTTTCTCTTTCTCTCCCCCTCCTCCCTCCCACTCTCTAATGATCAATGGAAAACGCGCGCGCGCACACACACACACACACACACACACACACACACACACACACAAGCAGGAGACAAATAATACCAGCAGAAATGAATGACATGGGAAAACAATGAAGAACAGAAAATATTGACAGAGACGGAAGCTAGCTATTTTATATTTTTATAGAAAAAGAGGAAGAGAGAGAGCTTTGTTGTTCCATATATATATAATTGATTTCAGAGAGGAAGAGAGAGATAGAAACATCAGTGATGAGAGGGAATCATTGATTGGCTGCTTCCTGCACGTTGGACCAAGCCCGCAACCCAAGCATGTGCCCTTGACCGGAATCGAACCTGGGACCCTTCAGTCCGCAGACTGACACTCTATCCACTGAGCCAGACCAGCCAGGGCTGTTCCACTTTTTTATGCATTCATTGGTTGATTCTTATATGCCCTGATTCAGGAACTGAACCCACAACCTTGGCGTATCGACCCAGGTTCTTTTGCGGAGCTCTCAGGCTCCAAGAAACAGATTGAAAACCTCTGATTTAATCCAACGCCATCATTTTACCATCGAGGAAACAGTCCAAGGATGGGGATGTCATCGGCCAAAGGCCATCCAGTGAATTAGCGGCAGAGCTGGAACTAGACTCCACACCCCAAGTCACAAGACAGAACTCTTGTGCTGTGAGCACAAAGACACCTACCCAGACCCGCTGCCAGGGGCTTGACCTGAGACAGGCCCTGAGCGGAACGCTGCCTGGATCGCTCCTGAGCTGAGCCAGGAAATGGTGCCAGCTGAGTTCTCAGCCCCGGTCACGACTGAGTGGCAGAGAGCAAGCCTTTCTCAGCTCCCACCTCTTTACCCTGACACTTCTGGAAGCTTCCTCCTGCACCCCTGCCCCAACTCTCTTCTCATACTAGTATTTCCCTTAGAAAACGGCCCCACCCCCATCAGAGAAAGGCTTACCCCATGCAGAGTCCAGCCTAGAAGAGGGGTGCCTGGGGAGAGGGCGGCCACCTTTGTGCCTCACCCAGGCCTGGCATGGCCCCCAACCTGTGGCTATTGTCCAAATTAGGTCATTTGGATGGAGGTCCTGAAAAGACAACCACAGAATGTGCAGGGCAGCAGGAAACCAGCTCTTGCCCGGCTTCCCTCTGGCAGACAAACCCCTTCGGCACCAGAGCCTCTGGCTTCTACATGGGCCTTCCTCCAGGCAAAGCCTTCTGGGTGTTTGCTGCGCTGCACGGTCGCTCTCTTCCACCTTTGCCATGGCTTGTCATGTGACTCTGGGCAAGTCCCTTCAACTTGCTGGGTCCCTTTTCTCCTTTGTGAAATGACAATGACAATACCTGTCCCGTTCCCTTTGGGAAAATCAAATTGACTGCTGATCTCCCCCAGGCCTTTTTTTTTCTTTTAACACATATTTCTTTATTGATTTCAGAGAGGAAGGGAGAAAGAGAGAGAGATAGAAATATCAATGATGAGAGAGGATCACTGTTTGGCTGCCTCCTGCACGCCCCCTACTGGGGATCAAGCCTGCAACCCAGGCATGTGCCCTTGGCCGGAATTGAACCTGGGAACCTTCAGTCTGCAGGCTAATGCTCTATCCACTGAGCCAAGCCGGCTAGGGCTCACCCAGGCCTTTTTTTTTTTTATTGATTTTTTACAGAGAGGAAGGGAGAGAGATAGAGAGTTAGAAACATCAATCAGCTGCTTCCTGCACACCCCCTACTGGGGATGTGCCCACAACCAAGGTACATGCCCTTGACCGGAATCGAACCTGGGACCCTTCAGTCCACAGGCCGAAGCTCTATCCACTGAGCCAAACTGGTTAGGGCTCCCCCAGGTCTTTTTAACTCGGTTCATGGGTGGGCTGCGATGGGAGAGCCTCCTTTCATAGTGTATGTTTTATTTCTGTGCATTTGTTAGGGTTCTTTTTGTTTTGTTTTGCTTTGTTTTGTTAATCCTCACCTGAGGATATTTTTTCCATTGCTTTTCAGAAAGAGTGGAAGGGAGGGAGGAGGGAGAGAGAGAGAAATATCGACGTGAGAGAGACCTATAGTAAAAGAGACACATCGCCTGGCTGCCTCCTGCATGTGCCCCAACCAGGATGAGGAGCGAACCTGAAACCCAGGTATGTACCCTTGACTGGAATCGTACCTGCGACCCTTCTGAGCATGGGCTGATGCTCTTACCACTGAGCAACACCGGCCAGGGCAAGTTTTCGTATTTTTTATCAGTGTGTCACTGCAGCTCCAAATACGAAGGGCCACTGGGGCATTTTGTGACCCTGACACCATACAAATGTAAGATTCAAAGAAACCAACCAACCAACCAACCAACCAACCAAACAACAAGTGCTTTCCCCACCTAAGAAAAACACCAGCCGAAACCGGTTTGGCTCAGTGGATAGAACGTCGGCCTGCGGACTGAAAGGTCCCAGGTTCGATTCTGGTCAAGGGCATGTACCTTGGTTGCGGGCACATCCCCAGTAGGGGGTGTGCAGGAGGCAGCTGATCGATGTTTCTCTCTCATCGATGTTTCTAACTCTCTATCCCTCTCCCTTCCTCTCTGTAAAAAGTCAATAAAATAGTAAAAAAAAAAATTTTTATTTAAAAAAAAAGAAAGAAAAACGCCAAAGCCCCAGAGAGGGTGTCCGCGCTGCTGTGGGTGGGCAGGGGGCCCTGGCTCGGGCTCAGCGCCTGGGACGGGAACTTCGAGGGCCGTGGGAACCGCTCAGGAAAAGGTGCGCCTGGGGGTTTTCTGACCCGAAGTGAAAGTGTGAAGTAAAACAATGCCACACTCACAGGTGGCCACCATTGCTACCAGGTTTAACGCTGAAGGCACGGGGACAACACGTGAGGTGAGAAGGAACATGAGTTCCCCCTGTGGCTACGACACTTGCCATAGGAAGCTGAGGTTGGAGGCCAAGAGCCATGGTTTTTATCTCGGACTGGGGAAGTGGAGGCCTGTTTCTCAGTCCCTATTCTGCTCCTGAGTGACTTTGGGCAGGTCCCTTCTCCTTTCTGGAGCAGGTGGGTTGACCGAGTGATTTTTTTTTTTTTTTTTTTTTTTTTTTTTTTTTTTTTTAGCACGTTGGATCCCAGTGGCACAGGCTTTGCAACCAGACCTCCCTGGATTCAAATCAGGTCTGGACCTGATGGGCAATGTGACACGGGGCAAGTTACTTCGCCTCCCTGAGCCTCTGTCTCATTCACCTGTAAACTTGGAGAAATGCTACCCATATCACATTGCTGTGCAGATGAAGTGACAGGCGCTTACGAGATTCATGGCGATGTGCCTGGCACACAGTACATGTCTATGAAAGGCGGGAGATCCTCAATAGCTAGCTTATAGGATTCTTTATAGGATTCTGTGCCTAAGTCTGGCCTTTGTCTGAGAGCTCAGCCGAGAGAAAGATCTCCCCTCATCCTCAGCTGACACTTTACCACCGCGAAGTGTCCGAGCCAGCTACACATTTTTAAAAACCTGTTTGACCTGCCTGAACAATTCATCAGTAATAGAGCAAGGTGACCCTCTTGACCTACTTCCTAGGCTGCTCTTGGTACTATGTCCGGCCATGTCCGGCCATGGGGACTTTATTCTACATTTCTTTTCCTAGTTCCCCTCTGTGCTTGATAGCACTTGGTTGCAGTTGCAGGGAAGTTTTCTGGAGTTTGGCGTTGTAGGCTCTGCCCCTTTCCCAAATCTCACCTATTTTTTCAAGGCCTCTATGAAAAGCCATCTCCTCCAGGAAGTATCCTCTGGTTTCTTCTTACCCCTCAAGTAGATGAGTCATTGAGCCTGCGTGGATCACTGTTTGCCTTCTCTTATTTGTGTCCATGTCTCATCTAGCTTCTGGCCTGTGAGTTTCTCGTTTTGAGAGTAGAATCCGGGTCTGGGAGTGGACACATCTTTGTATTCTTCTGCCCTTCATACCCAAAACAGCCCACAGTGGATTTTTGGTGGAGATCTTTTCATGAGGGGCCCACGCTAAGCAAAGCAGCCCTTACGGAAATGCCACTCAGCCCAGAAAAGTGAGGCACTTACTAGTAGATGGCCCCCGAGCCACCATCCCTCAATTCCCAAGTCCATGGCAGACATCACTCATCGGTCCTGGTCCTCATTCACCCTGAGCCTCACCGTGACCCTCTCACCACCGTGCTCCTGACCCAGGCGACCAGACTTGCGGGAAAAGATGGGAGCCACAAGCAGCAGGACTGAAGCAGAAAGTGAACTTGGAGGTTGGCACTATCCAGGCTCTTTGACCTTGTAAACAAACCACAGGATAGTGCCTTCCCGACATGGATTCGTCGGAGAGGTGGCACAGCACGTGGGGGAAGGAACTTAACATCTCTCTGGTGCTACAAATGGCAGGAGAAGTTTATTTATTTATTTTTTTAAATATATTTTATTGATTTTTTACAGAGAGGAAGGGAGAGGGACAGAGAGCTAGAAACATCGATGAGAGAGAAACATCGACCAGCTGCCTCCTGCACACCCCCTACCGGGGATGTGCCCGCAACCAAGGTACATGCCCTTGACCGGAATCGAACCTGGGACCTTTCAGTCCACAGACCGACGCTCTATCCACTGAGCCAAACTGGTTTCGGCAGGAGAAGTTTATTGATGCCAGGCGGACTGTGAGGAGAGGTGCAAAGGGTTGTCAAAGGGTGTTGTTTTTTTTTTTTTCAAACCGATTTCTTTAATACACTCCTCCTGGGATTTCCAGCACTTGAGCACAGGGCCTGGCACAAAGTAGGCACTTACATATTTTTAAATTGACTGACTGAATGAATGAATGAATGAATGAATGAACATCTGTTAGGAAAAAAAGGAAGATTCTTCAGACAGACGTCTGTGTTTCCTTTTTCCTCAGCTGCTGGGAAGCTCAGAGCTAAATGCAATGCAGGCCTACAGCCCTGGGTCATTCAAGGTTGGTTCCTGATTCATTTATTGCTTCTTTTAGTGGTTTCTAGTGCTTTGCTTTTAGTTAAACTGCCCTAATTCATAATATAGGCCACCTCCAGTCCTTTAGGAAAGAATTAGTAATTTACAGAATTGGGGCAAAAGATTATCATTGAGGTCTCCTCTATAATTCCTCTCTCAAATGCCTATTGGTTGTCAATGAAACCCAATCCCCATGAGTCTGCCCGGTGGGGCTGAAGGATTCCATCCCAAGCTTGCTGTCCCTTCACTATTCATCACCCCCACCCCAGGGTCTGTGGGGTCACATGATGTATGGACACCTATTTTCCTTGGACCTTCAGTCCTCATCTGTCTGTATCACTTCCAGCCTCCTTCCCGGGAGGAATGGGGCTACAAGGCTTCTGAGGCCTCTTTCCACGATAGGAAGGTTACGTGCCAAGGCTCAGGAATGAAATGTCGTTGGGTTCAAATCCCAGCTCTGCCCCTGGTGGGCTATGTGACCTTGGGGCAAGTTACTCAAATGCTCGGAGCCTCAGTTTCTGCCTCTGTGACTAGGGAAGCTAGTCCCTGCATTCTTGATATGCAGATTAAATAATTACTTATTTTTACTGTTTTAATTATTGCACATATTTTAATTGCCAAAGAATTTGACATCCATTGGAGAAAAAAAGACATATTACAAAAATCAATCATAGTCGATTCCTGGTCAGGGCACATACAAGGATCAATTAATGAATGCACAAATAAGTGGACAAGCAAAATGATCTCTCTCTCTCTCTTCTCTCTCTCTAAAATAAATCAATTTTAATAAATAAAAATGTTTTAATCGTAATAAAAAATAAAAGGGGAAAATCACTCACATACATGGTTGCAAAGAAAACCTCAAGAAAATATGAAAAGCAGAAAGTTTACAGACACTCATTCTCTGATAAGAATCCAATAAAATTAGAAATAAATGATATATAAGAGGAGTTTTAGAAGTTCAGAAATCCCTTTTTTCTCCTGATGCAGTCTAGCTTTCGATAGCTCTTTCTACCTGGGGACACAATACATAGAAAGCTTCATTTGACAGTCAGAGCTGAGCAATGACTTAGGTGTTCGAGACAGTGACTCCCTGGACTTGAAGCATTGAAACTAGTTAATTAAAAGGATGGGGAGCCACTTAAGAGGAATAAAAAATACATTAAGTAATTCCTAAAATATTAGACACGTTATTCATAAGTATGGTCATTACTTTAAATTCAGGGCCACAAAAATGTCAATCAACTGATGGACGGGACCAGAATTGCCAATCTCAATGGCACCTCGATGCCCATCTTTGGTCAATTCTCTGGAAGGATTACTAAACAGTGAGGTAAGAAGGTTTACTGAGGGATGGGATTTCAGCCAATAGTTTTTTAAAAAATCATTAAAACGTCTGGATAAGTACTTCTTAAAGTAGTATGCCGGTGAAAATGCATATCCTAGGCCCCACCCCAACCAACTGAGTCAGCATATGTGGAGCTCAGAAATCTACATTTTCTTTTTTTGTTTTGCTTACAAATACTTTTATTTTATTTTTTATTGAATTTATTGGGGTGACACTGGCTATTAAAATTAGGTGTGCAATTCTATAACACATCATCTGTATATTCCATTGTGTGTTCACCACTCTATGTCAAGTCCCCTTCCATCACTGTTTATCTCCCCTATACCTTCTTCTACCTCTCCCCATAAATAATTGTTTAAAACAAACTGAGCAATAGCGTGGCTGCCTGATTGAACTAGAGCACGTGCATGTGATGTGCGGCAAGAAAAGGGCCCCAAGTTCAGAAGCAGGTGCTCCGGGAAGGAGCCCTGGCTCTGGCACCAGTTAGTGCTATGGAGAAGTCACTTACTCTCTCAACCAGGTATCACCACTGGAAAGCAAGATTGGAGGATAACGATGACCAGTGCTTGGCCTTGTGCTCAAGCATGTCAAACTCGCGGCCCGCGGGCCGCATGCGGCCCACAATGAATATTTTTGCAGCCCAGCCAACATAACGGTATGTAAGAAGTGTTTTAATAAAAATTTTGTAACTTAATTTTTACAATATCCTGTTATACATAATTATAAATAACAAACTACAACGTTCACTAATGACTGATTACTATAATCATGTTGCATTCATTTCCCTTATGCACCTTACGCACAGGCGCACCATTTCTCTCCACTAATACTGGCAGCGAATATTTTAGCAGCTGATTGCCACGTCATTAGTCTTGGACTGACTTGTTTGGTGTGCGCAACAGGAAATATTTTGCTTTCGGAGAATAAGAAAAATAGGTTTATTTGTGTTACGCTTATTAATTTGTGCAGTTATTCAGTGTCTGGTAAGTTAACGTTCAAGAAAAAAATATTAATTTTTATGAAAATGTTCTATTACTAGTATTTTATGTTAACGATTACTCATTTATTTCAGCCCTTTGTATTCAGCATGTCTCTACCGAAATAATCTACGTTTCTAGGAAAATTGAAGCTTTTAGTTTTTTGTGGCCCACATAAACTTAAACCTTGTTTATTTGGCCCATGTTAGCCTTTGAGTTTGACATGCTTGCTCTACAGGTATCTCATTTAAGCCTCAAAACAACCCTGTGAGGCTGGTATTATTATTTTCCATCTTTTATGAGTGAGGAAATGGGGACCCAGACACGTGAAGAAACTTGCTGTGGGCACTGGGAACTACGCTCTTGTCCGTTCCTCTTGTCCAGTCCCAGTCCTCTCCCTCCCATCTCCAAACAAATACTTAGCCCATTAACTGCCTGATTTAAAATCTGCCCGCAGGCCAATTTTGTTGAATCTTTTCAAATATCTTCTTCCTCTTTTTGACTGCCGTATGCCCCATGCAACTTCCCTTTTAGAGAATGTGCTAATAATGCTCACAGTTTTTCACACTTGGGTTAGCACGGTGGAGGAAGGCTCTCGGCTATTATCTGAGGTATTGTGTGTTCACCACCCCTCGGTGTTGTTCCTTGAGTAAAGAGGTTCAGAGAGGGCAGGTTACTTGCCCCAAACGGCACAGCAAGTGGCGGGACTTGAGTCTTTGTGTTATGACCCAGTCAAGTTGGTGAAGGGCCAGGATCTATTTCAGGACCCTGCCCAGGGGTCAGGCAGTCTTTTGTCTTTAGTCCCAGGGGTAACTCACATCTCTTTTCTCTCCTTTTTGGGCCAGTTTCGCTCACTAACGCCTCCATGACTACCAGTAGCTGGACTAGGGTTAGTTCTGCCCCCACCAGCCTGGTGGAGTCCTAACCTTCTCACCCCCAAGGACTTACCAGTCAGGCTGGTGGGCTTAGGAGTCAGACAGCCCGACGTCCAGTCGTGGCTCAGCCAACTGCTAGCTTTGTGCCCTCGGATAAAGTCACTTGCTTCTTTTCCTCGGTTTCCTCGTCTGTAAAATGGGAATAACAAATAGTACCTATTTCCTCAGTGGTGGTGAGGTGGGAGGATGAATGGAATAGCATCATGCTTAGTATAGTACCTGGCACACAGCAAGCCCTCCACTGACGGCAGATCATATGTATATGTCATATGTACTATGTGTACGTCATATGTACTATGTGTACGTCATATGTACTATGTGTACATAGCAAACCTTTCTCCTCACTTTCCCAACTTCTTTGCTAGTTAGCGAAGAATGAGAATGACAAGTCCTCTCTGTTGTGCGTTGGGCTGGCGGAGGGGAGTGGGGGTGAGGGTCAAGGAGGGAGGTGAGAAGCAGGAGGGAGGAGGGTGTTAGCAGAGCAGAGGGAGAAGATCCCGTCTCCATTTGGGATTTTAGCGAACAGGAAGCTGAGCATGTTCTGGGGAACCTGACGGATGATCAGCCAGGTGGGGTCAAGAGGTCCGCACCTGCCAGTCTGCAGTCACAGGAGCCCTGGACCCAGGAGGCAGGAGCGTGGATTCCACTTCCAGTTTTGGGTGGAACTGACGGCTGGGTAACCTCAGACCAAACAGTCCCCTTCTCAGTGTGCCCATCTGCATCAGGAGGGTTTTTTTTTTTTTTTTAAATATATTTTATTGATTTTTTACAGAGAGGAAAGGAGAGGGACAGAGAGCTAGAAACATCGATGAGAGAGAAACATCGACCAGCTGCCTCTTGCACACCCCCTACCGGGGATGTGCCCGCAACCAATGTACATGCCCTTGACTGGAATCGAACCTGGGACCTTTCAGTCCGCAGACGCTCTATCCACTGAGCCAAACCGGTTTCGGCAGGAGGGGGTTTTTGATGCTATCTCAGAGGGTCCTTCCAACCTGGAAGTTGTGCAAGTAACCACACAGGGCGGGGGCGGGGGAGGGGGGTGCTGTCAGGCTGCATAAGAGCTGGCCTGAGGAAGCCGGCTCAGCAAAGCCTGGCAGCAGCTCCCAAGCTTTGTGCTCTTAGCACCTCTTTCCTCCGAACAGTGACCCAGACCCTAAAGAGCTTTCGCTGATGTAGGTTACGTGCATCAGTTATTACTGTCTTAGAAAATAAAACTCACAAGTTAAAAAATATACTTAATACACCTAATACATGTTAACCGGAATAACATGTTTAATGAAAATAACCCTTTTGTGGCAAATCTCTTAATTGTCAGGCAGCTGGATTTTCATCTCTGTTTCTGCACTCAGCCTGGTGTGCATGTCCTTGTGGTTAAAGTATAGGAGGGAAATTGTCTGGCCAGTGTGGCTCAGTGCTGGAGCGTCAACCCGTGGACCAAGAGGTCACCAGTTTGATTCCTGGTCAGGGCTTGATACCCAGAGGAGGCCGTGCAGGAGACAGCCTATCAATGTTTCAATGTTTCTATCTCTCTATCCCTCTCCCTTCCTCTCTCTCTAAAAAAAATCAATAAAAACATATTTTTAAAAAATGCATGTGTCCTGCTCGATCAGTGTTTGTGGAATGAATTGGTTGCAGGAATTCTCCCTGACACTGTGAAAATCCTCAAGGACAGTTACCCCATCCAAGATTTTCAAAGTGGACAGCACTGAGCTTCTGTATGGGGGGAAGATGGCTTGATGGAAATACAGCAGCAGGAAGGGCGTGCCTGGCTTAAGGTGTGTTTCAAAAGGGCCTCTCAAAGGATCTGTGGCAAGAGGACTCAGGAACAGATTTCCAGAGCCCAACTTGCCCCCCATAAATGCGGGGAGAGTGGGGTCCGGGCGGGGAAGGTTCCTGAATAATAATGGCTTGCCGTGCTTTGCATGTAAACTCAGTCAATCCTCACAACAAGCCACAAGGGCAGTCCTATTATCACCGGCTCTGTATTACAGACAGGAGACAGGAGCAGCAGAGCTGAAGGGCCTTGACCAAGGTCATACGAAAGGGCAGGGCCCATTCGAACCCAGGCCCAGGACATAATCATCATTTCTCCCGCTCCCGGTGGCTCAGCTGGCTCCTGTGGCTTTCTCTGGGGACCTCTATCCTTTCTGGGGGGCCTCTATCCTTTCTGGGGGACCTCTATCCTTTCTGGGGACCTCTATCCTTTCTGGGGGCCTCTATCCTTTCTGGGGGACCTCTATCCTTTCTGGGGGGCCTCTATCCTTTCTGGGGGACCTCTATCCTTTCTGGGGGACCTCTATCCTTTCTGGGGGCCTCTATCCTTTCTGGGGGACCTCTATCCTTTCGGCGGGGCTTCTTTCCTTTCTGGGGGACCTCTATCCTTTCTGGGGGACCTCTATCCTTTCTGGGGGGCCTCTATCCTTTCGGGGGGACCTCTATCCTTTCTGGGGGACCTCTATCCTTTCTGGGGGGCCTCTTGGAATATTATAAGCAGCACAGGTTTCCATGTTTCCTGCTTCACCAGGTCCCAGGTTTCAGAGGCAAAAGATGGGCACGTTTAAATGCTGTCACTCCCTTGATTCCGGGCACATCACTCCGATTCTCTGCCCTTTGTTTCTGTTTTTGTAATAGGAACAAAAAGGCCTGTTCTTACCAGGCAAACCTGCTACAAATTTTGGAAACTGAGTCTTTTTTTATTTTTATTGATTTTTTACAGAGAGGAAGGGAGAGAGCTAGAAACATCGATGAGAGAGAAACTTCGATCAGCTGCCTCTTGCACACCCCCTACTGGGGATGTGCCTGCAACCAAGGTACATGCCCTTGACCGGAATCGAACCTGGGACCCTTCAGTCCGCAGGCCGACGCTCTATCCACTGAGCCAAACCGGTTAGGGCAGGAAACTGAGTCTTATTAAATATAAATGACTGGTAACTGTCTAAATCTCCCTCACCCTGGGGGTACTTGCTACTGCTGGAAACTTGGTCATTAGCCATTGGGAGGTGTGTGTGTGTGTGTGTGTGTATGTGTGTGTGTGTATGTGTGTGTGTGTGTGTGTGGGGGGAGCTTGGAGAACATCGTTAAAGTTGTTAAAATTATACCTGGAGGTAGTGGGCACCTCTTCTGCCCATGACATGCTCTCTGTAGGCATTATAACCAGGGGGACAGAGAGGCCTTGGGGTGACAAGGACTTTTCACGGTGGCTTCTCTCTACAGCAGAGAGCAGGAAGGGGCTAATCTCATGGTGGATATTCTGAATCACTTGAGGTTTTCCTCCAGGCTGGTCTATCTCCTCCTGGCTTGGCCAGATCCCAAAGCATGGGGTTCCTGCTCTACTTCTGGTTCTGGTTGTTTCTGGGGTTGCAGCAGTGGGGGTGG
The DNA here is from genome assembly GCF_027574615.1 of Eptesicus fuscus. Classification (NCBI taxonomy): domain Eukaryota; kingdom Metazoa; phylum Chordata; class Mammalia; order Chiroptera; family Vespertilionidae; genus Eptesicus; species Eptesicus fuscus. The sequence continues at coordinate 14,229,762 of NC_072481.1, forward strand.
GGGTGGGGGTGGAATTCAGCTGGTTTCCAAGGCAGAGGTGGGAGTGATGGGGCGGTGATGATGCGAAGAGCTCAGGAGGCTCAGCTCTTGCAACACACTGGGGCTGGCGACAATAGTAGCAAGCAACATTCAGTGAGTGCTTCCCTCAGACCGCAACCAGCATCGTTCTACACACTTTACACGTTAAGTCATGTATTCTTCATGCCAAGCCAGCAAGGGGACTGATGTCACCCCCACCGTATAGCGGAGGAAATGGGCACCAGTGCACAGGCTGACTCATAGGGCTTCGGGCCACCAAGACCTGTGAGTGTGACCAAGTGGCTGGAGTGTCAGAGGGACAGCTGGACAGAGGCTGATTAGTAAATTAAACCTGGTGCGGGCACTCGGGCCATGAGAGATGAGGAGAGGCCAGAGAAGGGCCTGACCTCTGGGGAGCTGATCCTCATGCCCCCTCCGTGTACCCCCCCTACAGCAGAATGAATTCTTGTGAGTTTGTGGGTCTGTTTGGTTTTGGGGCCCTAGAGCCGTGAAGAAGAAGAAGAAAGCATGTTACCCTTTCTGGCCTGAGATTTGGTATCAGACCCAGCAGCACTGATCCCACCCAACTTGCAAGGTGACCTGGATTTCTCTCTCCTGCTTCTGTGAAGAGAGGAGGTTAACAGGGAAGGATCAACTGAGGCTAAGAAGCAAATGCATGGACAGGTTTAAGAGGCAGTCCTGAGTCACTGTTGTGAGTTCTGACTCTGGCCCCTTTTTTAATCTGTGGCCTCTTGGGCCAATTACTCACCTCCCTGAGCCTCAGTGCCCTCATCTGTAAAATGGGAATAATGACAGTGTCTCCACCCAGGGCTGTTGTAAGGAGTAAATGGAGTGGATGGCAGAGTTCCTTTTGCTTCCTGTCTTTAATCATTGGCTCACTAAGGGTATAAACTAAACAATGTAAGATTAAGGATAAGACCATACATCAGCCAAAGCCACTCCAGGGCGGGAGTCATGAGATCATCGTTGGTTTGATCACCACTAACTGCTGCTTTTGTGGGTTCGTTTGTTTTTTCTCCTTCCCAGATGGGGACCTTGTCTTGTCGTTTCCATGCCCTCAGAACCTACCACCCTGCCTGTGTACACAGAAGGTGTTCAGTAAGTAAAGGTTAATGTATTGCTGACCTTAGGTGGGCACGCAGTAGCTCACCACAATACACAATAGTGTTTAATATTTATACATTTTTCCCCTTAACATAAATAAATATTTTTTTATTTCACCCATCCCTCTGTCCCTTCCCCTTTGGCAACCCTCAACTTGTTTTCTGTATCTATGGCTTTGTTTCTCTTTTGTTTTATTTTTTGAGGTTCCACATATAAGTGAAATCATATGGTACTTCTCTTTCTCTGTCTGACTTATTTCACTCAGAGTAATACCCTAACTGCTGCTTCGTCATTTATCCTAAGAAGCTCTCACACTGGGGAAAAAATATCTTTTAAATAGTAAAGTAATTATTCACTAACTAGAGGCCTGGTGCATGAAAATTCATGCACTGGAGGAGGGGTTCCTCAGCCCAGCCTGCCCCCTCTCACAGTCCAGGAGCCCTCAGGGGTGAGAGGCAACCCGGCGATCAGGGGAAGGCGACGCCCCATCACACCTCTGCTGCTGCCACTGCTGGTAGCACAAGCCTCAGCCGGCCCTGGTTACCTGAGCCTTGGGCCGCCCTGGGCAGCTGGGCGGCCGCCATCCCAGGCTTGCCTGCACCTTGGGCCGGCCCTGGGTGGCTGGGGGCTGAGGGGACTGGGGGACTCCGGAGGCAGGTGCCCTGGCGGGGCCAAAGGGATTGGGCGCTGCCATCTTGTGGCTGTGGGTGCCGCCATGTTTGAGGGCAGGGCAGTCAATTAGCATATTCCCTCCTTATTGGCTGTGGGCACCGCCATCTTTGAGGGTGGGACAGTCAATTAGCATATTCCCTCCTTATTGGCTGTGGATGCCGCCATATTTGCGACAATGTGAGGGTCAATTAGCATATTCCCTCCTTATTAGATAGGATTAAATAAATGGCAACAGGCGCCATGATCGTCATGTGACGATCATGTAAACCTCCTAGAAGACCCCCCTTCCTGTTGGGAAAAGCTGGGGGAAAGGCAGCTCTGGACTTGACTCTTGTCTCTGTCATTTACCTGCCGTGTCTGAGCCTCAGTGGCCTCATCTGCCAGGTGAGTGTTATTTAGACCGGCCTTGTGCAAGGACTAGAGAAGCATCTTGCTTCCCCCTGGTTCCCAGCAGACGCCCATCCTTGCATCCAGCTCCGTCAGAGTCCCCAGGACCACAACAGATCCATGAGACACACAGAAGAGGGACTCACTGAATTCTGGTGGAGGCAACACCGTGAGCGCAGCTGTGGTTCTCAAAGAGGAACTTGGGGGCGGCCCCAACCCCCAGGGAGAGAGGGGTGGGGGGCTGTGGTGGGAGGGCTGCCTCTAACTTGCTGTGTGAGCAGTGGATCGGGGGCCTCCCCTGTAAGGGTGGGAGCAGGTCAGGGAGGAGAGAAACAGCAAAACCCACAGGATGCCCAACCCAACCTACTTCTGGCCCAAGGTCTCACCAAAAACCTCCCCATTTGGATGGGATCCCAGCAACCTTCCCCCCGCCCTGCCCGGGGGCTGTCCCCGCCTGATCTACCCCATTGATCTGCCCTCGTCTGCCATTTTCTTTCCTTGGCATTTGGGGTCTTCTTTGCTGTGGCACGGGCTGGGGCAGGACAATCTCACGCTCTGTGGATGCGTCCTCTCCCCAGGACATGGAGGGGAGAAGGGGTGGTGTTATCCTTCCCTGAGTTCTGCTGGTGGAGGGCTGACCATTTCTCAGGCCTGCATCACACCTTAGTGCTTTCGAGGCGCTTCCCACACCTGTTCTCCTATTCGATTCTTACACTAGAGCGTGGTTCTGGACCTGGGTTTGAGCTGTGTGACCTTTCGAAGGCCGTAAAGCGGTGTGAGTGTCAGTTTCTCACCTCTCAACTGGGGGCGGTGATAGTACATCTCTCAAGGCTGTTGTGAGGATTGAACGAGGTAATTCTCAGTGCTAACAGAGGTCTAGCCTGAGGTGAAAGGCCCAGAAATGCCACCTTAAGAAAATAAAGAAGCACCCCTTTGAGGCAGGTTGGTAGTGCTGTTATAGCTTCCTTTTTAGAGTTGGAGAAACTGAGTTTCAGAAAGGTGATGTGACTCACCCAAGGTCACCTACCTACTTCGTGAGGGGACTTTGGTCCTCCACCGGATGAGAGGATAGAGAGCACCATTTCCGGAGCCCGCAGGGCTGGACTCAACACTGGCTTCCCTGTTCCTGGGTCATGTGACCTTGAGCGAGTCACCGTCACCTTTGAGGCTTGGTTTTCCTTCTCAGTAAGGCAAGGCTGCCTGCCCCCCACAAAGCACCCTTAGTGTCTCCCGGCCCAGGGACTTTTTGAAGGGGGCGGGGTAGAAAGCAGAAGCCATTTGCAGACAGCCTTCCTCCCCATCCTGTGAAAACCTGGCTCAGCACAAAGGTCAGCTGGTGTCCCCGGTGGGTGGGGAGCAAAGAGCCTGTATCTGTGATCCAAAGCCAGGGAGAGAAGAGAGGTGGCCCAGACTGGGAAGGGGCCAGAGGTCATGGTCCCTTGAGTGTTGGGGACCTGGGCTCTGCTCCCTGGAAGTCCCTTGAGGAAATGGTGGTCCTCTCCCCAAGATGAGGACACTGAGGTTCAGGGAGGTGAGTAATTTGCCCAAGAGGCCACATCCTATATAATAAAAGGCTAATATGCAAATTGACTGAGCAGCAGAACAACCAGTCGCTATGACATGCACTGACCACCAGGAGGCAGATGCTCAAAGCGGGAGCCGGGCTCACCACGACTGGCGAGTGGAGCAGCAGTGGTGGGAGCCACTCCCGCCTCCGCAGCGGCGCTAAGGATGTCTGATGTCGTCAGTCGGACATCCCCTGAGGGCTCCCGGACTGCGAGAGGGCACAGGCCAGGCTGAGGGACCTCCCTCCCCGCCCCCGAATGCATGAATTTTATGCACCAGGCCTCTAGTATTAAATAAGGAGCAAGAGTCAGAACTCACAATTGTGACTCAGGGCTGCCTTGGGGAAGTTGCCAGGTGGCACACCTTGGAGGTTGATCCTAAGGAGGTTGAACCTTTGAGTTTGACAAAGAATCCAGACTCCAGGCATGCCAGGGAAATGGACAGGGTTGGACTTGAGGAGACCCAGTCCCTTTGAACAATGGGCATCCATCCTAGGAGGAGCCAGGGTGGCACAAAGAGCAGGGGGCCTCCCTCATGCTATGCTGTTTGTGACCCTCAGAGTCAACGTTTGATGCTGGAAGGTGCAGGTCGGGGCGAGGGAAGCTCAGTACACGCTGAGATTTAAGTACCGACCAGCTCAGCAGGGTGAGGGCTCTGAGTTCTATTGAATGTGCTGTGATAAGAATGAGTAAAAGAACATGTTATGCACATCTGAGAGCAGGCGATAAGATGAATAGGTGCAATAAGAGGAGGAAGGAAGAGAAGAGACTGGTGCTGGAGGGCTCTGCTCCACTGAGCCGGGCTGCCAGTTTGCCGATCTTAACTGCCTCAACACCCGTAACCGGCCAAAGGGTAAAGGACATGCTTCGTGGGTAGAAATTGATGCCAGGAGCCCAGTGAAGGTTAGGGGGCCACCTCCAGCGGGCCACAAGGTGGGGTACAGAGCCCAGCACATGTCCCCATCCCGGCACCAGCATCATGGAGTCAACCCCCAGGGAGAGAGGAGAGACGGCCCAGGCTGGGAAGGGGCCGGAGGTCATGGTCCATCACAAGGCTATGGGTGATGGTCTCGGGCAGAATTTCTCAGAAGAGGGAGCTGAGTGGGAGATCAGTGAGTGGTTTACCTGAGGCCACAGAGTTACAGAGACAGCGCTAGGGTTCTCACCGGGCACCGGCCCCAGGGCACACTCACAGACGCTCGTGTTCTGCTGAGTGGAACCTCCAAGAATGGAGGCCCTGGTCTCCTGGGTCTAGTGTGTTCCAGGCTACACTACATTTCGGAACTGCCCCAGTCAGAAGTGCAAGTCTTTCTGTGCCTCAGTTTCTCCTTCTGTAAAATGAGGGCACTTGGACTCACCAGATGACCTCTGAGTGCTCCGCCAGCCCTCGTCTTTTGGGGTTCTTTTCTGGCCCACCGTCTGCTAGTCAAGCCTGCACCCTGTGACGCAGGAGTGTCGGGCGTTTCGAGAGCGGGCGGTGGAGTCACAGTGCCTACGTCCAAGCTCAGCACTCGCACTCAATGCCCGTGTGCCTTTGGTTCGGTTGCTTAGCAGCCTTCCGTAAAGCGGGGAATAGGACCAGTGCTCGTATACGCAGTTGTGGTGAGGACTCATACATTAAACAACGGAAGGCCCTTAGAGCAGGGCCTGGCACACAGTAAGGCCATCTGCGTGTTGGTGATGATCACCTTCTGTCCTGACTGTGGTGGACAGGATTTTGGGCATGTCCAAGGGCAAGGACCACACCTCCCCCTAAGTCTTCCGTGACTGGTCCTTAAAAACCCCAGGAGTCCTCATATGACATCAACCCCCCACCCCAGGCAGGCCCACCCAGTTTCTTATATCCTAGGAGGGAAGGAGTAAGGTAACAACACAGGTTTTCTGGAATGAGGAAGAAGCGCAAAATAAAACAACCAGAAAGCTACTCACAGTTTTTGTGGCTGAGCCCCCGACCCGGCTGGGAGGTGAGGAGTCCTGGTGGTTTTGTGTCTGAGACCTGGCCCTGGGTCCCAATCAGAGCTCCTGCCAGCTGCTGCCCACCACACCAGCTTTCTCTTGCTTTTGCTCTTTCTCACATCACAGATGAGTGAGTGTGGGAGGTCTGGCCTTCCGTCCCTGTCACCACTTCCCCTCCGGGTCCCCAATGCCACACGCTTCTTGCCCCTGCAGTTGAGCTGTTTCTCAGGAGGAACTCTGAGGGTGGGGCTTGGGTATAGGCCTTAGAGTCCAGGGTCTTAGGTTCGGATCCAGTTTATGCCCTTGAGCAATTCACTTAAGCTCCCTAAGCCTCAGTTTCTTTACCTGTAAAATGGGGATAATGTACCAGCCTTACATAGATCACCTGAAAGGACATTCTATCCCAGTGTCTCTTCCCCACCAGACCAGATGCCTACAGGTGCCAGGCTGATCACATCAATGGGTGGAGGGTGCTGGTACGAGGCAATAGAGAGTGGTAGGGACTGGGGGAGCACATGACCCAGCCAAGGGGGCCGGCATCTCTCAGCTTTAGCCACACCTTGCCACCGGGAGTGTAGGCCCAGCTGGCAGCTGTTCCAAACACTTGGAAGATGTGCCACATTTTCATGAAATACTAGGAATCCCGACTTTATGTCATGGCTTCCAATTTTAAAATGCTAACCACAAAGTCAAATCTTTAAAAAATGCTATAGCTCAGGCTGGGTAGCTCAGTTGGTTAGAGCATCGTCCCAATACACCAAGGTTTCGGGTTTGATTCCTGGTCAGGGCACATACAAGAATCAACCGATGAATGCATGAGTAAGTGAAACAACAAATTGATCTCTCTCTCTCTCTGTCTCAAATCAATCAATTGATAAAATTAAAAAAAAAAAAAAGAACATAGTTTTAAAAAATGCTATGTGGATCTAACCGAACGCCATTTTCAGTTTATATTTGCTAGACCATGAGCTCCATGGGTGTGTCCCTGAGGCTTAGTCCTGGATAAACACGCAGACATTGTGCCTGATTACAGTTCAAAGTGTTTCCACACGTGTTATCAGATAGAATATTTAATGAGAACCTACTTTTTTCTGGGGATAGAAGATGAGTATGATAAAGTTGCTGCCCTCCTAGGCTAATGGCCTCTGATTAGCTCATCGGATCTTTTCACTTACTTCCCCACACCCAGGCCCTGAAAGATGGATCTGGGCCCGTGGTTTTCAAGAAGGGAGAGTTTCGTCCTTGTGATAGAGTTTCCAGATATAGCAAGTACCAATGTTGAACATACCTATACTAAAAAACTATGTGCTGTTTACCTGAACTTGAAATTTAACTGGGCATTTTATATTTAACCTGGCAACCCTAGCCAGAGTGGGCATTTGGCAATGTCCAAAGATGTCATAACTCAGAGGGGATTCTATCGACACCCCGTGGGTAGAGGCCAACGATGCTGCCAACGTCCTACAGTGCTCAGGACACAAGGTTAAAGGATGATGGTGCCCAGGTTGGAAAGGGGCTCCAGACCTGCCCAGGTCCCTTCAGAGCAAACCCCACTCTGGGGAGGGGACTTCCATTTGATCATTAGTCCCATGGGGAGAGGACACAGTGCCTTCTCCCAGCTCTTGTGCCTTTTCCAAGAGCAAGTAATGGACAGTAAGGAATGGGACAGAGCCTGGGATGCCAGAAAAAGGAAAAGGAGACAGGAAGTAGCTGGGAACGGGGGACCACTGGCTGGGCTGGGATTGGGGAGCCCCCGGGGTGAGCTGGCAAAGAACCAGCAAGTGCTTCCATGACACTGAGCCCTGGACCCTGGCCTTGAGGAAGCCTCACTGTGAAGAAGGGTGAGGCTGTCCCCCAAGTCTGGCCCTCCTCTGCAGCCTCAAGTGTGTAATGGCCAGCTGAATGCATGAATGAATGGGTGGATGGATGAAGACAAGAAAGAAGCTCCTTAAAGGCTAAGGTGGAAAGAACGCTGGGAGAGTCTGGGTTCTAGTGTGGTCGCTGCCACTGCCTGGCTGGGTGGCGCTGCCTCCTCCGTGTGGCTTCAGTTTCCCCATTCCTAAAATGAGGAAGTTGGAGAGGCTAAGTGCTTCTATAACTTCCGAATGCATCAGCAGCACCCGTAGGGCTTGGTAACACAGACTGCTGCACTCCACCCCTAAGTTTTGACTAAAGTATTCTGGGGCGGGGCCTGAGAATCTGCATTGTAACACACTCCCAGGTGATGCTATTCGTCCCTGGACACACCGTGGGTAGCACTGGACAAGATGCTGGATAAGGGCCCTTCTAGCTCGGTTGGTCCAGGCTCTCCGAGTGCCCTGGGTACCCTGGGCTGTCTCATGGGGCCCTCACAGGAAGTCTGCTGTCTTCTTCGCCCTGGGAGGGTGAGGTGCATCTGCAGGGGAGGGTCCAGGAGCTGGTTTCTCAGTCCGACACCACCTCCCCCCATCAGCCTGTCTCACCAGCCCTTGTACTGTGAGACATTGCCACCTACTGGATGCATCTACTTAGTGCTGGACCAAAAGCAAGGCCATAGGTAGGGGCCAATTGAAAGAGGAGAATTCCTGGTCTTTCCTATCAACACCCAACACCCAACCCCCCACATATCCCCCCCCCCCCCAGGAAGCAGCCTTTGTAATATCTGGGCCATCTCACTCCTTTTTTAAAATTTATATTTTATTAATTTTTTACAGAGAGGAAGGGAGAGGGATAGAGAGTTAGAAACATCGATGAGAGAGAAACATTGATCAGCTGCCTCCTGCACACTCCCTATTGGGTTTGTGCCTGCAACCAAGGTACATGCCCTTGACCGGAATCGAACCTGGGACCCTTGAGTCTGCAGACTGACGCTCTATCCACTGAGCCAAACCAGCCAGGGCCCATCTCACTCCTTGAGATGATTCCGTTTCCACTGTGGATACTGGCACTTGAATTAACCTGGGATTAGGAAAAGAAAATGCTCCTGCAAGCATATAGGATAACTAGAGGCCCAGTGCATGAAAATTCAATCACTGGAGGCGGGGGGTCCCTCAGCCCAGCCTGCCCCCTCTCACAGTCTGGGAGCCCTCAGGGGCAGGAGGCAACCCCTCGATCAGGGGAAGGTGATGGCCCCATCACACCTCCGCTGCTGCCACTGCCAGCAGCACAAGCCTAGGCCGGCCCTGGTTATCTGAGCCTTGGGCCAGCTCTGGGCAGCTGGGCAGCTGCTATCCGAGGCTTGCCTGCGCCTTGGCCAGCCCTGCTTGCCTGAGCCTCAGTCAGTGGGGGGTGCAGGAGGAGCCGAGGCCCCCGGCGGGGCTGAGGGGACTCCGGTGGCAGGCGCGTGGAGCAGCTGGCCCCATGCCCCACTGTGGGTGCCGCCATCTTGTGACGGCATGATGGTCACTTTGCATATTACCTCTTGATAATATAGGATAATACTTTCAGCAGTTCAATGCTATTTTCTTCTTTTAACAACCTGACACAGATCCCTGGCTGGCGTGGCTCAGTTGGTTGGGCATTGTCCCATGCACCAAAAGGCTGCCGGTCCCATGCCGGGACTCTATCCCGGAGGAGGGGCGTGCAGGAAGAAGGAGGAACTCACATCGATGTTTTTTTCTCTCTCCCTTCCTCTTTCCTCTAAAAATCAATAAACTATTCTTCTAAAAAGAAGAAAAAATAATCCAAATGTTACACATGTAAAGGTGCTCAACAGGAGGTGGGGATATGGAGTGGGAGTAAGGCCTCTACATCTTCCCTCTATTCGAGACCCTGGGGCCTTAATTTAGCTTCTTAAAGATGCCACACTTTCTCCAACCTCCAAGGCCTTCTATGCCCTTCCCCTGACTAGAAAGCTCCTCCCTCCTCATCAGGCTGGGCAGACCTTGGATAAGTCACTTCTCTCTGAGCCTTGGTCCCCTCCTCTGAAAAAGGAGATAATTGGGTTTCCAGGAATTGGCAGATAGATTTTTTTTAATGTTTTTTTAAATTGATTTCAGAGGAAGGGAGAGGAAGAGTGATATAGAAACATTAATGATGAGAGAGAATCATTGATCGGCTGCCTCCTGCATGGCCCCCACTGGGGATTGAGCCCACAACCTGGGCATGTGCCCTGACCAGGAATCGAACTATGGCCTCCTGGTTCATAGATCGACGCTCAACCACTGATCCACACCGGCTTGGTAATAGATTTTTTTTTTCCTGATTGTCAAGTCTGCTATTTTGGTGATTGTTGTCAGAACATAGTGTTGAGGAGGATTATGAAGCTGAGTCTAAGCTCAGTAGAAAAAGGTGTCATGATCAATTAATGGGGTCTGCTATGGTGCAAGAGAGGCAGTAGCTTGCATGCCAGGTTTTGGAATCCTCAGAACGTAGTTCTTCAAGTTTTGGGGGGTCATGGCCTTCTTTAAGAAGCCGATGAAATTTAAGGCCAGAATTGCAAACACAGCTGGCTGTGTTTAACCTCAGAGAGTGAAGGCCTGTGGCCAGGTGGAGAGCCTGTGCCCTGCCTACAGGAGGCAGTGTCTCTCCGCTCTGCTGATGGTTCCTGGTGGAAATGGGCTCAACTTGCCAAATCACATGATTTTTCAGGAGAAGCCGAAAGCCTGGATTTGATGTTTTAATCAGACACTAAGAGGAACAGACAACCCCTGTCTGCAGGCTGGATCTGTCCTGTGGGCCTCCAGTTTGCAACCTTTGCCTAAGGACCCTTAGGATTCTGGCATTTCCGTGTTGCCCATCCTCTCCCTTTCCTGCCCCTCCCAGGTAGGATGTCTGGAAACTTCTCCCCAAGGGTACCTATTCTTCCCTTTCCAAGGAATGCTTTTGTATTTCTTTTCTTTCTTTTTTTAAAATATATTTTTATTGATTTCAGAGAGGAAAGGAGAGGGAGAGAGAGATAGAAAGATCAATGATGAGAGAGAATCCTTGATCAGCTTCCTTCTGCATGCCAACACTGAGGATCAAGCACGCAACCTGGGCATGTGCCCTGACCAGGAATTGAACCGTGCCTTCTGGTTCAAAGGTTGAGCTCAACCACTGAGCTACATTGGCCGGGCGCCTTTGTATTTCAAAAGAAGAAAGCATGTGACTTCACTCACAGCTACCCTTGAAATCCGCCCAACCCAACCTTTGCTATTTGTTAGACCTTTTTTTTTATGATTATGAAAGCAAACAGAGGAAACAATGTCCATGTGTGTGCCAACTTTAAAAAAGAGAAGAATAAAAAGTATAGAACACTACTTTTTTTTGTCAAGATAGAATTTTTTAACATAGCATGAGGTACATTTTATTTTATTTTACATTATTTTTCAATTACAGTTTACTTTCAGTATTATTTTGTATTGGTTTCAGGTGAACAGCATAGTGGCTAGACAATCATATACTTTACAAAGTGTCCCCCGCCCCAATATTTCCTGTACCCACCTGGCACCATACACAGTTATCGAAATCTATTTATGTAAAAAGCCAGTGTCGGTAACACCGTAACGACCAGAATGACCAGTCGCTATGATGCCCACTGTGGCCAGCGAACCAGCCCAATCAGGGGGTGGGGTCAGCCAGCCAACCTCCTGCGGCCCCTCCCCCCAGCCATCCCCACCCCTGATGGCTTCTCCCACCCTGATCCAGGGTGGGGCAGCCAGCCAACCCCCCCCCCCTGCAGCCCCTCCCTAGGGCCAGCCCTGCCCCTGATTGCCTCCCCACCCCCGATCAGCCCCCACCACCCTGAAAGGCCTGCAGCCCCTCCCCTCAGCCAGCTCTGCCCCCGATTGGTCCCTCCCACACACACACCAATCAGGGGCTGGGCTGGCCCACCGCCCACAGCCCCTCCCCGTGGCCAACCCCATCCCCAATAAGCCCCCCAACCCCAATTGTGGGCGAGGCCCACTGGCCAATCGCCCACAGCCCTGATGGGGCCCATTGGGGCCAGGCTTTCGGGACAACCTCCTGCCATCTGCTCCTCCCTCCCCACTGACAGGCCCGGTGGGATCTGCCTGACTGGGGCCCGCTGGGCCCCACCAGTGCAGGAATTCGGGCACTGGGCCTCTAGCATTGACTATATTTCCTGTGCTGTACCTTACACCCCTGTGACTATTTTGTAACTACTAATTCGTACTTAGCTCACTACTGTTTTTGTAGATTAAAAAACACCTAAACACAAAACAGTACAGCATATTTGTCAAGGATACATTTAAAGTCCATGATGCTTAGTGACCCCAGAGGTGCCCAAGAGGGGTTACCTGTGGTGGTGGGGGGGAAGTTTGGGAGAAAAGGGGAGAAAAGAAACTCACTACATCAATGAAGCCATGACTCTACTACAGTAGGCAGTCAGCTAGTTAGATGTCAACAAAAGAGAAGGGAACAAAGCTGGCTAAGCCTAAACCTGAGTAAGTCTGGAAGTTACAGTTCAGACACCCCACGTCTGGAAGTTACAGTTCAGACACCCCACGTCTGGAAGTTACAGTTCAGACACCCCAAGTCTGGAAGTTACAGTTCAGACACCCCAAGTCTGGAAGTTACAGTTCAGACACCCCAAGGGACAGCCACATCCTCGCCAAAGGGAACCTAACCCCCGGCAGGCAGGAAGATCCGCTTTCCAACCTCCTCAGGGGCCAGTCAGCCCTCCCACCCACCAGCAGGGACATTCCCCTGCCCAGGCAGGTGCAGGAGAAGCTAAAATGGCAGCATAAAGGGGAGGAGTCAAATCCAGGAAAAGTTTAGGACTGGATAAGGACATGAAACCCCCGGAAGATCCAGGAAAGGGATTGGTTAGGGGGGAGGACGCAGCACAAGCCCAAAAAGAGCCAGGGAAGAGATTGGTTAGTTTGAAAGAAAGCTTTCAAACCCAAGATAACATAATCAAAGCGTAGCAAATGCCGGAGCCCCGTCCCTCGCTGCCCCGTGACTCCTGACTGCGAGTGGGGGCCCCCCCTCAGGGCCTGGGTGCAGCAGGACAGCGCGGTCCAGAGCGCAGCTGGGGACAGACTCAGCTAGCCAGAGGGGGCCGGAGACTGAACTCATGGCCGAAGCTGCAGAGGCCCTGCCAATGCCCGGCTCTCAGCGCCGCCTCTCCGCACCCTGGCCCGTCTTCTGGGCTCGGTGAGGACGAGTGCGGGCCCTGGCCCAGAGGCCGAGCCACCTGGCTGTGGACGAGACCTCGGGCACCTGTGGGGAGCCCTTTGTTTTTGCTCCAATAAATGTTACCGCTGCGCCTCATCCTCCTACGTGTGGGCCCCAGAAATGCTTTTCTCCCGACTCCGTGGAAGAATCCTATTTCCACTGGCAACATGCATTATTCCCCTCTTCCTCAACTACCTGTCAATTGCCTACTTGCTTTGAAATCTCAGACCTCTAGCCCCCTTTATCCTTTGTCAAAAATGATATCTATCTACCAATCTATCCCCACTTTTGCCTCGCTGGCTTTGAAATGTTCATGCTTATGTGGATTCCCCAGGCACACGTATTAAAGTTTGATTTTCTCCTGTTAATCTGTCTCTGTTAATTTGATTATTAGCCCAGCGAGAAGACCTAGAAAGTGGGAGGGAAGGGTTTATTTATTTACTATTTATTTATTTTTAGTCCCCACATGCCTATAGGGGCCATGGGGCAGAGTTGAAGAGATGAGTTAGAAGGTCAGCCAGAAGAATCTGACTTTGGAGACAAACTTTGGGCTCTGGTGCCCAGGCCAAGCACGTGAGTATTTCGACCCGGTCTTTGCCCTTGTGTCCCAGCCCAGCTCCAGCAGTAAACCATCAGCTCTATAAATAACAGCGGGGGCAGGGGCTGAGGGCCGATCTGAGCCTGCCAGGCTCAGGGACCCGAGAGGGTTTAATAATAGCCTTGGCGCTCACTGTTGGGCTCAGACAGCAATGCAAGCAAAGATGGATAACATCCAGGCTCCAACACAAGCAATGCAGTACCAGGAGGTTGGATTGGGATTTTCAAGCTGGGTTCTGGCCACGAGGAGCAACACAGCACAGCGGTGAGGTGTCTGGGCTCTGAAGCCAGGCGGACCTGGCCCTCTGCTCTGGGTCTGCCACTGAGTAGCTGTGTGACCTTGGTCAAGTCACTGAATATCCTTGAACCTCTGTTTTCCCTTGCGCTAATGCTAGCTAGCACTTTTTAAAAATATTTTTTTTTATTGATTTCAGAGAGGAATGGAGAGGGAGAGAGAGATGGAAACATTAATGATGAGAGAGAATCATTGATTGGCTGCCTCCTGCATGCCCCACACTGGGGATCGAGCTCACAATCTGGGCATGTGCCCTGACCAGAATCGAACCATGACCTCCTGGATCATAGCTTGACGCTCAACCACTAAAGGCTACTAGCTAGCATTTAAATGCAAAAAATTTGAAAGTACCATATAACATCAGGGAGAAGTGTAAACACAAGATATATAAGACAGCTATAGATGCTGTCACTGACAAAAACCTTCCCCAACTACACACTTAGGCCTTGATCTTGGCCTCTGTTCTGTCTTAGACCTGCCCAGCTCAGTCTTAGCAAAGAATCTGTCTAAGACCTCCCCTCCACCTCTGATACCATCTGGTTAAGTCCTCATCCTCCACTTTCCACGTCTAAGTCCTTGGCCGGCTTTTAGCAAGACTCCTCCTACCCTTGATGTGTCTTCTCAGTAACTTCCCATCCACAGACCCCTCATCCTGTTCCTTGGTTGTAAACCCCGGGCTGTCTTTGCTGTATTTGGAGTTGAGCTCCTTTTCTCCCCTCTATGGCAATATTCTTGAATAAAGTCATCCTTACTGTTTTGACAAGTCACGATACTTTTTTTTTCACATCCCCAATCTGGACAAAAAAAAAAAAAAAGTAAAAGTTAACCCAAGAGACACCAATGTCAGACAGTAAACCTTAGGCCTTGGATTTTGGATTTTTGTTAGTGTCTGCATTGTTCGGTTTCGCCAGAACCCCCATCCTCGATATCTGATCACCTTCGATACCTAATTCAGTTTCTCAACCTCCAACCCTACGCCCCCCAGGGGGTGTCTGGTCACCCTGGCCTGCCTTCAGCAGGAATCCTGGTAGGTGGATTTAGCCGGAATCCCACTTATTCCTGGTGGTTCCTCTTAGTAATTTTCCGTCCTCTGACCCTCACCCTGCTCCCTGGCTGTAAATTCCCGCTCGCCGTGCTGTATTCGGAGCTGGGTCGATCTCTCTCCCACTGCAAAACCCCACTGTGATGCTCCCTACAGTCTTCCTTCCATCTTTAACAACAGTCATGAATCATTCTTTCTTTAGCAATAGTTTGCAGGCTCCTAGGGAAACAGTCAGCAAGCAAGGGGTTGGGGACACTGGGATGGATGAGGAAACAAGGGAGGAGGCAAGACTGGGTCCGGGACAGAGTTCTAGTCCTGCTCCGCCTCATGCTGGCTGTGTGACCGTGAGCAAGCCTGAGCCTTAGATTCTTCTGTAAAATTAGAGGGTGGGATGGCCCGTCCAGCTCTGACTTTCTGTGGGTACTAGTGAAACCTCAGCCTTCTCACTTACAAACCAGACATGCTGTCACTGCTAACATTTATTACACGCTCTGTACACTAAGCCCTTAAAACACACCACTTCACTTACTCCTCACAGCCACCCAGTGAGACAGAGAGTAGTGTTACCTCCATTTGACCAATGAGGACACTGACCCAGAGGCATTAAGTAACTGGCCCAGGGCTGTGCGTGGTGGGAGTGGCAGAGCGGGGATTCAAACCCAGGCTGTCTAGCTCTAGAGCTGGTCCTCTTAGCATGGTGCCGCCCCAGGGGGGTCAGGAGAGCTCGTGAAAGTAAGTGAAAGGGCAGTCGTGCTGTGTGCAAAGGTGGGGAAACCTTTTCACAGGGTTTCCAGCTCCCTGTGGCACCCTGTTCTGCATTATAGTGTATGTGCCCAGTTGCTCACGTTTCTGGATCCTACTGTCAAAGCTCTTGAAAGACAAGGGGGGTGGGGAGTGGAGGGGGAAGGGATGTAGCTGAAATGGGTCCCCCTTTCAAGCTGAAGCTCTAAGGCAACTATGTCTGCTCATGAAAGCATAATGAAAACAAAAACACCTTTTAAAAATATGTTTAAAAAACATTCTTAACATTCCCCAAACACTTCTAAATAGAGCTTTCTATCCTGGGCTTGAAAACGCAACCCAGCATTTTTCTTCCTGTGAGTTTGCAGATGAGGTCGCAAAAGGAGGAGGAGGGAGGAGCAGAGTCTTGCAGACTCCATCAGACACTCCCTGACACATTCCTCGGAGTGGGGGGTGTGGGGGGGAAGGAGGCATTCCATCACAGGCGGCAGAACCCACCCCACTGGGAAGGAGGGGGGGGGCGAGTAATTTGAAAGCAGAACTCTCTCAGGTCAAGAGGTTCCGTTTTCACCAAGTTCTCTTGTGTGTGTGAACTGACCCAGAAACCCTGGCGAAGTTCGAGAGAAATTTGATGTTCTGAGGCAGCTGCCCACGAAGTCGGGTCCAGAAGCTTCCCTAAAGCTGAGGTCCTTCTTAGGAGCTGGAGAACCTCACGTCCAGTATAGCAAGAAGGGAAATTCTTCACCGTGTTTGTGTGAGTGGGTTTGTGTTTCCTTTCTCACAGGGAGCTGCAGACTTCTATCACAGGCGGACATTTACCTGAAATAGAAGGTTTTCTCAACTTCATTTGACTAGGGCTAAATACAGCTGGAAAAGCGCCTTCTGCTATTCATGAGCAGTCATCTGAGACTCTTGCAAATCATAAATCTAAGCTCTAAATTGCAACCAATAACACCTCATATTCATCCGAGATACTGTTGGAGAGTGGGAATTTTTGAGCACTCCGGAGAGGCCGTGGACTATACCCCAGATAGAGTTGCCAGTGTTGACACCAGGCCAGGCCTTGAGATATGGCTTCATGGCCCCTTCCCCCTGCACCTCACAAAATAGCCTTGCTAGATAGAACACTGTTAGCTTTCTGAAGAACAGGATGACCCTGTGAGTAACATGGTCGTCATCGGTATAATCTTGATGTTACTTGGGAAAAACTGTTTTGTCTTAGGATTGCTTGTTCTGCAAAAACAGGGTGTGGTTAATGTGCTTAAAAGTGGTCCTACACCAAGGGTCGGGGCTGCTCTCTGACCTTTATCTGGAAGGCAGATCAGCCGCCGGCCGGCAATAAAGGTTCCCTAAATTTTAATTTGGTTTGGACTCCAGTGGTCTTTACTCGCGTTCGCTCCACAACATTTGGAGGCGCCAGCGAGATAACCAGCCTTTGCCTGGTCCTGTGACCCGAGCCCACCGGGTTCCCCGGACTCTCCGACCCAGGGGGAGATCTCTGAGAGACGTTCCTCAGCCCCGGGACTGGCAGAGGCCGGAGACCCCGTCTGCTAAATTTCCTGATTGACTGATTGGAGCCACCTGCATCTGGTTCTTACCGGTAAGAAACTTGTTTCTGGTTCTGTTCTGTGGGCGCCCATCTGGGGTCTCTGGAAGGCTGGACGCAGCGCTACTTCCGAGACCAGATCCCGGTGCACGACGGTGCCCGGCGATCCTGTTGGTTGTCTTTGTCTTTGTTATTCTGTGTTATTGTGGTCTAATTGTTTTTATCATTAGAATGGGTCAGTCTGCTTCATGTTCTTCTGTCTGTACTCCCCTGCAATGTTTTTTGAAAAATTTTCAGGAATTCAAGCGGCGAGCGGAGGACTACGGAGCTTCTGTTAATGCTTTTGATTTACAGAAATTTTGTGAGCGGGAATGGCCAACTTTCCCATATCCCAGTGAGTGGCCCCCGGAGGGGTCCACTGATCTAAGGCTGGCACATAACATCCAACGTGCCGTTTTTGACAATCCCGGCCACCCAGACCAAATTCCTTATATCCAAATTTGGATAGACATTCTGACTGATAATCCAAAGTGGCTCCGGGACTGCAAAAGACCTCCCCAGAATAAGGAAAAATTGGGACAGAGACAGAGAAGGACTATCCTCCTCACTAAACTTCCTCCCAGAGAGACCCAGGGGAAGCCGGCTGCGCCAGCACTGCGGGGGGGAGAGAGAGAAAAAGCGGGTGAGGGGGTGGAGGCACGGGAAGGGAATAGGGAAGTGCTAACGCAGGAATGCCGCCACCAGCTGGTCTGGAAATCTGAGCCGCCCTGCCCTGGGTCCGAGAAACAGCCTCCTGTCCTCCCATCACCCCCTGAGGACCCCCTCTTGACAGAACCTCCCCCGTATCCATCTGCCCCAATTGTGGGTCCCCCTGAAGACCCAATGAGTCCTCCCCACACCCGCAGTGGGACTGAATATAGACCCAAATATTCAGACCCTTCCCCTGATTCTTCAGGAGTCCCGATGCTGCCCCTGCGTCAGGTAACTTCAGGGGCAGAGGGTGGCAGGCCGTTTATGGTTTATGTCCCTTTTACAACTAGTGACCTGTATAACTGGAAGAATCAGAACCCCTCATTCTCTCAGAATCCCCAGGGACTCATCTCTCTTTTGGAGTCTGTATTTTTTACCCATCAGCCTATTTGGGACGACTGTCAGCAACTCCTCCAGACTCTGTTCACTTCGGAGGAGAGAGAAAGAGTGAAAGCGGAGGGGAGAAAACTGGTCCTCGGACCAGATGGCCAGTCAGTGTCAGACCCGGCACGGCTGGAGGCCGTTTTTCCACTCTCCCGACCCTCGTGGGACCCCAACTCAGATCAAGGTAAGGAGGCTCTCGATCGGTATCGCCAGACTCTGCTGAGGGGAGTCCGAGCAGCTGCGCGGAAGCCCACCAATCTGTCTAAGGTAACTGAAACTGTGCAGGGACCGAATGAATCCCCGGCTGCTTTTCTAGAGCCTACAGGCTCTACACCCCCATAGATCCAGAGGCGCCAGAAAACAGGCGGGCAGTTAACATTGCTTTCGTGTCCCAGTCGGCCCCAGACATAAGAAAAAAGTTACAAAAGTTAGAAGGCTTTGAGGGAAAGATGCTGTCAGAATTGGTAGAGGTAGCACAGAAGACATTCAACAATAGAGAAGACCCCGGTGAACTAACCAAAAAGATGGCACAGGTTTTATTAACCATGAACAGGGAAAAAGGAGATGGAAGGAAAGGAAACCAGAAAGGAAGAGGAGCAAGGCCTGGGGATAAGCGCCCTCGGCGATCGGGGCTGGGAAAGAACCAGTGTGCCTACTGTAAAGGAGAAGGCCACTGGAAAAATGAATGCCCTCAGCGCCCTCAGGGGCGCCCGGCCCCGGTGTTAGTCGAAGAAGTGGACTGAGGGGGCCGGGGCTCCGTCTTCACTAGCCCCCAGGAGCCCAGGGTCACTTTGCAAGTTGGGGGCAAACCAGTAGATTTCCTTATTGATACCGGAGCTACGTTCTCAGTCCTACAACAGGCGGAAGGTCCGGTGTCTAAAGAGCGAACCCCTATTCAAGGAGCTACTGGGAAGACAAAATCATATCCATGGACTCAGGCCCGAATAACCAATTTAGGGGCTGGGACAGTGACCCACTCATTCCTAGTGATGCCAGAATGTCCTTACCCCTTACTAGGACGGGACCTCCTCAGCAAATTACAAGCCACCATCTCATTCCAGGGGGAAGGAGCAAAAATAGCCCTTAATGCCAGACCTGACACCGTGCTCCTGACGTGTCCGTTAAGTGAGGAATACATCCTCACCGAGGATCCCGGGGAAACTATGTTGGCCCAAAGCACTTCACTGCTCCAAGAACTACAGCAAAAGATACCAGGGGTATGGGCTGAAAGCAATCCCCCTGGGTTGGCGACTCACAGGCCCCCGATTGTAGTACAGCTCACTAGTACTGCTGTTCCAATACGGGTTAAGCAATACCCAATAAGCCAGAAGGCCCGGAAGGGCATCGCAGTACATATAAAAAGACTGAAGGAGGCCGGGATCTTGGTGCCCTGTCACTCCCCATGGAATACACCTTTGCTTCCTGTACAAAAACCTGGAACAGAGGATTTCAGGCCAGTTCAGGATTTAAGAGAAGTCAACAAGAGGGTAGAGACTATACACCCAACAGTACCCAACCCTTATACCCTCCTGAGCCTGTTACCACCGAGTCATCAAATATATACAGTCCTAGATTTAAAGGATGCTTTTTTCTCCTTGCCGCTGGCCCCCTCCAGCCAGCCCATTTTTGCATTTGAATGGACGGACCCTGAAGAAGGGGAATCGGGACAGCTGACCTGGACTCGGTTGCCCCAGGGATTTAAAAACTCTCCTACTCTGTTTGATGAGGCTCTCAGCCAGGACTTAGGCACGTTCCGGAAAGAACATCCAGAGGTCACCCTACTCCAATATGTGGACGACCTCCTCCTTGCTGCAGCAACTCAGAGTAAGTGCCGGGAAGCTACTGAGACCCTGTTGAGGACTCTAGACAAATTGGGGTACCGGGTGTCCGCTAAGAAAGCCCAACTTTGCACCCCAAAAGCCACTTACCTGGGGTATGAACTCAGCGAAGGAAAGAGAACTTTATCTGCTAGCCGAATACAGGCTATCTTGCAAATCCCGGTCCCCAAAACAAAGAAGCAGGTGCGGGAATTCCTAGGGGCAGTAGGGTATTGCCGCCTTTGGATATTAGGTTTTGCAGAGATGGCAAAACCCCTATACACCTGCACTGGGGGAAAAACTGAAGAACTAAATTGGACTGAGAATG
The DNA here is from genome assembly GCF_027574615.1 of Eptesicus fuscus. Classification (NCBI taxonomy): domain Eukaryota; kingdom Metazoa; phylum Chordata; class Mammalia; order Chiroptera; family Vespertilionidae; genus Eptesicus; species Eptesicus fuscus. The sequence goes on from NC_072481.1 coordinate 14,250,083, forward strand.
AGACTAAGGCTTTTCAGGACCTTAAACAAGCCTTAGTCAGTGCGCCAGCATTGGCGCTGCCAGACCTCACTAAGCCATTCCAGTTGCATGTGGCAGAGGCCCGGGGAATCGCGAAGGGGGTGCTAACCCAGCTCTTGGGGCCATGGAAGAGGCCTGTGGCATATTTATCCAAGAGACTAGACCCTGTAGCTGCAGGATGGCCAGGCTGCCTGAGGGCAGTAGCAGCCACAGCCATACTGGTCAAAGAAGCCTCAAAGCTCACCCTTGGGCAAGACTTGCAGGTGGTGGCCCCCCATGCCGTGGAAACCCTTCTGCGAAGCCCGCCTGAGCGGTGGCTTTCAAATGCCCGTATTACCCAGTACCAAGTGCTCCTGCTCGACCCTCCGCGGGTGAGCTTTCTTAAGACAGCAGCTCTAAACCCTGCAACCTTGCTGCCGGATGATGATCCTGAGCAGCCTCTCCACAACTGCGTTGAAACCCTGTCCTCTTTGAGAAATCTTCGAGAGGACCTGACTGACCAACCCCTCCGAGACCCGGATGAGACTTTATACACAGATGGGAGCAGCTTCGTGGACGGAGGGACCAGGTACGCAGGAGCAGCGGTCGTGACAGCTGATAAGGTAATCTGGGCACAGGCGTTGGGACACGGGACATCGGCTCAAAAGGCAGAATTAATTGCCCTCACCCAAGCGTTGCGGTGGGCAAAAGGAAAAACAGTAAACATATATACTGACAGCCGATATGCTTTTGCTACGGTTCATGTCCATGGGGCCCTATATCAGGAAAGGGGACTCTTGACATCGGGAGGAAAGGAAATAAAAAACGTCCAGGAGATCCTCACCCTCCTGGCAGCCCTCTGGCTGCCAAAGGCAGTAGCAGTCATACACTGCAGGGGACACCAATCAGCTGACACTCCGGAGGCGCGAGGAAACGCATTTGCAGATAAAACAGCAAAGGAGGCAGCCCAAAAACCAGTGGGGCCTCTACATATCCTGCCAGCTCTCCCGACAAAGGTCTTCGAAGAGACCCCCATCTATTCAGAGACTGATAACGAACTGGGGAAGAGACTCCATGTTAAGGAGGTATCTGGAGGATGGAGAGAATTGCCCGACACCAGACTGTTCATTCCGGAGGCCCTGGGAAGGGAACTCATTTCTCAGGTCCATCAGAGCACCCATCTGGGGGGAACCAAGCTGGTAGAATTGCTTAAACGAGACTATTATATTCCTAAGCTCTTCCAGGTCTCAAAGGACACTGCAAGGAGATGCCACGTCTGTGCACAGGTAAACCCTGGGAGGCACCCCCCCTTGGCCCAAGGAACCAGACTCAGAGGAAGAAGTCCTGGAGAACATTGGGAAGTAGACTTTACAGAATTGCCCCCAGGGCGGGGAGGATATCGATACCTGCTGGTTTTTATTGACACATTCTCCGGCTGGCCAGAAGCCTACCCTACCAAGTCTGAAGCAGCACAGATAGTAGTTAAGAAATTAGTTTCAGAAATTATTCCCAGGTTTGGCCTACCTGTTGCAATGGGGTCCGACAATGGCCCGGCATTTATTGCCCACATCACTCAACTATTGGCAAAAATGTTAGGCATAAGTTGGAAATTACATTGTATCTATAGGCCTCAAAGTTCAGGGCAGGTAGAGAGGATGAATCGGACCTTAAAGGAAACCTTAACAAAATTAAAACTGGAGACTGGCGAGAACTGGGTAAGCCTCCTTCCCTTTGCCCTTCTCCGGGCCCGTTGTACCCCTTATGTAAAGGGCCTTACCCCCTTTGAGATTCTCTTTGGCCGACCCCCACCACTGCTTCCCAAGCTAGGGGAAGAAGTGTTGGCATCCCTTTCTAATCACAACCTCCTAAAGTCCCTACAGGCCTTACAGTTAAGTTCCAGACTTAACCACCGGCTGGTCCGAGAGGCTCACCGAGACCCATCCCCTGGGACTACACCTGCACCACCTGCATTTCAACCAGGAGACCTGGTGTGGGTGCGGAAGCACGAGCCATCATCCCTGGAGGCCAGGTGGACTGGACCCTTCACTGTTGTCCTCAGCACCCCATCAGCGGTGAAGGTTGCAGGAAAAAAGCACTGGATACATCGAACCCAAATCAAGAAGGCAGAAGCAGAGGACCAGCCAGAGAGATGGACCATCCTGCGCACCGAGGACCCCCTGAAAATCCGACTCCGAAGGCAGTCCTCCTAATCCTGATGTGCCTGTGGCCCGTCACGGCGAGTAATCCCCACCTGAGGGCTAATTACACTTGGGAACTGACCCGGACTGTGGATGGGGCTGTTATAGGTCACATCACAACCCCAGGGCCCCCCTCCATAGAGACTGACTTATGCCGATTATTTGGGGAAACTTGGAATAAGCCAGAAAGCGATGTCCACTACATTTCCCCAGCAGCATACGGGGCATATCATATGGGAACTAGTTATGGGTGTGGCACCCTCATCCTAGAACGAGGACTTTGGCGAACTCAACATTATGTCTGCCCAGCCGAAGGTAGCCCTGAATGTGGAACTGACGGGGACTATTATTGTGCCCAGTGGGGTTGTGAGACTATGGCACTATGGACTAACAGAGATCCTGCCCTCCGGTTTAAGAGAATAGTCCGCCCGGGGGCCCCTTCCAATAACTGTATGGTAGGAGACTGCAATCCCGTTGTTATCACCCCCCAAAACTGGTGGGAGAAATACTGGGATGCAGGAAAAACTTGGGGACTGAGACTGTATGTAGCTGGAAGAGATCCCGGGGTCCTCTTCACCCTCCAGAGAACCCAGCGGATCCAAAAGAAAAACCCCATCGGGCCTTTAAGACCCTTAGACCAGGGGCTGCCTCCAGTACAGCCACTGAGGCCCCGTCCCACACCACCACCTCCTGCCCGGAACAATACTGAGTTAACTCCTCTGACCAAGGTGTCAGTGACCCTTGTTCCCAAGACTCATACTACCAAACCAGGCCGGAGACCTATCCTGGACACTCTGGATGCGGTCTTTAACTTTCTAAACCAGACCTCCCCAAATGCCACCAGAGACTGTTGGTTGTGTTTAAATCCAGAACCCCCCTACTATGTTGGGATAGGGGCAAGTGCCACTGTTGGTTCAAATTCATCAGACATTAGAAATGTTTCAATTACAAACCCCCCACAAGGGGTGTGCAGATGGGGACAAACCCCAAAATTAACCCTTGGGGATTTCCAGGGACAAGGTACTTGTGTTATGTCCTCAGAGTTTGATTTATCAAAATCCCCCTACGGTGAATCCTGTTCCTCAGTACTGAGGTTTGGTCAGGACAGTGAGGAGGAGACAGACCGGTACCTGGTGGCCCCTGAAGGCACCTGGTTCGCGTGCACCACAGGAATCACCCCTTGTGTCTCTCCTCTGACACTGATGCACCCCCGCAAGCCTTCCTTATGCATCTTGGCTCATATCCTACCCCAGGTGTATTACTATTCTGGGGAGGGAGGGCGTGAGCACCTGGGCCTAGCCCCTGGGCGAATTCGTAGAGCCCCAGTAATTATCCCCCTGCTTGTGGGTCTGGGAATAGCCGGATCAGCTGCAATAGGCACTACAGCACTGGTCACGGGAGACAAAAATTTCAAGGAACTTAGCAGCCAAGTAGATCTAGATCTAAGCACCCTAGAGGAGAATGTAAACCGCCTAGAGGATTCTCTCAGTTCGTTAGCAGAAGTAGTCTTACAAAATAGAAGGGGTTTAGACTTATTATTCATGAAGCAAGGAGGACTCTGTATGGCCTTAGGAGAAACTTGCTGTTTTTATACCAACCATTCTGGGGTCATCAGAGAAAGCCTAAGTCAACTCAGAAAGAGACTCCAAGATAGAGAGGAGAGGCGAAAAACTGAGGGAAACTGGTATGAAAATCTATTCTCTTGGTCCCCATGGCTAACAACACTCCTAACATCTCTAGCAGGACCTTTGATCTTATTGTTAATAGCTGCAACATTTGGACCCTATCTTATAAATAGTCTCACCAACTATGTACAAAGGCGAATACAGGCAGTAAAGCTGATGGTCCTGCGCACCCACTATCATCATGTCTGCACTGATGATGGAGAAACAATGATTTGATTCTCCCATAAAACCAGTGGGGAATGTTGGAGAGTGGGAATTTTTGAGCACTCCGGAGAGGCCGTGGACTATACCCCAGATAGAGTTGCCAGTGTTGACACCAGGCCAGGCCTTGAGATATGGCTTCATGGCCCCTTCCCCCTGCACCTCACAAAATAGCCTTGCTAGATAGAACACTGTTAGCTTTCTGAAGAACAGGATGACCCTGTGAGTAACATGGTCGTCATCGGTATAATCTTGATGTTACTTGGGAAAAACTGTTTTGTCTTAGGATTGCTTGTTCTGCAAAAACAGGGTGTGGTTAATGTGCTTAAAAGTGGTCCTACACCAAGGGTCGGGGCTGCTCTCTGACCTTTATCTGGAAGGCAGATCAGCCGCCGGCCGGCAATAAAGGTTCCCTAAATTTTAATTTGGTTTGGACTCCAGTGGTCTTTACTCGCGTTCGCTCCACAACAATACTGAGGCAGCCGAGTGTGCGTGGATAGTATGATGGTTAAGAACACCGTTTTGGAGCTGGACAGGCTGAGTGAAACCCAGCTCCGTCCTTTTGTGGTTGTGGGGATATAGGGAAACAGTTTAATCTCTTTAAACCTCAGCTCCCTCTGTGACAAAGGAGGTATAATAATACAGATCCCCAACGTTATTGTCAGTATTTAATGAATATGCATTTCACGAATGCATATGGCTCAGTAACTGTCAGCTTTGTGGTAGGCAGCCCTAAAATGGCTCTCAGTAATCTCTGCCTCCTGGCATTCATATCCTTTGTGTGATCTTTTCTTGATTATGGGCTGGACTCCATGACTAGCTTCCAACAAACAGAATGTAGCAAAAGTGATGGGATGTAAGGGACCACAAGTAGCCAAAACAAACCTGAAAACATAACCCCAGTTGGAGGTCTCACACTTCAAGACTTATTATAGCTGATGAGGCTCAAAGGTTGAGTGTCGACCTATGAACCAGGAAGTCACGGTTCGATTCCCGGTCAGGGCACATGCCTGGGTTGTGGGTTCAATCCCCAGTGAGGGGGCGTGCAGGAGGCAGCTAATCAATGATGCTCTCTCATCATTGATATTTCTATTTCTCTCTCCCTGTCCCTTCCTTTCTGAAATCAATAAAAATATATTTTAAAAAAACTTATTACAGGCCTACAGTAATCAAATCAATGTGATACTGGAGTAAAAATAGACATACAGATCAATGGAACTGTGAGTCTGGAAATAAATCCTCCCATAGATTGTCAAATTGTTTTCAACAAGGGTGCCAAGACCTTTGGGGAAAGGACAGCCTTTTCAACAAATGGTGCTGGGAAAATTGTTGTGTTTTTTTGTTTTGTTTTGTTTTGAATCCTCACCCAAGGATATTTTTCCATTGATTTTTAGAGAGAGTGGAAGAGAGAGGGAAAGACAGAGAGAAATATCAATGTGAGAGGTGAGAGAAACACATCGATTGGTAGCCTTCTGCACTCACCCTGACCAGGGCCCCGGCTGGGGAGGAGCCTGCAACCAAATCAAGATACATGCTCTTGACTAGACTCAAACCCGGGACCCTTTGGTCTGCAGGATACTCTACCCACTGAGCCAAACTGGCTAGGGCAAAAACTGGGTATATCCATGCAAAAGAATGAAGTTGGACTCTCATCTTTTGCCATACACACAACCCAAGTGAATCTAAGACCTAAATGCAAGAGCTCAGACTCTTAGAAGAAAAACTTGGAACAAAAGCATTTTCTCCCATTCTATAGGTTACCTTTTCATTCTGTTGATAGTGATGCACAAAGATTTTAGTTTTTACAAAGTCCTATTGTGTATTTTTTTTCTCTTTTGTTGTCTATGCCTTTGGATTCATAATCCAACAAATCATTGACATATAAATAAAATAAATAAAACAATTTATATTTGCCAAAGGTGACATAATAATACCAATATGTAGTTTCTGTGATGTATTTTACTATGTTAAAAACATACATAGGTAAGAATGGCTACTATTTTAAAAATAGAAAATAACATTTGTTGGTAAGATGTGAAGAAACTGGAACCTTGTGCACTGATGGTGGGAATGTAAATTGGTATAACCACTGTGGAAAACCTGATGGTGGTTCCTAAAAATTAAAAATAGATTTACCATTTGACACAGCGATCCCACTTTGGATTGTATTATTCAGAGTTGCTATATCTTTGGTGATTTTCTCTCTAGTAATTCTATTACTTGCTGGAAAGGGGATTTTAAAGAATTTAAAGTGGGGTCTGAGCAGATATTTGTTATACTCATGTTCACAGTAGTATTATTCAGAATAACTAAAACATGGAAGCAATCCAGTGTCCATCGATGAATGAATGGATAAGCAAAGTGTGGTATATACATACAATCAAATATTATTCAGCCTTAAGGAGAAAGGACATTTTGACATATGCTACAACATGGGTGAAACTTGAGAACATTATGGTAAGTAAAGTAAGCCAGACACAAAATGACAAATATTGTATGATTCCATAAAGTTCCCTGAGTAATCAAAATCCTAGAGACAGAAAATAGGATGGTGGTTACCTGGGGTTGGGGAGGGGGCAGTGAGGAGTTATTGTTTAATGGGCAGAGTTTTAATTTTTTTAAACATACTTTTATTAACTTCAGAAAGGAAAGGAGAGGGAGAAAGAGAAAGAAACATCAATGATGAGAGACAAGTATTGATCACCTGCCTCCTGCACACCCTCCACTGGGGATGGAACCTACAACCAGGGCATGTGCCCTGACTGGGAATCAAACTGTGACCTCTTGGTTCATAGGTCAACGCTCAACCACTGAGCCATGCCGGTGGGGCCAGTGTTTCAATTTTGCAAGAAGAAAAGAGTTATGGAGATGGATAGTGGTGATGGCTGCACAACAATATAAATGAACTTAATCACCATATTGTTCATAGGGTACAAATGGAGACAACCTATGAAGACCCACATATCATTTGTCTAATATGGGACAAACTAACAAACATTTAAATAAGATATTTTTTCTATGTTCCTACCTTGTCCAATATATATTCATAATGATAAAATCAACCACAAACTTCACATCATTTTGATACAGTTGCCTTTTGTTTGGAGGCCATGGGGCTAAGAGATGGGGCGAAGCACTTCCATGGGGCGGAACAGTGTTAGTCATAGGGTGGATGTTGAGGCTGTGATGCGCCAGCCCTGAGTGCCAGAAATGCCCACATGTCCTTGTCATGCAGAGCAACCCATGTGACCAGTCACTCAACTCCTGGAGCTGGCTGCATTAGCTTTATTCAGTCTGGTTTTTCTGTTGTTGTTGTTAATCCTCACCCGAGGATATATGTTTTTTCCATTGCTTTTTCAGAGAGAGTGGAAGGAAATGTGAGAAGACACTTCGATTGGTTGCCTTCTGCACACATCCCAACGGGAAGGAGAGGGGGTGGGGAGTGAACCTGAAACCCACGTACATGCCCTTGACCTGGAATCAAACACGAGAGAGACCTGTTGGTGTGCAGGCTGACGCTCTAACCACTGAGCTACATCAGCCAGGGCAGGCAGTCTGGTTTTCATTTCTATATTCATTCATTTCGACCCAGGTTTGCGATCTCAATGTGTGACTTTGGGCAAATCACATGACCTTTCTCTCCGAGCCTCCGTTTTCTCCTCTGTTAAGTGGGGATAATAATACTATTGACCTCAGGAGGGTTGTGACGAGAATTAAATAAGATGATGCATATAAATTGCTTTGTACAGCGTCTTGCTCATAGTGAAGTGCTCAATACTTCCTGCTCTTATCTAAGGAAGAGTACATTTGGAATATGCAAGAGATCATACCTTTGAATTGTACAAGGCAACAGTTATAACAAACTAAAATGAAGATATATAATTTAAAGGCAAAGAGATGATATAAATATTCAGCCATGGTGAACCCAAGTCAAGAGATCAGACTGTCCTTGGGCAAGTTACTTCACCTCCCCAGGCCTTAGAAGTTGTGGGTTTAATGGAGTCTTCCTTGGTACCTGCGGTTCCCAAGAGTGGAAGTCATAACCTAGTGCCAACCAGGCCAGTTTTAGTCATCTTTGAAAACTATGTCAATCTGTATTTTTTTCTGCAGTGGCAAAACACAGACTCTTGGGACATGGAAGCCTGACTCACAGTCTCCTCCTAAACCCATGCAACCCGAACAATAGCCTGCCAGAGTCAGTGGAAAATTCCACGTGTTTGTAGCTCATTAACTGCCAAATCAGCAGCTATGGTGGCTGTGGATTGTAATGAATAAGTAGACCTTATTAGCTTCATGTTCCCTTGAAGAAAGAGCTGTCCCACAGGCATATTTCTTAGGAGGGCCATATGTACCATGTGATCTTTTAAATTCTTGCCTGAGTGGCGTGGCTCAGTGGTTGAGCATCGACCCAGGAACCAGGAGGTCAGGGATCGATTCCTGGTCAGGGCACATGCCCAGGTTGGGGGCAGCTGATCAATGATTCTTTCTCATCATTGATGTTTCTATCTCTCTCTCTCCCTCTCCCTTCCTCTCTGAAATCAATTAAAATATATTTAAAAACAAACGAACAATCTTTAAAATTCTTTCAACTACTTCCCCTTCTAGATAAATCCACCAACTCTTCTTACAGGTCCATTGCCAGAGAGGAATGGTAGCCTCAAGCCAGAAGCCTGAGATTTGACTCTTATCCTGATGGTGGTGGTGGGTGTGTGGGGGTGGAGGGGTAGGGGAGGAGGGCGGAGTAAATCAACACCCTCCCTATGTATTTACCCTAGTAACTTATCTAAAGGAAATTTCTTTAAGGAAATGAGGATTTCCCTCTTTCTTCCACTCTCCCTAAAAATCATTGGAAAAATATCCTCGGGTGAGGATTAACAAAACAAAACAAACAAACAACAAAACAACAGACTAGCAAGGAACCTGATGGTAGAGCCTCGGAGCTTCCCATTAGAACGGAGAACCACTAATTGGATGGTGTTGGTGGAACTGTCCATCACTTGTGTGGTAGACACTCAAAAAAACGAATCTAAACAACTCTGGGTATCCAGAAGCTAGTTTCTTACTTTTTTCCCACTGCTTGTTTGGCGAGATAACCTTTGAAGATTACAGAGGACAGAGTGTGCCCCCTTCATACAGACACCCTTAGAAAAACTTCGAGCAGTAGTTCGCAATCAGCTGTGTAGGGGAAGCAAAACTATCTCTAGCCTCACAGGGTCCTCAGCTGGGTCTGGGAATTAAATTGACATAAAAGCATTCAAATTTATTTAATGTAAGTTTTAAGTGATGTGGGAGCCTTCAGAAGGAAATGAAAACCCAAAGAAGTGGCAATGCCTAAATGCTTTTAAACTAGATTGAGAAAAGAGATACAATTGTGGCAACATAATTAAAATACTTATATGGGGAGGCTAGAGGGAGATAAGAGTTATGTTGAAAAGGCCTGTTTGTACAAAATTCCCTGATGATAAGAGTGTTTCTTTCCTCCTGGTATAGGGAAGACATCTTTCCCTCTCTTCTGTTTTCAGGAGAGAGGAGGAGGGGGATCCGAGTGCTTTTCTTGCACTTGCTGTTTCTCAAGTGCCTTTAGCTCCAAATTATCCTTACACCAAAGTGGCATATTTTGAAAAGGTGTATTCTGTTTCTCTCTCTCTCTCTCTCTCTCTCTCTCTATATATATATATATATATATATATATATATATATATATATATATTTATTTCAGAGAGGAAGGGAGAGGAGTGGGAGAGATAGAAACATCAATGATGAGAGAGAGTCATTGATAGGCTGCCTCATGCACGTCCCACACTGGGGATGGAGCCTGCAACCCGGGCATGTGCCACTGCCAGGAATTGAACTGTGACCTCCTGGTTCATAGGTCAATGCTCAACCACTGAGCCACACCAGCTGGGTATGCTACTCTTGAGCTGGAATTGTTGAGCTGGAATTGGAACACCCAAGCACCTTTCCTCAAAGATTCCGATCTGGGGTGGGAATCCATGCATCAGAATCTTTTTAAAAAAATATATTTTATTGATTTTTTACAGAGAGGAAGAGAGAGGGATAGAGAGCTAGAAACATCGATGAGAGAGAAACATCGATCAGCTGCCTCCTGCACACTCCCCACTGGGGATGTGCCTGCAACCAAGGTACATGCCCTTGACCGGAATCGAACCCGGGACCCTTGAGTCTGCAGGTCGACGCTCTATCCACTGAGCCAACCCAGTTTCGGCCAGAATCTTTTAAAGGCCTGGGAGGTTGAGGGCCCCTGGGTCAGAGTCACAGGAAGGGTGGGAGGTTAGCACTGACTTCCTGTGCCCCATTTAGTAATCAGAGCAAAATGACTGTCATGGCTGGGAACTGATGTGCAACTGCTCAGGAACGTGTGAGTAACCGGGAACACACAGCGGATGCTTCCCCAGGAAACAAATCCAGGTGTGTGTTTGATACCAGTTTGGCAATGAGATCAGAGCCCTAAGGCACATTGAAATGCCAGGGAGGCGGTCCACTCTACTCTTTTGTCAGGTTCTCAGAACCTGCTCCTCCTAAGCTATCCATGGACAGATCTGCAAGCATTCGAAGTTGTCTTCTGAATTCATACATGAGCTTGAGGAATAAAAACAACCAAACCAGCTTGTTTTGAGATAGACAGACTGGGAGGTAAGTGACCCAGCCTGAAAGCCAGTTGTCAGCCCCACCAAAGGCTTGTTCCACAGGTTTGGCAAACCTGGGAGATTGGATCTAAAATCCAATAAACATCAGCCTGCAACCTGCCAGTGCTCCAAAGCCGAACTCTCAGAAACACTGTTTGGTCCCACTTCTACCTACAGATTAGGTAGGTCCTGTTTATGTAACAGGTTTCGGTCGTTGATTTTGGCTCCCACTGGTACATAATTTCCACAGATTCTCCTGGAAAGGGATTTCAGCGAGGATGACAATCCCTTCCTTTCGCCCTCCATTCCACAGTCAGGTACAATGTCTGTAACCTGCACTCCTTATCAATGCTAGCAGGTTGATTTTTGTGTTGACAATTGGCATTGCATGTCCTTGACTCTCAGGGGAAGAACTAAGGAAATTAATCTCCCGGACACCAGCTTTCCTCTCTGATTTATAGTAAAGGAAACAGCTTTCGAGTTCCTTTAGGGATAGATGGAGTCTCACTGACTCTTGTATCCCCAAGGCTTGGCAGAGTGCCTGCCTCAAAGAAGGCATCGAATAAAGTCTTGTTAAATGGATGTTTGGTATTAAAACCTGTGTATTTATTATGCTTGTGGCTGCCAGCATTGGGGCTGGTCTACATCCTGAGAGCTGTTTGTTTGCATCAACATCTTCCCATTTGAACTGAGAACCACTAATTGGATGGTGTTGGTGGAACTGACTTTAAAGACCAGCATGGGACAGGCAGAGGCTGTATCACATGTCCCGAAGAGGGTGTATTTTTAACTCCTGCTCTCCAGTTCTGAGCTGTTGTGGGCACTTGGTAAATATTAATGAAGAATGAGACAGGAGCTATATTGAGAGGCTGCTAAGAGTCTGGGATACGGTATGCATGATTACAAGTATCCAATACATTACTGTGTGTTTATGCAGATAAGATTAGGAGGATGATTGGATTCTGTAATACAATTGAGGCCACTGAAATGTTTATTTTAAAATTTTATTTATTGATTTTATTTGTAAAAAATGTTTTTATTAATTAATTTTTTTTTTTGTTAATACTCACCTGAGGATATTTTTCCATTGATTTTTAGAGAGTGGGAGGGGGGAGAGAGAGAAACATAGATGTGAGAGAGACACATTGATTGGTTGCCTTCACACATGCCACAACCAGGGTTGGGTATCAAGCCTGCAACTGAGGTTACATGCCCTTGACCGGAATTGAAACCGGGGGGACCCTTCAGTCTCCAAGTTGACACTTTCTGCTGAGCCAAACCAGCTAGGGCTATTTATTGACTTTAGAGACAGAGGGAGGGAGAGAGAGAGCTAGAGAGAGAGAGAGAGAGAGAGAGATAGAGAAAGAGAGAGAAACATCAAATTGTTGTTCCACTCATTTATGCATTCCTTGGTTGATTCTTGTATGTGTACCTGACCTGGGAATCAAACCCAAAAAAAGTATTAGAAAAATAAAGTGCTCAGACTGAAACAACTGTTCACTTTACAAGACATCTATCTATCCTACCTAATAAAATGGTAATATGTAAATTATCATCACTCCGCTACGCCCACGATTGGGCCAGAGGGAGGCGCAGGGGGCGGGACTCGGGATGGCCGGGGTAGTCGATTGGGCCAGCAGGACGCTGAGCTCGCGTCACCAGTGGCGGCGTGAGCTCAGCTTCTGCGCCATGGCTGTGCTGCGGAACAGAAGGGGCCTCTGGGGCAGCGAGCTCACGTCCCGCCGCGGACCATCAAAAGCCGGGGAGCTGGGTGCCTGTCTGCTCTGGCACCAGGCCTTTTGGAAGCCTCCGCCGCACCAGAGGCTTCCGAAAGGCCTGGTGCACCAGCGGACAGGCACCCAGCTCCCCCGCGATCGAAAGTGAAAGCATGTAGGGGACCCTACACGTGCATGATTCAATCATGCACTGGGCCTCTAGCATATATATAAAAGGCTAAGTGACTGACCATCTGTTTGTCCGACCGACAGGCCCATACATATGACATGCACTGGCAATTTAAAAATAAGCGTTGAGCCCTAGCCAGTTTGGCTCAGTGGATAGAGCGTCGACCTGTGGACTAAAGGGTCCCAGGTTCAATTCCGGTCAATGGCACATGCCCAGGTTGTGGGCTCGATCCCCAGTGCGGAGCGTGCAGGAGGCAGCCAATCAATGATTCTCTCTCATCATTGATTTTTCTCTCTCTCTCTCCTCTTCCTTCCTCTCTGAAATTAATAAAAATATATATTTTTAAAAATAATGAAAATAAAAATAAACGTTGACTCTCACATGCGCGATACATATAAAGCTCTCGCTGGCGCCAATCGCACGCAATGCCAGAATGTATCTGAAGATCAACTATTGGCACAACGTACCTCTGAAGCCAAAAGAAGCCGGTGTCGTTGACAGAATGTATCTGAAGACCAACTATTGTTTAACCAATTTATCAGTCATTGTTTTTATCATTGTTGTTTTTATATCATATTTTTGTTGTTTTTATATCATGTCTTTGTTATTGTTATATCATGTTGTTGTTGATTTATTAATCAATTTATCAGTCACTAGAGGCCAGGTGCATGACATTAGTGCACTCAGTGTGTGTGGGGGGGTGTCCCTCAGTCCAGCCTGCACCCTTTCACAGTCCGGGAGCCCTCGGGGGATGTCTGACTGACGGCATAAGCACTGCTGTGATGGTGGGCTGCTGCCCTGGCCAGCTGTCAGCCTGGCTTGTGGCTGAGTGGTGCTCCCCCTGTGGGAGTGCATAGACTACCAGGGGGCAGCTCCTGCATCGAGCGTCTGCCCCCTGATGGTCAGTGTGTGTCATAGCGACCGGTCGTTCCACCATTAGGTCAATTTGCATATTACTATTTTATTATATAGCACTAGTGGGCCAGTGCACGAAATTCATGCACAGGGTCGGGGGTGTCCCTTAACCCGGCCTGCACGCTCTCCAATCTGGGACCCCTTGGGGGATGTCCGACTGCTGGTTTAGGCCCGATCCCTCTTGCAATCCGGGACTGCTGGCTCCTAACCGCTCACCTGCCTGCTTGCCTGATTGCCCCTAACCACTCTGCCTGTTGGCCTGCTTGCCCCCAACTGCCCCCCCCCCACCAGCATGATCACCCCCAACTGACAGCCTGCTTGCCCCCAACTGTCCCCCCTGCCAGCCTGATCACCCCCAATACCCGCCCCCCACACACACACACACCGCACTGGCCTGATCACCCACAACTGCCCTCCCCTCTTGGCCCCTAACCGCCTCTACCTCGGCCCCTTCACCATGGCTTTGTCCAGAAGAACATCCAGAAGGTCTCCTGGAAGGCCTCCCAGTCTAATTAGCATATTACCCTTTTATTAGTATAGATTGTTTTTATATCTTGTTTTTATTTTTATATCATGTCTTTGTTTTTATATCATGTTACTGTTTATTTATTAATCAATTTATATATTATTTTCATATACATTTTACTAATTTTATTCCATCTCTGACACTTCTATTATAAAGGGCAAGTAGCAATATTAAAATATTTTGTATTTTAATTTTATAATACTATATTTTGACACATGATATTGCAGTAACGTAATTACCGCACAAATCTTTCTTCTAATTACTTTCCTTTCAATGTGCACAAATCTGTTCACCGGGCCACTAGTTATATTAAAAAAATACAAACCATTTATATTAAAAAACATATTGTAAGGGCCTTTTCTGGTCAAAGTTTCGACCCGCTTAAATACAGCTATTTTTCTGGCCAGATATCTAAGCCAGCTTCTTAAATTTTTTGAACAGTTTATTTTAGAGAGAGGATGAGAGAGAGAAACATCAATCAGCTGCCTCCCTAATGCACCAGGCAGGAATCAAACCCACGACCTTTTGGTGCACAGGAGGATGCTCTAACCAACTGAGCCACACTGGCCAGGGCAGCTTTTTTATCACATGTTCAGTAACTAGCAGTTACCATGTACAGTGTGTGTGTTTTTTTTTACAGTGCCTTTTGACTATAATAGTACCAGAAAGTCCCATGCTCAAAAATAGCTCTTCTACACACTTTACCAAATTAATTTGATTAACAAACTTTTTTTAAAAATGCAGTCGCTTAGGTAGTTTTCTTAAGAAAACTTAAGATTTCCCGGCTGACATGGCTCAGTGGTTGAACCAGGAGGTCACGGTTGGATTCCCCCGTCAGGGCACCTGTCCTGGTTGCAGTTCTATTCCCAGTAGGGGGCATGCAGGAGGCAGCCAATCAATGATTCTCTCATCATTGATGTTTCTATTTCTCTCTCCCTCTCTGAAATCAATAAAAATACATTTTTTTTTTTTTAAAAGGAAAACTTAAGACCCAGGGCCAGAAGAACATAGTGTGTGTGGGGTGAGAGGGCGGGGGTGGAATGGGGATAATGGAAGGAAAAACTGAAGATTAAAAAACAAATTATGTGGAACTTATAAGACGTATATAGGAATCCAGTAACAAAAGTGTTCACATCGTCACAGACACTGGTGTTCTCTTTAACACTCACTTGGGAAGGCTCACCCCTCCCTCCACAGAAGTTGCCCTTTTCCCAGCCCCGCACCTCGCAGGCAGAATCCACCCAACTCCCGCTTTTCACTTGCAAATTGGCCAGGAAGGGGAATAAGGAAGGCCCCATTCTCACAACAAATTCACATTGTGCACGTACACCGTGCTCCTAAAAATAAGGCCTAGCCTTGCCCCTCAGGGCTTTGGGGTGTGTGTGGCAGACTCGATGGAGGGCTCCAATGGAAGTTGGGCCCAGTGGGGACCCAGAGAGGAAGCGATGGACTCGGTCCGCGCCCGTCGGAAGGAAATGCGTTCACCGCGGAGGCCACTTGGGAAGAAGGTCGAGGCGGGGTGCGAGGGCCGGAGGAACCGCAGGTTTCGAGAGCAGCAGCCAAGTTTGCTGGCGAGGCGCGGCGTGACGGGAGTGCGAGGGGCAGAGGCAGGCGCCAGGCCTCGGAAGCAGCCTCCCGTCTGTGAAGCACGGGCGTGCGGCACGGGTGCCGAGCCCAGGGGCCCCTCACTCACTCCCCGGGTCCCGAGGGCCGGGGAGAGCCGGCGGGAGCTGCTGCCGGGCGGGCGGCGGAGGCCCCTTCCAGGCGCGGAGCGCGCCGGGAGAGCGGGCTTCTTGGGTCGGGGCGCCGGCGTCGCGATCCGCCAGGACTGAGAGCGCAGGCCACCAGGTCCGGGGCGCCGGGTGGAGCGGGGCCGGCGCCTCGGAGGGGCCTAGCGTCACCAGAGGCCCCGCAGGGCTTCCCGACAGGCTCCTCTCCGGGAGGATTTCAAACCCTCGGCAACAACCACCGCCGCAGTCGCCCCGCCCAGCAACAGGCGGTGGCCCTCGCCTCATTGGCCGGCCCCGCGTCCGCGCGTTTTGATTGGCCGTCGTGCCTCCCGGCCGCTCCTGCGCTCGCCGCGGCCTCCATTTTATCGGTAGAGACAGAAGGAGGAAGTCATCGGGACCCTGAGGTGGCCAGCAGCTGGGTCGTGGGTGCTCGTGGGCTGTGTCCGTCCCGTGCCTCGTCTCTCCCTGGAAGGGGAGGGGGCTTCGTTACCGGCAGGAGCCGCCGCCGCAGTCCCGAGCTTGAAGTCGGTGAGTGGCGGCGCCGTGGGCGCGGCCATGTTGGCGGCCGCGCTCCCCATTGTTGGGGGAAGGAGGCGAGATCCGGGAGCCCGTCGGGGCGCGGGCGGCCGGAAGGCCGGGTTTCCAGGTTCCCGGGGTCGCCGGGGGTCGCCCGGGTGCCGGGCCCGGCGGAGACAGGCGGAGCCCTGTCGGAAGAAGCGAACTTCCGGGCTCGCGTAGTGAGTGACTCAAGGCCCAGGAGACAGTAATTTACTCAAGGCTGTAGAGTAGGCCCTTTTACCCTTTCAAGGGGCTTATTGATAACTTCGTTTCTCATTTCTTGGAATATCGAGTGAAAATGAAGTCCTGAGTGTCTGGTAATGACTGTAGGGGCATTTTTATATGCTTAAGTGGGAACTGGCTTAGCGTGTGAGAGCTTAAAACGGGGAGGAGTTGCGTGTTCATAACCAGAGGAGGAAACTGCGTGATTAGACATGTTGGGAAAACAGGCTTTGTGAAAACGGTGTGTCGAAAGATGACGAATTCTCTTGGGACTTTAATAACACGATCTTTTTAGAAAACGAATTTTAAGCGAACTCAACATTGTGGTCACAAAAACCGTTTGAGAATCTGAAAAGTTCCCGGGAAAAAGATACAAACAGCTTATGGGGGGACTTGCAGACACCCTTCCGGTCCCCAAATTCCCTGGGGAAGGACTGCCTGGGTCTCACGGTGGAGAGTTCTTAAATGATGACAGTTACAGGGTACAGCAAGCCATCTTCCTATTTTCTTATGTTCAGGAAGTAGTCGACTATTTCTGTAGTAAATGTAAACAATCACTTTTTCTACTGTGTTATTTGAATTAATGAAGTCACTTTCCTTTCTAGCTAAGACTTCTCTCAAACTTGTGTGCTGAGGAGACTCAGATGTTGGCCTCAGCTCCTAGGCTGAACTCAGCAGATTGGCCCATGAAAACTTCTGTATTGAGACAAAGGAGAGGATCTGTGAGAAAGCAACATCTATTATCCTGGGCTTGGCAACAAGGAAGAGGACAGGTAGTGGAAATCCTGCAATCTGAAAAGCAGACTGAAAGGTATTTAAAATATCCACGTTGTAATGGGGTAAAACATTTTATGGTAGACTCATCCTAAAC
Organism: Eptesicus fuscus; assembly: GCF_027574615.1. Lineage (NCBI taxonomy): Eukaryota > Metazoa > Chordata > Mammalia > Chiroptera > Vespertilionidae > Eptesicus > Eptesicus fuscus. The sequence goes on from NC_072481.1 coordinate 14,267,538, forward strand.
CACTTGTTTTTATTTTTAAATACAGGATTTTTCAGATTTGTGGGTAAGATAATTTTTCTTAGAAAGGTAGTAACTGCATATAATGAAGTATGAACATATAATGAAGTTAAAGCAGCTAAATAGCACATTTATAATTTTTTAAAAATTGATTTTGAGAGAGAGGGAGGGAGAAAACATAGATTTGCTGTTCCATTCATTTATGCAATCATTGGCTGCTGCTTGTATATGCCCTGACCAAGGATGTAACTTCAACCTTGGCATATCCGGAAGGTGCTCTAACCAACTGAGCTACCCTGCCAGGGCTGAAGAACACATTTTTTAGTCTTCCCTAAGGTTTCTGGAGTAACAAGTTGGGGCTCTAGAAGCTCCTTAAAGTTTGGAGTTTTTCTTAATGGAATCTTACTTTGTTTCCATTCATTTACAGGTGACAAAGAAGCTGAAGATGGGTGGTGGAGAGAGGTATAACATTCCAGCCCCTCAATCTAGAAATGTTAGTAAGAACCAACAACTTAATAGACAGAAGACCAAGGATCAAAATTCCCAGATGAAGATGGTTCATAAGAAAAAAGAAAGAGGACATACTTATAACACATCAGCAGCTGCATGGCAGGCCATGCAAAATGGGGGGAAGAACAAAAACTTTCCAAATAATCAAAATCGGAATTCCAGCTTATCAAGTCCCAGCTTGCTTTTTAAGCCTCAAACTAATCAGAACTATGCTGGAGCCAAATTTAGTGAGCCACCATCACCAAGTGTGCTTCCTAAACCACCAAGCCACTGGGTTCCTGTTTCCTTTAATCCTTCAGATAAGGAAACAATGACATTTCAACTTAAAACCTTACTTAAGGTACAGGTATAAAATAAGATAAAGTACTAATGTTTAAAGTAGGGTAGTTGACCATAGTTTCATACCAAATTCAATGCTCGGTAATTAAATCTGTTAAACCCCGCTAATTAATGTAGAAAACGTAGGCTTCATCTTGTCTTGTGTTGCTGTGCACTGTGATGTAATGGTAGAATCAGTGCCACTTAAAATAACTGTTACTGATAATTGTACTTACATCAGGTGTTCTCAATTGAGTAACTTTTAAGCAAAACTATTCAAGTTTAGATTTGGGGAATGGTAAAGGAATCAACTTTTTCTCTTGTTGGGGGTAAAGGACCGAAAAGTGGTGAATGTGGAAGGGGCACTAGGAGCTATTTAGAATGAGACTGTATCCCCCATTGGCCCCGTTTCTTATATGCAGTGGATAGGTGACTGCAACCAATGTGCCAAAACCATTTTTTATAGAAAGTTATTGGGTGGTCACAGAATAGCTTTTAAAACACATCTTTGTATTCTAGCACTGCATAGGCTATTCTGATAGTGTTTGGCCTCAAAGCATCCCTGCAAAGCTTGCTTAAAGTAGGGAGTTATATAATGTGAAAGTACCCAGGAAAGAAAGAGCCATGTAAATACATGTAATATACTTGTAGCATATGTAAAGTTTTGCCATTCATCTTAACAAAAATAAGAGTATTTTAGTATGAATTTACTAATATAAGACCATGGACTCTTTTTTTTTTTTACACTATGGCCTAATTTTAAAGGTCTGAAATAAAGTTTGCCCTTGTGCTAAAGTGCCAGTGTATGTATGTTATATGATCTGGTTGTAAACTATATTTCAAAGTAAATCATAGTGTCACTAAGTTTTATATAACTGAAAAGGTTTTAAAGCTGCTAAAACACTTGCTATTTGTAAAAGATGTGAAATGCAGTATGGGACTATTTTAATTTTTATTCCTTAAACCCAAAGATAAACTTGTGAAAGGTCTATCCAACCTTAAAAGTTCATATTCACTTTGAATGTTTTTTAACCTATGATACAAGTATATTTAATCATGCCAGAGTTTTGTCACCATTAAGTGCAACCAGGGGACCACTTACGCAAAATATTTCCTGCATAGTATCTTGATAACATGTCTGACCTACTTTATAAATATAAATGCTAAGGATAATGTTAACCAAATAGTAAATTAAAAATGTGTAAAGATCAGTTAAAATTCTGATTGTAGCCCTGCTGGTGTGGCTCAGTGGTTGAGCATTGACCCACAGACCAGGTCACCAGTAAGATTCTGGGTGATCCCAGTGGAGTGTGTGCAGGAGGTGGCAGATCGATGTTTCTCTCCCTCTCTAAAATCAATAAAAACATTAAAATAATTTGTCAGTGCCCTATTTTCTAATTTGGCAGGGTGTTGTTTTTAAAAATATATTTTATTGATTTTTTATAGAGAGGAAGGGAGAGGGACAGAGCTAGAAACATCAATGAGAACCATTGATCAGCTGCCTCCTGTACACCTCCCACTAGGGATGTGCCTGCAACCAATGTACGTACCCTTGACCGGAATCGAACCAGGTACCCTTCAGTCCGCAGGCCGACGCTCTATCCACTGACCCAAACCGGTCTTGGCGGGCTGTTTTTTAAAATAATTTTCAGGCAGAATGACCAAGTTGTATATCTCCAAATAAATTAAGGTGAGCTAATGTTGCCCAACTCATAATTATATCCTAAAGACAAGTTTGTTGTACTAAAATGTGCATATATGAATTTGAAACACGGATTTAAAAATAAAACTGCTTTTTCTACCCAGTGCCTTTTTTACTTTATAAAATATTGCTATGACTGCCTACTACTTATTCTTTGAGTGCACATAACCCAACTGAGGACCAGGTTTGGTTTTAATTACTTTTGAGACATCCCCCTCCTCCCACATCTCCCCGCTATTCTATGTTCTAAGGTGATTTAGGTTTATAGAAAAAAATTAGCACAATTCATAAAACGAACGAGAACCCTTCTCTGTCGAGAATCCTTTAAATTCTACACTAGCACTGTAAGGCTATGTATGTTTATATTCTCATACAAACTGGGAAATAAGTGATTTGTAGGAAATTTAACATTTGAGTCTCCATTACTGCCCCCCTCCTTTATATCTGGTGTCATTTCTTGAAACACGGATTTAAAAATAAAACTGCTTTTTCTGCCCAGTGCCTTTTTTACTTATTGCCAAGTTTTTCTTTTTTTAGGACATTGAGCAATTCTCACCACAGACGTCTTTTGATAGTTTATGGTTTGCATACATTTAAATGCAGTGTAAATTGGGTGGTAACAGTACAATATACAGGGGATGGCCTGGCTAATGTGTCTGGTTGAGCAGCAACCCATGCACCAAGAGGTTGCTAACTTGATCCCCAGTAGGTGGTGTGCAGGAGGCAGCTGAACCATGTTTCTCTTGAAAATAAAAAAATATATTTAAAAATATATTTAGGGGATGTATTGTAGAACTATATACCTGAAACCTGTAATTTTGATAACCAATGTCACCCCCCCCCCCCCCCCCCAATTTCAAAGTGTAGTCCTGCCTTGGCTGGCATGGCTTGATTGGGTGTTCTCCCATGCTGAAATGTCACCCTGATTCTGGGTCAGGGCATATGCCCTAGTTTTAGGCAGCTGATGTTTCTCCCTTTCTCAAATAAAATAGTGTCAAGACTTTTATGATTGAAATGAGAGGATTGAGGGCGGGGGAGTTTTAACAGCTAAGGTAATCTAAATAAAAGGTGAATAATATCAACATCACATACCTTAGGCATAAAATTGTGGTTAGCCTTACAGGTGACAGGAATTTCCCAAATCACTGTACTTGAGGAAACCAAAATATACTTATAGCTATATTGTGAGCCTTATGGCAATCAGTGTTAACATTTAAATCTTATCTTTTGATGGGAGTGTATAGTACCGGGAATCTGAGTCCTTAACCTATCCTTATATTTAAATTCTGGTAAGTTCTCTTCCTAAAAACAAGCACAAAGTGGAAAGAAACTGAGGGGTTTGGGGCAAACTCTCTAGTGTTTTAATTGCTTTCTCATAGGCAATTACTTTGTAAAACAAGGACAGTGTATCTCTTAAAACTTTACACACAAAAGAAAGCCCCAATATTTTTTGGTTCCTAGACCAGTTTATTTCTCCAGTATTCAAAGAGAGGTGATCCATAAAAAACTTCACATAGGCCTTTTACTTAACAAACTACTCTGGCAATTATGAATGAAATGAATTTAACATGCCTTGCTTTTATTCCAAACAAAAAAAATTCCCATCTTTAATATAAGGTTGAAATAAAGGTTAGGAATACATAAACGTAAAGCACTAAACATTAACAATGTTGGAAGAAGGGGCAGAGGGTGAAAACCCTAGAAAGAACCTTTCCATAGCAACCAGTCCTGTCTTATAGAGTCAATAGTTGGAGACAAATAGGTTGCTTTTACTTCATTTATCAACGAGAGCAGTTTATTTCCAGGGATTCTTAAAGGCTTTAATAGACCTCCTGGCAGAATGCCATTAGATTATTCCTGAGCTACCCCTCTGCTGTCTCAAGTCACAGCTCCCCTATTTCAGAATATCTCAGGATTTTGTAAATGGGAATATGATCAAAATGCAATATAATATTGAAATTCAGGAAACCAGCCTGGAAAAAGTGTGTCACAACAGCTGTGAGAGCTTGGGTTACATTTAACCTCTTCCATTCAGAAGAGTCACAAAATACTTTTTGCAATTAAACCTATCTTAAAAATCTTCCCTCTCAGTGAACCTTTAGATTCTCGTATAATTTTAAGCTATAAAAACACTTCCCATTTGTTAAAAAGTGCAGTGCAAAACTGTGACAAAGATGAACTAAATGAAAAATCATGGACTCTAGTTAATCTGCCATTCTCTATGTATCTTGGCCACGTTCAAAATTTAACATGAGTAAAAATAACCTCCAGTTCAGGATTGAAAAACTTACATAAACCTCCAGTTCATACCTCCCCTTAGTTATGTGTATTCTGCTGTATTTTTGAAATCTTTACAAAATCCATATTCTTAGATGAATAACATTAAGTTTAAATGTGGCAGAAACATGACAAAAATAAGAGCAATGGAATCAACATATAGGCAAATAGCCTTCATATCCTAATAAGGAACTAAGGAATCCAAAACATTTTGTGATACTATAAAAGTTATTTATTCACTATACACAGAACATGTCCCCTACAAAATGTACATGTCAATCACTAAAAAGTATAACTTGGCGAACATTTTCTCAGTTACAGAACATACTTAATCAGTTGGGATAACAGCTCTCTGTCTGCCTCAAAATAATCTAATTATAGCACCCAGTGTCCTGTATATCTAATGCAAAATGAAATACTTTTGGGGGGATTATTTCCTAATGTGTGTTTGAGGAGGCAGTTAACAATTTAATTCTAGTATATTACAGTCACTGCACAATAAATCAGTTTATTACAGATCAAAACATTTTTTCATTATTTGTATTAATGGGATGCAAACAGAAATACCAGATACTTTTTAATGGCAGGTAACCAAAAAATTACTTATCTTTGATAGTATACTGGGTTTTATAATTACATTAGGATATGGTGTAAAATATTGTCAAACAATACACCTCAAAACGAGGCCATACTGTAATGTTATTCACTAGATTGTGCTCAGACATTTATTGAATAAGTGAATTTTAAATCTATTTTTCCTCCCAATTATCCAGTACAATTGTTGCTTATAGTAAGGGCTCAGTAAATGTTTGTGAATATGCTAAGAAAGAGGTGAGAAGAGATGTGGAACCTCTTAACTGGATGTCAAGTATTATAATTAGAATTTACCTGGGAATAGTGTTTAAGGAAGATGTAAACTGCACATGGCATACAGGTAAATAAACTCAGATGCCAACAAAGCAAACCATTAAACAGTAAAACACTGGCACTGGAACAAAGGCAATATTTGCCAATAGCAAAAATGTATCTGACTTTAAGAGATAACCAAGAAAAAGTTTATATTGGACCATGCCTTTTCTCACCCAATTCAGTTTCAGACAGACCAAAAGAAGCACTGTAGGAGACTTATGGCTGTCTACTGTGATATTCAGACATCCTAGTTTCCAGTAATTTATTATGGACCTGTTATCCATGAATCAATATAAACCTACTCAGATTTAGGGATTAGTTTCCACAAGTACAAAGCTGAATTTCCTTTTATTTGTCCTAAAATGCTTACTTCCAAACTTGAAGGGACTTCAATTATTCCATGTAGTTTCAATAACATTCTTTTATCTTTTCAGACCAGAGTCAAAATATTCACACAGTATTCATACTGCAGCACCTTCCACCCACCCTTTGGTCGCTTGAACTGCCCTTCTTTGGTTCTTTTTCCGCTTTTCTCAGATCTTTCTTGAAGTGTAGTAAGCAGAACTGTACTGGGTATTCCAGCTGCAGTTTGGTCTTAAATAAAAGAAGGATGTTTGTCAGTTTGGTTTTCTTTATTCTTCTCTGTGGTATACAGGATTTTGTTAGTTGAACTGGATGTAGCAGCTTACTGGGCCAGATTTTCAAGAGAATAGTACAATAGTTCCCAGGGTTATACCTTAATAGCTCATACACTAAGTAGCACACCTTTTCTTTCTCACTGAGGCATTATCTGTCATTTATCTTCTTGCTTATTTGGCTTAAAACAAAATGTAAAAAGAGAGGTGAAGTGTCATCCCTCACTTGAGTCTTGATGGTTTAATATATTAAGCATAGTGCCAGACACACAGTAGGTACTCAATAATTGTGCAACTCAAGTATGTAACCCAAAATTAAAGTACTGTGTAAGGATCCTCATCAGTATCAGTAGGATCCTAACTATTATGGGTTCAACTATAATATAGTCCTTTTGAAGCTCTGTTACGTATCTTTTTTCAGAAATAACACAGACGAGTCTAAAAATAAGACACAAGTAAAAAAAATGAAAATACAAGGTCTTTTAATTCTAGAGACTGAGAATCATCTCCTCAATCTACTTTTCTCAAATTGTAGTCCATTAAAAAAACAAAACACAAAACAAAAAAACAACCACCAAACCACAAGAGGACCAGGTTTGGACTCAATAATCTGGCCCTTTCTTTGTGCCTCTATTTCCTTATCTGTGATATGGGGAAAATAAAAGTATCTATCTAATAGGGTTTTGTGAAGAGTCAAGGAGCTAACACATAAAAAACTTTTAGAACAGTGTCTGGCACATCATAAATACTCAGTAACTATCAGCTATAATTATTGCCATTATTTAGTAGCTGGAATCCAAACACCTAAACCAGCTCCCCAAAATAGTTATCACTTATTAATTGCTCATCAAATTCAATGCAAAAGCATTTTAAACCATGCCATAAACACAAGACATAACGTATCTTGTTTAGGACTGGGAAGAGCAGAATTATTGGTCTACCCAATAAACTTCTAATTAGCTGACCAAATTTCACTTTAATGCATATCTTAACACTACTAATAACCTCTAAGTTACTTAACCCAAGGGGCTTTGACATTACATAAGGAATTTTTAAGTACCATGTAAAAGATGTACCTTACTGGTAAGTTCTATTCATTTCCAAAGTAAAAGTTAGTTGTGCCTACTGCAACACTGATTAAAACTATTCCTCAATCTACAAAAGATTGCTTCCATTGTTATTTTAGGATCTCATTAAAAACTATAATAATTCCAGTTAATCATTATTTCCTTCATTTTGTTTTTATTATAGCACGTTTGCTTCATTTACAGCAAGCAGAAAATAAACTGGGTCTTATTTTGATCCAAACATTGATGTTTTAAAGGTTGTACACAATATTAGTTAAAAAGAACATATAAAAATACCTTTTTAGAAGCTTCTATAAGAAAGAAAATACAGTTTAACCCCACAACTTTCCTCTTTGCTAGAACTGCAAACTACTGCTACAGTTTTAAATAGACTTTTTTTGTTGTTTAAACTATACATCCAGGAAAATCTAAAAAATTAAAGAAACGTGCATATAAATGATTGCATAGCAGAACATGAACATTAACTGCAAAACAGTAAAGAAATAAGAGTTAGAAATACTATCAAATATACAAAGGTCCTAGAATCAACCTTTAAACACATTCCACAAACAGTATTTAAAAACCACCTTTTGTTCTTTACAGGCAAGGCCTATATTACTAAAAGCAAAATTGAAAAAAGCAATCCTCTAAAAGGAGTCGTTTTCCCACAATATTTCTTCCTTATAACCTGGCAAGCAAGCAATCTAAAAATTTTGAAGATGCTAGCTTTTATTCTGAAATGAGACTGGACACATCAAGTAACTTTTATTGTCCCTAAAACGATCTCTCAGAGAAATGCTAGAAATTATAAAATGGTTAAAGGGAATTTTTTCCTCATTTTTAGTCAGGTACTACACATTGATAATCCATCAATTCTTTTTCATGGCACCACAGAATCACCTAGAATGGGAGTGTCTTTCAATTTGCCTCACATTAAATAAACAGGTGTGAAGAACAAGCCTCCTTCATAAAGAGGTAGGCAAATTTTGATACAAATGCACATACACCAAGTGCTATAAGTATCAAAATGTAGTTCTTTTGCACTATGCACACACACAAACTTACTGTGAAACAATTAACTTGCTTTTAACAGCAGCAAAAACTAAGCTATTATGGTCAACAATGTTCAAGTTTAGAGTAACTACATAAGAGCATCATTTCCATCTCAAATTTGTCATCATTGACCTGTTCAAATTTTAAGGTGAGTTTTTCTGATGTTTATATATTCCAAATCGTCTTAGAAACCAGAAAAAAAGCAGTGAAGGCTCCATGTTTCAATAAAAAACTCAATCTCCCTGGAAATGCTACTTAACCCAGTTGCATCACTCCCTAAGATGGTGGGGTTAAGAAAAGACCTATTCCACACTGTGTCATAAATTAACTATTTTCACGGGCCTAGACATCTTAACAAGACAAAAAGGTCCACCCTGAACCTAAATGTGTCTGATCACTCAGTGTACTGTGGCTACAACTTCACTTTTGTATCATTCTATCTTATTAGCAAGCTATATTTCTAGGTTAACAGGTCTACCAAATATGGATGAGTTTATTTTTAATAAGACAATGTTGCAAATTATGGTCAACCAACATCTTTTCACCAATACTTCAAGCATAAAAAATGAGAATCTTTACAAAAATATACAGAGACACCACAAATTGGTAGCTGCCCATAACATTAAACAAACTGGACTCTTAAGAGTGGCTTCTCAACAGCATATCACTTTAATTATAACCATTGCCTGGTACAGGGAAAACTGACAAGTGTTTTGTAAGCATCATTGCAACATTGTATTCCTGATAATTTAAGTAAACCAAACTATGAGTAAATGAATGATACATGCCTAAAAATATCATGGTTTATACTATCAGTGGCCACTGGACTTGGGACTAGTCCAAGACCTTGATCTAGATTTTGACCTAGACCTAGACTGTGATCTTGACTGAGATTTGGATCTAGGTGGTTCTTTTTTCCTTGGTTCCTTTTCATATCTTGAGCCAGACTTATAATGTGTTTTGGAATCTGTTTTAGAGGTGCCTCTAGTTTTGGTGTGAGATGCAGACCTAGAACGTGATTTAGCCTTCATTTCTTTCTTGGGCTGGGACTTGGACCGTGATCTTGAATTGGATTTAGATCTTGAAAAAGATCGATTTCGGTGTTTGAATCTTTCAAAACAGAGGAGAGATACAATTAGAGTAAAAATTAAGATTCTATATTAATCAAATTTATTAGTTTTAGAGCAAAAGTTCACTCTGAAATTGAAAAAATGTATAAGTCTCTTTCAAAGCAAAGTTATTTACCTATCATTGTCGGAATGGCTTCTGCTACGCCGTGGTCTTCCAGTCGGTCTACTGCTAAAAAGTACACCAGAAAAAGCAAACAGTGACAAATGTCTATTTACAGTCTTATAAAATTTCTAATTAAAAAAGTGAACCATAAAATTTTAAAAATTAAACACTAAAATATTTTTAGTCTCAACAAAGCATACAATGTATATAATTAGAAGTACACAAAAATTTTTAAAAAATTTAAAGCTAATAAACGTTAAGTCTTTCTTGACAGATCACTGCTACATCACACTTACTTTCTAGGACTATAGGATCTTCTATAGTTGTAATCAAAGGACCGACTTCTTGATCTCCTTCTTTCATAACTTCGGCTTCTAGAACGCCTGTATCTGTCATAATCATCATAACGTGAAGAACTGTACACATTCCTCCCTTCCTTGGCTTTCATCTGATTTGGAGCTATGAAATACACAGAACAGAAATATTTAGAAATATATAAATGACTTTTGAACTAGATGCTATTTTGGAATCATCTCACCCTGACTTTCATTCATTAAGAATACAATTAACAATGACAAAATACTTACTGGTAACCTATGAACAATGTGTGTCAAAATGCAGTAATAGCCCTAGCCAGTTTGGCTCAGTGGATAGAGCATTGGCCTGTGGACGGAAGGGTCCCAGGTTGTAGGCTCGATCCCCCAGTAGGGGGCGTGCAGGAGCAGCCGATCAATGATTTTCTATCATTGATGTTTCTGTCTCCCTCTCCCTCCCTCTAAAATCAATACAAAAATATATTTTTAAAAAGGCAGTAATATACTGTCATACAATTTTAAGAGGCCGCAACAAAGAAAAGCAAAAGAGAGCTAACATTTACTGAATGCCTCAGGCACACCCACACCCTAGACAGTCCTCAATATTTGTTATTTCATTCAATTCTAAGAAGCAGGTACTGTGTGTGTGTGTATATGCATAAATAACATAGTGAACACCCAGGAACCCATCACCCGACCCAAGACCTAGAGATTACCAATAGCTTATGTTTACCTAAGCACTCCTCCTCTCTTCATCAGCTATTTTAATCACTATATTTTTGTATCTTGTCCAAAATAACAATGGTTGAGACAGAATTCAAACCCAGGTCTATCTGACTTCAAAGCCTGTACTGCTGCCTTATTAGCACAGTTAACATCCGCTAACAAAAAACAGTAATATAAAATCTATTCTAGGTTTAATCTACATAGCCTTTCCCATTCATAGCTATAAACTCACATAACCACCCAATTATGTTTTATGAGGAAGAATAGCTCGAGATCCAAAATTTTCTGAATTTTATCCTTCAATTTCACTCCCAGTAGATTAAACATGCTACAGCTGACAGCATCAATGCACTTAAGAGTCCAAACATAATTCAGGCATTCCTGTCTGCACATTACACCTTACGCCTACCCCAAAACTTTGTAATACATCTAAAAATATGGTGAAACAAAGTATTCAAGATATTCTATGTTTTCAAATGATGCTTTATAAACATATCAGGCATAAGGGTACTTACTCTTCCGATCTCCCTGTGCAAACTGTATTTCAATTTGGCGACCACAAATCCATTTTCGGTCCAAATTATGTAAAGCATCTTCAGCATCACGAACATCTTCAAATGTGCTAAATGTTAAGGGGCTTGGGAAATTTTGGGGACTTTGATAATGAATGAAAGTTCACTTGGTAACTGGTAAATCTTGAACAATTCACAATATTATTAATTTTTCATTATTACTCTAGAAAATCTATCAGATCCCTCACTAGCTGGCTGAATCAGCTATAAATACTTCACAATATTAAAGCACTTGTGAATTTCCAAGGCATATGTTTGAAAACACATGTGAATAGTCAAACTATTATTGAAATAAATTATAGCTGAAATAACCAAATAATCCTATCAAAAAACTTTCCTGTTTTAAGAATTAACTTTACAAAACAAGACAAAAAGAAAAACAAGTGTCAGTTCTGTTGTATGTTAAAACAAAAATCTCTTAAAAAATAAAACCAAAAATTTCCTATTTTTATTTCAAATGAAAAAAAGAAAATGCCAATAGTTCTTGTGTAAGCAAGCAGAATGAATATACCTCACCTACGAGAGGAACGCATTAACCTTAAATTTTGCCGGTTTTCTCAGACATTTCTAACACTATTGTTTAACATAGTAGTCTTCCTTTATATCAGACAGGGAAGAATGGAACTAGCCACTTGCAATAATGTAAACAAAACAGAACCAAGCAATACTCAAGATATCACTGTACCAAACGTGTATTACAGCCATGCACAGACAAGCATGCTCTCAATAAATAACTGACCATTTCTATAAAGATTCCTGGACTGAAAAGCCCTAACATCAATAATACTAACACAGCATTCAACCAAGAAGTGAGTTTGGGACTACCTTTAACCTGAGAATTTTGATATTATCTAGCAACATAAAGCAGGAACTCTTGGTCCCCGTTTTGTTTTTTAATATATTTTTATTGATTTCAGAGAGGGAGAGAAACATCAGTGAGAATCTTTCATAGGCTGCCTCTTGCACACCCCACACTGGGGATGGAGCCTGCAACATGGGCATATATATGTCTGACCTGACCGGGAATCCAACCATGACCTCCTGGTTCATACGTACTAGATGCTCAACTGGGCTCTTGGTCCCTGGTTTTTATCTCAGAGGCTAAGTTAAGTTGCCTTGTTCTCTCCTCAATGTCAGCAATAACACCACAAACTCTTGGCTTTTCATTTATTTCTAAATTTAGTGCCTTTCCTAAAACCACCATTCTAATGGAAGCCAAGCACATATTCAGAACAGTACTTGATGTAAAAGCTTTGGAAAGGGAGCTAGTTAAGTTTGAGTTTAGATTTTCATTCTATCCTAAGGCACAATGTGAACTTGCCTATTTTTCTATTTCTTAAATTTGAGAGGTTTTGAGAACAGAGTGAAAACTACTCCAAGTGACATAGTCCCTCTACCCCCCCTTCAAGATTGACACTGATATTCTTTTTTCCCAGAGACTAAAAGGTTGGCCTCACTAGATTTCCTCTTTTTTGTTCTGAAATAAATTAAGGACCAGGGTGGGTTCCCAGCTCCCTTTTCCTGAGGGTACTATCATACGTGAGTTAATGAAGAGGGAGAGGTTATCCCAAGTCCAAAATCATAGGACCTTCAATATGACAAGACAAAGACTGACTGGGAATTTAATACTATACCAGATCAGCCTTCAAGGTTAATGCAGTTGGGTTCTAAAATAGTTAAAAGACATAAGTTCACTTAATGAGTATACTACTTTATTTGTTCCTTCAAGCAACAGAATGTAATAACTTTTTAAGGGACTTAGATCAAGAGGTATAAAAATTATCAACAAGACCAAATCATCCGTTTTGGCTATCCTCAAAACCAGAATCCTGGGTTGGATGAACAATGGCAAGGTTCTACTTGACTTTTAAAAGAAGGCAAGTGGCCACAGAAGGGGCAGACAAATGTCATTCTGATGCCACTTATGGAGAAACCTCTACTCAGTCTTCTTAAAAAGACTATTTTAAGACCATAGAAAAGACCATCCTACATAATAAAAGGCTAATATGCAAATCAACCGAATGGCGGAACAATCCTATGTAATAAAAGACTAATATGCAAATCAACCGAATGGCGGAACAAAAAGTCGCCTTGACATGCACTGACCACCAGAGGGAAGATGCTCAACATAGGAGCTTACCCCTGGTGGTCAGTGCTGGGCTCACGGCTGGCGAGTGCAGTGGCAGGAGCCTCTCCTGCCTCTGTGGGGAGTGGGCCTAAGCTGGCAGTTGGACATCCCCCGAGGGTTCTGAGACTGCAAGAGGGTGCAGGCCAGGCTGAGGGGACTCTCCCCCCCCCCCCACACAAGTGCACGAATTTCGTGCACCAGGCCTCTAGTATGTGTATAAAAAAAGTCAATTTTCCTTTAGATGACAACTCTTTCTGTCTTAAGTATCACATACTCTTGAGTCAAACTACTGCTGATCCTGGGTCACAGGCCACTCTAAAACCAGGTCAACATTGTAAGCCAGAATGTTTTGCTACTTAAAAAAAAAAAAAAAATCAAGCCAGATATCTCTTACCCTCTTTGTAATACAGCTTTGCAACAAACTGCCACAACTGTCCTTGATCACTGGTGCCCTGTGGGAGTAGCAACTTTCCACATTTGCTCATTAAGTCTCACTAGGACTCCCGTTTCTTCTTCTTCTTCTTTTTTTTTTTAAATAACTTTTCCCTTTAATTTATTTATTGATTTCAAAGAGAAAGGGAGAGATAGAAACATCAATGAGGATCATTGATCGGCTGCCTCCTGCATGCCTCCCATTGCAGATCAAGCCTGCAACCCAGGCATGTGCCCTTAACCAGAATCAAAACCAAGGACCCTTCAGTCCGCAGGCCTATGCTCTATCCACTGAGCCAAACTAGCTAGGGCTCCGCTAAGTTTCAAGAGATTTTTTGAACTTAAGCAATAAGGAAGAAATTTCCCTAGCCTGAAGTACACAGCCCAAACCTTTGTTGTTTCTGAGAGATGATCTCAGTGAAGTAATGTCACTGTGAAACTGGGCCAGGGAATGATTTCCAAAGGCCTTTTCCAATCTATTCAGAGCCAACCGATCATAAGTGCTAAAAGCAGTGCATGGTCAGCAGGCATCACAGACCCAAGTTCCAGAAATTAGGAAGATGTGTGTGCCCTGCAGCAGCCACTTTAAAATCTATCTATAAACAGGTAGTTTCTCCAGTAGATCTGACCCTGCAACACAACCAGAACTGTTTCTAAGTAGTTCCCAGCACATGCATCTCTCTCCTTTTAAGCATAAGCATGGCTCTGTGGAGTCAGATTGACCAGAGAACCTCATGCTACCACTCTAAAGGGCACTGCGTACTATCCTATGGCATCTGACCACCTGGTCCAAAACAGAAATATGCTAAATTGTAAGCTTAAAACATTACATCCTAGTACACTTTAACTTGCAAAGCTACGAAAGTGCATTATATAAGACCACAATCACAACATCCAAGGCCCACATAAATCAAGGTACAGGTTTTGTCCCTAGACCAAACCAGAATAATTTTGAAAATTAACTGCTTACAAAACATGAAGGGAAAAAAAAAAGGAAAAATAGTTATTCTGTAGGATACATCAGGTATGATTCCTTTAATCTTGGCCATCATTCAACTTCATCTTGACCTTTAACTCTTTAAGTGCTTGTCAGAAGGACTTGTCATGAGATGCTTGGCCAAATATGACAGATGGCTTTATCTTTAACTTTGAAAAACAACCTTTTCCCCCTTTTGTAGATAAAGCGAGGCTTTGTCTCCCATTAGGCTTGTCCTTCTTCCAGCTTTTCTTTACTTTTTCTTTTCCCAAACTCTCCCTTCTCTTCAAGCCTGATCCTTAAGAGGTCTTTGGCTTGTCTACTTGCCTTAAGTGTTGAACTCTACTCTAAAGGTTCTTTCATGCTTTCTCTTTGGGGTCGCCATAACTGTACAGCTTTACATTCTCTGAGGTAACAACAGAGGACAGCAAATTAGGGGACAATATTAAAGAGTTTACCTCATTGTTATACAATTTGTTTTGATCAAGTGATTCAAATAACAAACAAGAATACCAAACTTTTCATTGCTAAGCACAAGAACATATTAACTTTTAATTTGACTTACATTAAAGGTGGTAGAAATCAAGAGTGTATTTAAATTCAAATCACATGTTAAATCACTGATTTGAGTTTCAGCACCATAAATGGGAATTTAAATGTCTTACTATTTTGTATTAACTTAAACAGAGCAATGTGAGAGTTAGAATTTTTAAAAATGGGAAGACAGACATTTAAAAAAGTAAACCACTTTTTAGATGTTACCTCTTACATAAACTTGAATTTCAAACTCCAACACCCCTCACTAATCAGCCATCTGAAGAAAGGATATTGAACATAAGCAAATCCTCTTGGACGGCGAGTGTAGAAATCAAGTGGAACATACACATCAACTATAGGACCATAACGACCAAATTCGCGTCGTAAATCTTCAGACCTAAAACACCATAAAAAGACCCCAAATTTTTATGTTCACTTCCTTAAAAAGACATTCTTTGTAAGAAATAGGTATTTTTTTAATATCTCAGTTAATTAAAAGGACTCTCTGTGTCCCTGGGTGACCTGAAACAGACAAGCTTTCTAAATCTCAATATTAAGAGCCAATTTTAAGAATACACAAAAAAGATACATAGAGGCAATGTATCTTTCTGATAAAGGCTAGAATCCAAGATTTCGGAAGATAAAAAATGGAGTTTATGATAAAACCCATTATTGTTTTACATTACCAGGAAAACAGACATTTAAGGGTACTTGATCACAATTTATCTCTACTGTTTATCCACATCCTTCATTTTTCACAAAAGGTATAGAAGCATTAGGTTGTATGTAAGTATTGCTAATGTTTTTTTTTAAGTTTCAAGTCAACTCTATATTCTGAATAATGCCAAACACATATATTCACCCTAAAATTTTAGCGACATGTTAAACAGTTTGAAAGTAATGGCACAAATATATATAACTCTTTAAAAATGTCAAATGACAAAGGGGAAGTTTTTCCAGGACGCTAGAATAATCATTATTGTTTACTTTCCCTACTTAAAAATCAGGACAGAAAAATGTAGATTATACAAAGATAGCAAAAATATTTGATTTCGGCGGGGGGGGGGGAAAGAGTAGAATGATTATTTGTGAAATATAAACTCTCATTTTGTGGTAAGATCTCTTTCAAAAAATTCTAACGGCAATGCCAAGCAATTAAGGGAACTGTGAGAACAAAGGCAGGTTCTGGATTAATCCAATTTAGTAATCAACGTCCTCCCGGTAGAGGCTTCTTAAACCCCCGTTCTCCAAGGGTGACCAGTATTTCCGGGAAATGGGAAGAACTAGTTCGTGCCGTTTAACTGAAAAAAAGTGTGATGTTCCAAATCTTAACAATATTCCTTTTCTTTAAAGGTCTCCATTTTAGATATCACAAATATAAAAACAAAAAGGGGGCTATCAAACGCTTCGCCGCACTCCCCTCCCCCGACCCGTTATTTCGCCGCATTAAAAAAATTAAAGAAAAAAGATCCCTGGCCGAGGGGGGCGTGCACCTCAAAGAATGTGAACTTCAATTCAATGGGGAGCGGATGTTGGCCGCGGCAGGGGGTGGAAGCAGGCGAGGAAGCCAGGAGAAAGGGGCCCCAGAACTGCCGAGGGGGAGGGGGGCTGAAACCACGCCACGCGGCCCGCAGCGGCCCGGGAGGACCAGGGGCGCCGCCCTCGCTCCCACGCGGCGGTAGAGCCGGCGGCGCGGCCTGGTTCCGGCCTGAAACCCGCCATCTTCGACCCTCCCCTCCCCCGGCCCCGCGCGCCGCCGCCGCCAGGGTCCTCTCCGAGCGCCTGCGGCCTCCTCGCGTAGACCTGGAGTACCTTCCCTGTACTTACCGGGTATCGTCGGCCACGTTCCTTACGAACAGAGACGTGTTGGGGGGACGCAGGTAGCGGGACATGACGACAGCGTGAGTCTCGGCAGGAGCACTAACGGGCTCAACAAACCGTCCACAGCTCCAGCACGGGATCCTCGCACACACTGCCAGAGGGCTCCGCTACGGCAACTGCCTCTTATCGCGAGACTTCACTCCCGCCTCCACTTCCCCACCCCCTACCTGGGCGCCGCGCCGGGACTGGCAACTGTTCTTTCCCGCGAGATCTTTCGGCGTGCGCCTGCGCATGCGGATGGCTGGGGTACGTGCGGTAGCCAGGGTCTCATTCATTGGCCGTTCGCACTGCCTCCTCCCTTCCCCCCAACGCGCGGTTTCTTTCTTTAATGCCTTATTTTCCCGCCCTTACATTCCTTTCTCCCTGCCCCCTCCGCCAAGTCAGAAAGCAGATATATATATATATATATTTTTTACCCCTATGCCAAACTTTACAGTTATTACTAACTGAACGGAGTTTTAGACTTTATAATTCCGAGAGGCCACCATATCATACGATTTCCTGTGTGGTCCAAGTTGTGCCTAGGCTTTTATTAGATCACTGACCAGCAAGAGAAGAATTTACAGCTTCTCCTATTGAGTTGTGAAAGGGGAGTATGTGTGTCCTTGGAAGGAGATGGGCCTGTCTCTCCCTTGCTTTCTGCACGTATTGGGCGCACTCCCTGAGAGCCTTTGTCCAGGCTGCCCCTCGCCCAGACCCTGCAGGGCCAATTCCTCCACTATCCACGCTGTTTCCTTCTGATTTTACACATTCTCAACCTTTGGGTTGCAACTCAGACTTCACATCTTAGTCTCGGTTGTCAACTACAGTGTATTGTATTTCAGTGGTTCTCCAACATTTTGTCTTCAGAACCCCTTTACAAAGCGTTTACATAATTCTGACAAATTATGGAAGACTCCAAAGAGCTTTGTGTATGTGGGTTATAGTTATTAATATTTACTGAATTAGAATTTAAAATTATGAAAATTTTGACCCAGCACACAAGCAGACATTGCACTAACTTTCAACAAGTATCATATAGCCTCTGGAAAACTCCACTCTACATTTGTTAGAGAAAATGGCAAATAGTGTAGTATAGTTTTGACCTTGGAGACCACCTTGAGAGGGTCCTGGGGCTCCTCCCAGACCACAGTTAAGGAACCATTCTCTGCTCTATCAGACTCCATTTTTGGAGCTGGAGGGATCACCTTTCAGAATGCCTCTGGCATGCAGCGCACTGCCAAGCAGCTAGCAGGGACACAAGTCCTCTTTAATTAAATGAGCTTTTATTTTAATATAAACACAGTATTTTTGTATCCATCAGCATCTAAAGCAGTCAAGTGGTTTGACATGGGTGATGATAGTCTATTGTATTCTAAGGAGCTGTTGTTTTTCTACATTTATGTTTTCCAAGAAGGTTTGGACAAAATTTATTAAAACATTTACTGACTACCTACTATGTCTCAGACATTGTGTTAGATGCTGGAAGTTCAGTGATAAAAAAACATGGAGCTTGTTTTCATAGAAAATAAGTACGTAAACAACTAAAATAATTGCAGGTTTGTAATATGAGACAGTAATATGATAGGCTTGGGTTTTTAAAAGATTTTTCCTAAAAACAGGTTTGCACAGTGTTAACTTCAAGAAGGAATATTTCTGCCAAGGACTCCTGGTGGTTAATTGAGCTCAGGTTCATAGAGTCTAGCAGCTTGCTGTCAGGGTCTCTCACAAAAACGCTGCATTTTAGGGAAAAGGCACAAATTATGCTGCCAAACCTTGTTTACTGCTTTCCTCCCTCTGAGCCGATCCTTATAAAGGAGTTCTTGGAATCTCTTTTGACCACTTGGGAGAGACCTGCCCCATACAATCAGAGCTGTACAAATACATCCTCATTTGCATCTTTATTAACCAACCTATAACGACCAATCTGGGTGCTCAAAGATGACCAATCATGACTGTGCTATTTGGATCAATAAAACTGCAGATTTGGTTTTTTCATCCGCATAAAAATGAACCAGGGAGGGTACTTTGTAAAAGTTGGCCTCCCCTTTGTCTCAGGGGAGCACACTTTTAGTTTCCAAACTGTTCATCTGATTAGAGTTTCTTGCTCTACACTGTCTCAGTTTCCGTGGGCAAACAATCATTTAGAAGCATGCTCTTTAAATTTGTTTAGTAAGACATGCCTGGCATTCCCTATATTTTATAGATGAGGACACAGGTTTACAGAGTGGTCTAAACAAATTAGGAGTTTCACTTGCTTATTTTTTATATATAATGATAAATCAGGAATAGGGAGTACAGGACTGATATGGCAGCTTCAAGATATCCAGGCTTCCCTTCTTTCTTTCTTCCCCATTATTCCCAGCCCTGACATCTATACTCGAATTGCCTCATGGTCATAAAATGGCTGCTGGAGCTGTGGGCGTTATGTCTACAGCTGAGGACAAAAAGGGGTAGTACAAAGTTTGCAAAGCATATGCTAGGACTTCTGGTCAAGATGGCAGCATCGGTCCATTGGTTCTCCCGGGTCTCCATCTTGCCAACTGCAGATTTTAGGATTTCTCACCTCCATAATCATGTAGTCAATTCCTTAAAATAAATTCATTTATATAATCAATCAATCAATCAATCACATACACACACATCCTATTGGTTCTGTTTCTCTGGAAAACCCTAACACATATGGCTGAACTACAATCTGTTTACCCATTCACCTCTTGCTGGCTATTTGGATTGTTTCAGGTTTGGGGCCATTATAAATGAAATTTCCATGAACATCAGTGCACCAATCTTTTCGTGGATATATGTTTTCAGTTCTTATAAGTAAATAGAAGTGGAATTGCTAGGTCATATGGTAGGTCCTCCCGAAAACAGATGCCAGGATGGAGTGAGAGATGCAAGATATTTCTTTGGGTTAATGCCCACAAAATATGAAAGGGAAAGGGAGCAGGAGAAGGGAGGGTCTTCAGGCCAGATCTGATCCTGTAAACATAGAGAAGGAAGCAAGGAAGATTGGTTAGGAAGAACCTCATATTTTAGAACAGCTCTGAGAAAGTTTCACCAGCTCAATGGGGAGCCCTGGCATAAGGATCACCCATTGAGGAGTCCTGTGTTGGGCAAGAATGGCCAGGCCCTAGCACACTCTTTGGTTGGACCTGCCTGGGAAGAGCATGGCCTCAACTCAGATGCTGTAGTGGATCCTGAAGGCGCTGCAGCTGAGACTGTAAGCTAGCTACACACCTTGTGGTAGCGCCATTCTTGAAGGGACACACTTCCATGGTGGACACACTTCCATGGTGGCCAAAGTCCATACCTTGCTCTGTGTAGATCCCCTTATACTATTGGGAGCAGCTCTGTTATGGGTCCTGTGGATCTCTGTTTCTAAGGGGAAAACTCAGAAGAGGGAGATTATTGGGATGAACTACAGGCCCTGTAGCTGCAGTTCGTCTCAGGCCACAGCTGGTACTCATCCTCTCCCTCTTCTACTATCCTCACTTTCTACAGTCACTTCTTAAATCTTGATAGCTTACCAGTGGTGGTCTGAGCCCCTGGTCACCATGCCCTTCTCAGGCCAAGGTTGCCTGAAAAGGGCACTTGTCCATTCATGTACAATCATCAAAGAATATCAAGAGGAACTTAACTAGGTCACCTGGGTTCCACATAAATTCCTTCCAAACCCCATAGTATAACAATTACCCCACCTCTTCCTGTTGGTAGGGTCAACAGGGACCAGTTATGAGGAATCATATCAGGTGCTCAGCATTAACGTTGGTACCTTGGCAGTCGCTAAATCAGCGTTGGTAAGTGGGAATCTGTACCAGGGAGTCAGAAAACTATAGCACCTTGGGCCAAACTGGGCTTACAGCCTGTTTTCGTATGGTCCACATACTAAGAACAGGTTTTATATTATTAAATGGTTGAAAAAAATAAAAAAGATTAATATTTATTAATTTATTACCTGGCTCCCTTTGGTGAATGTCAGTTTCTTAAAAGTAGAGACTTGTTTTATTCATGCCAGGACAGCCTTGCCCCACCAAAGTGTGTAGTTACAATTTGAATCTATGGAACCCTTGTGCATTGCATGGGAATGTAAAATGGTGCACTCGCTGTGGAAAACAGTTTGGGGCTCCCTCAATGAATTAAGCATTGAATTACCATATGATCTAGCAATTCTACTCCTGGGTATAAACTCAAAAGAATTGGAATAGGCATTCAAACAAAACCTTGGACATGAACGTGTGCCGAGCCAGCTCAGTCAGGTTCTGTGAGCCTGAGAGGGGCGGTGAAGGATTGAGAAAAGACAGACAAGAGAAGAAAGCTGGGCCCGGGTGGGACACTGTTCTCTCTGATGGAGAGCTAGCGACAGTGGCACAGCCTGTAAGCCGAGTCTTTATTTTATAGCCAGATTCCACGAGGCAAAGTAAGGGCGTGGTCAAGATGTTAACAATGTTCGAATCTACTCAATTACATGCACCTGAACTCTATCAAGCCCACATCACTCAGACACGTGGTGCCACGTGTTCCGATCATAGGTTCAAGCTTACAACTATAGCCTCTGGCTATAATTGTGCTGGGAGGGCTTTGCCCTCCAAGCTGGGACTTGCACGTGGCAATGAGAGGACTGTGCCCTCTCATTAGTCCGAGGCTTGAACCTGTCCAAACACGGTAGTCGCTCTCCACATGAATGTTCATAGCGGCACTATTCACAATAGCCAAAGGTGGAAACAACCCGAATGTTCATCAGCTGAGGAATGGATAAATAAAATATGGTTTAGTCATACAATGGAATATTGTTCAGCCATAAAAAGCAACGAAGTACCGATGCATCCTACAACATAGAAAACATTATGCTAAGTGAAACAAACCAGACACAAAAGACCACATGTTGTATGATCCAGTTTATATGAAATTCCCAGAATAGGTAAATCTATAGAGACAGAAAGCAGTTAGTGGTTGCCAGGGTCTAGGGAGGGGAAAGTGGGGGATGACTGCTCCACAGGTGTGAGGTTTACTCGTGGGGTGATAAAAATGTGCTGGAACTAGATAGTGGTGATGGTTGCACAACATTGTGAATGCATTTAATGTCACTAATGGTAAATTGTATGCTATGTACATTTTACCACAATAAAAAAAAAAGAAATTAAATGAATCTATTACTGATCTTGGACATTTGCAGTATTTCCCAATTTTTGTTATTAAAACTAGCCGTAAGATAAACATCGTTGTACACCCAACGTTTTGTACATTTTGGTTAGGACAAATTCCTAAGTGTTGAATCACTGAGTCAAAGAATAGGAAGAAATTTAAGGACTTGATATTCATGAGCAAATGCCCTTTGGAAAGGTTGTACCAATTTCACTCTCCTTATTCATTCAATAAACATGCAATAAGTGTGTGTGAAGTTTATGTTCTGGGCCGGGTATGATGTTAGGACTGGGAATAAACTGAACAACAAGCCACAGTTCTTGCGGGGAGGAGGGGAGGTCTGAAATCTAACAGGGTGATGCAGTCATGTAAACAGCCAGGAACAAGAAGCTAGGAAAATAGATGGAAGTTTAGGGTGACACCGAAGCACAAAGGAGGACTGAATTCCATCTCAGTGAAGGAGGCCAGTGACAGCTAGAGACCTAGGACTTTCCCCAGCCTGAGCCAGTCACCCTCACCGATCCTGGATATGATCTTAAAGAAGAAGTTGCAATTTTTATAGATTAAAACTTGTACTTCTTAAAACTCTTTATTTTATTCTAGTGAAGATGAAGATTTTTCTCATGTTTATTGATCATGTCTATTTCTTGTTTTTTTTTTTTTTAATTGTATTGATTTTCTACAGAGAGGAAGAGAGAGGGACAGAGAGTTAGAAACATCGATGAGAGAGAAACATCGATCAGCTGCCTCTTGCACACCCCCTATTGGGGATGTGCCCGCAACCAAGGTACATGCCCTTGACCGGAATCGAACCTGGGACCCTTGAGTCCGCAGACCGACGCTCTATCCACTGAGCCAAACCGGTTTTGGCTATTTCTTCTTCTGGCCACTTTCCTATTGGGATGGAAATGTTTTTCTCAGGATTTTGAAGACTTCTTTATACAGTAAGGATACTTCATTCCAGTTATTTTCATGGCAAATATATTCTGCTGGTTTGTATTTTGCTTTCAAATCTTGTGTAGGGTGGTTTTTATAGCTTTATTGAGGCATAATTTACATACCATAGAATATGCCCATTGTAAGTGTACAATTCAAGGATTTTTAGTACATTTTAATAAAATTTAGTAAAAGTGTACAATTCAATAATATATACATACATCAGTTCTCTCTATATATAAAGCATATAAATATATAGTAATATTATAGAATTGTACAAGATGTTTTAAAATATAAATCTTTCATTGTATGTAACCATAGTTTCATTATTATTTGTAAGCTCAAGCTATTGTAGAGATTAAAAATACCAGTAAACAAGTTTTCAAATATTCTTTTTAGAACCATATTCCATAATCAATTGCTGTTTATTTTCATATCAGGAACATGAGAGGAAGCACACAGCTGTGGGGAAAATCACATTATATCTTTCACGTGGAGAGAACTTGGGCATGAAACGCAAAGAGGTAGAGATTTAATTATTTCATTTGGGTGCTGCTATATTTGCAACTATGTGACTTAACATAAAACCTGCTGCCATGTGGAGGATCAGGTGACCTGGAGCCCTTGGTGAGAAGTTGAAGCTGTTACCCAATCCTGATTTAGTGCAAGATAACCTCTGTTTTAGGACTGCCCTACCTTTTAACTTTTCTTTCTCTCCTAGCTCTATATGTAGAGTGTCCTACTTTAGAGCATCTTTTTTTCCATCTTTTAAATTCTACTCCTTCTAGAATCCTCTTTGCTTAGCAATAACTGTTGGAAAGAAATGACTTCTGGATTACTTGTACTTTATTTATTTATTTATTTAAAAGATTTTAAAATCCTCACCAGAGGATATTTTTTCCATTGGTTTTTATTTTTTTAATCATTATTATTTTTAAATATATTTTTATTTATTTCAGAGAGGAAGGGAGAGGGAGAGAGATAGAAACATCAATGATAAGAGATAATCATTGATTGGCTGCCTCCTGCATGATCCACCCTGGGGATGGAGCCAGCAACCCAGGCATGTGCCCTTGACCGGAATCGAACCTGGGACCCTTCAGTCTGCAAACAGATGCTCTATCCACTGAGTGAAATCAGCTAGGGCTCCATTGATTTTTAGAGTGAGGGAGAAAGAGGGAAAGACAGAGAGAAACATCGATGTGAAAGAAACGTATCGATTGGTTGCCTACTGCAGGAGCCCTGGCAGGGCCCAGGCTGGGGAGGAGCCTGCAACTGAGGTATGTGCTCTTGACTGGAATCGAAACCAGGACCCTTTGGCCCTCAGGCCGATGCTCTATCCACTGAGCCAAATGGCTAGGGCTGGATTACTAGTACTTTAAAAAAAATTTTATTATTTGGCAAGCCTAGAGGCCAGGCCAGGCTCTCGCACACGAGGAGGCCCCACGTCCACCAAACTCCAGAGGACCCTTCAACAGAAGGTTCGGAGAGACCGACACCATGAGTCCTCCTGGGAACCAGGCACTCCAATCATGGAGGCCAGAAGGAACACAGGACTAACAGACACCCTGGGGGTGGCCGCTCAGCTAGACCAGCTCGGTTTTTCTCAAAGGGAGAGGCTGCTGGCTGTGCGCCCTGGAGCTTTTTCCAACCAGCACATGGTGGTGTGTTGTTGACACACACACAGCACACCCTTTTGTTCATTATTGTTAATTACAATGGAGACCTCCTATAATTAACTGTGTGACAGTAAAACTCAATGGAGAGTCCGGGGACCAGGGACCAGGCCTACCCATGGAGGCCGGCACACGCACTGTGTGTAATTCATCCCTGTCATCACTTACAAAAAAATTTATTGATCAGAGAGAGAGAGAGAGACATAAATTTTTTGTTCCACGTATTTAAGCATTCATTGGTTGACTCTTGTATGTGCCCTGATTGGGGATTGAACCCGAAACCTTGGCATTTGGGGGCCATGCTCTAACTAACTGAGCTACCAGCTAGGGTTCATTTGTACTTGCAATGAAATTTTAGTCTTTTTTTTTTTTAATATATATTTTATTGATTTTTTACAGAGAGGAAGAGGGATAGAGAGTTAGAACATTGATGAGAGAGAAACATCAATCAGCTCCCTCCTGCACACCCCCTACTGGGGATGTTCCCACAACCAAGGTACATGCCCTTGACCGGAATCGAACCTGGGACCCTTCAGTCCACAGGCCGATGCTCTATCCACTGAGCCAAACCGGGTAGGACTGGAATTTCAGTCTTGGTCCTGGCCTCGATGATCACAACGTAATCACCTTGGGTCATGCTCCTTACAGCCATTTCATTCCCCTCCTGGGAGTGTTTCCCCTTTCCCTGTGTTGTCACACCCCAAGGTGGAAAGGCTTTACCTTTGTCTCCTGGGCTTTCACTCTGTGAAGTAGATGTTATTACCCTTATTTTCAGTTGGGGGAGCTGAGGCTAAGAAAGGATAGGGTTTTCCCCATGATCCACATATTAAAACTGCATAAACATTTGTTGCTCTTTTTTCCTTTATATGCTGTGTTTGGGGAATTACCCACTTTATGCGTCTCAGTGAGAGGCAGAGCCTGCCTCATAGTATAGATTTTATAGAGCCCCACACTTGTTTTCACAGCCTCTCTTGCAGCTAAGGTGTGGCCTGTGATATAGGCTTCACTAATCACATACCTGGTTTCCAGACTTAGACATGGACGATACTCTAACCAACTAAGCTACCTGGCCAGGGCTCAACTGTCATCTTTTGATGGGCCATGTAGCTTTGAGTAATGAGCATCTTAGTGAGAACCTTGGAAGTCTGAAATCAAAGAACCTTTCCCCAAATTTTGGGATGGCCTAAGTGCCCTGATATCCAAGAACAATTCTGGGAAGGATGCAGGCCACTACACATAACCAAGATTATATTTTATTTCTCTAAATAGGTAAGAGCTCTGAAGCAGATATACCAGTAATTTGGTGCAGGAAAACAAATAAAAGGTTGTATCTTGCATTCAAGTGTTATTGAGCAGAAAACATTAACTATACTTGAAAAATAATCCACACATTTTAACTTTATTTAGATCTTCACTTCTCCCACTCTCATAATCATAGTCATTATTCACATTGAGAGGGAAGACCTGGTCTGGATTTGAAACTTTTGCTCATTATGTTGTCTTCTAGTTCTGTTGCGTGATGTTAAGACAGGGTCTTTAAAAGAAAAGACAGCCCTGGCCAATGTGCCAGTGTGGCTCAGTTGGTTGAGCACTGAAAGGTTGCTGGTTTGATTCCTGGACAGGGCACTATGCAGGTTGTGTGCAGGAGGCAACCAATCTCTCTCTCTCTCTCTCTCTCTCTCTCTCTCTCTCCCCTCCTCCCTTTTTCTCCTTTGCTAAAAATCAATAAAAACATATTAAAAAAGCAAAACAAAATAGAAGAGCAGCCAGCATCATTCTTCCACTTCATCTGCTGCTTGACCACAACTCTGGTGTCAATCCTTTTTAGGGATGTAATGCATGATTCATTGAAAAAAAAAATAAAAAAGCTGGAGACACCAGAGGGAAGGAAACAAGGGCTACTGATAAGCAAGTGTCTCATAGCCCATATGGAATAAGCTCTCCGATCTGGGGTCTTGAGGGGGAGTACAGGAATGGCCTTTGGAAGGCACAAAGAACCAGGAAACACAGGGAGCTCTTCTTGGTGGCCATCAGAATTGCACAAAAGTTTATCTGAGGCCAAAAAGCCTAATAAACTCTTTGCTGGTTCTTGAATATCCTAAAAAGGCCCCAAGACATCACCCCTCTTTGACAGATGACAGTTCTAAGGCCCATAGGGAGGTGGGCACATCTCTAGTGAGTGACAACATCAGGATGGAAATTTGTGAGTGTTGTCTTTCTTTCCAGCATGTTTATGCTTCACTATGTCTGCTTCCAGTTACTTGAATGTTCTAACTATTTGCATTTGTTCAATGATGTCACAAGAGTGTCAAGCCGGAGAGAGATTACGGAACATATAGAAAGTGTTCTAACAGACAGTGGACTGGAAAGAGAATGAGCTTTGCAGTCAGAGGTACGTTTGAATCCTCATCTCAACCACGTTCTAGCTATGGCTATGAATCCTGTGTTCCTTACTTTTCCTGAGCCTCAACTTTCTCACCTAAAGATAAAGATTTATGCCTCATGGAATTTCATAAGGATTCAATGTAGCAATGTATGTAAAGTGTCTTGCACATGGTAGGTGATCAATACATAGATTGTATTAATGTTATCAAAGTTATTTCATGTCCACCAGAGTTAATCAATAAGAGAGTACTTTGCTCAGTATCAAATATTAATATAGTTTCATTTATTTTGGTAGACACCCAAGACCAGGAAACAATGGGTAGTTAAGAAAATAAAATGTAACCCCCCCCCCACAAACCTTAAATATCTACAAAATTGAAGAGAATAATCAAGGATGCTGTATATGGATGTCCAAGTTGTGCACCACCCAACATGAAGGTATCGTTTACACAGACTACAATGTGAATGGCGCCCTCTGGGTTTGCTCTGTGTACAAACAACCCAAACAGTCATATGTGGTGGCCCTGAGGATAACAAATGATTAATAGTCTTCAATGCATCATCAGATGTTTTGTAATAAGGAGGACAGAAAACAGTTAAAGATGTCTTCAGGTTCCAGGATTGGAAGGGCCCCTGGAGATTATGTCGTTTAAACCTTCTCATTTTTCAGATGAGGAACTTGAGATCCAAAGAGGGAAAGGGACATACTTTATCCAGAGCAGAACTGGGACAAGCACCATGTTGCTAGGTTCTTTGCTAATTGCCTTTTGTGCTCATGAACAATTATCTTTGTTGGTAGGTGTTAGCATGCTGAACCATATCTTAACACCTCCATAGGAAGGAAGATTTATCGCTGCTTTGCTTCTTGGTCAGGAATAGACTCAGAATGGCTAAGCAAAATTTTGTTTAGTTCTGGGTCTTTGCACTTCAGTATCCCGCAACTTTTCTCAGGGCAAGCAATTCCTGTTGAGCAACATGCCTTCGAATGCGTTTTGTTTGCTTCTGTCTTTGACTTGATATTAGCTGGCTAGCTGTGTGGTTTCCTAATACCATCAGACAGGTTGCTAGGCAGTAATCTGAGAACAGTGTCTCTGGAGGCCAACTGAACTCCTTTAAAGTTTGCTAGGGAGAATTGACAAACTTCCAATTGTAATTCAGAAGCAAATAGGCAGGGACATAGTGGGGCCTATGGGAGGCTACAGGAAGCTGATATTGGGCATTAAGTGCCTTGGGTTTCAAATTAATAGCCAGCTATGCATTGCCAATTCATTTTCCCTGTCTTCCATAGTCAGGTATCAGCCAGTAAGTGGATATGTGGGAGGCTGTATGCCACTGGGTGCTGTGGGGGGAGCCAGGAAGGGTAGCTGGTCTCTGTCAGTGGCACAGACTAGAGGAGTTCGGAAAGTGGAAAGAGTCCTGAGGTCTGGTGCCTCTGGGAGAGGGCTGTGTGGAGGAATTGAAACTGAGCCATGCCTTGAAAATTGGGTAGGCTTGGAGGAGAGGAGGCAGAAAAGAAAAATAGGGAATGCATTTTGGGTGGGGGAATGATCAGCTCAAAGGCTTAGAGGGAAAATGTACAAGTTCTGTTTGGGAAATAAAATATGGAGCAATCTAATTAGAGTAGTGAGAAGTTATGAAAGGAAGTTAGGTCTAGCTTGGGGGTCCTTATACTCCAAGCAATGGGGTTTTGACTTTACTCTGAAGATAATGAAGAGCTATGAAATGTTTATAAACAAGAACAATATAAGATGAAGGCAGTATGGCTAACTAACTTCAATTTAGTCTCTGAGGTATAAAATATTTAGATGGACTTGTGATTGGGCTAAAAGAGGGTTTAACATCACCCAGAGATGAATATATAGATGGATTTTATATTTCACTTTTTTGGGGGACGGGGCGGGGGGGAAGTAAGTCCTAGTGGGAAGGATTACTGCATGTTCTTAGGGAGGAAAGCATGAAGTTGTTATAATGAAAGTTAAATATAGTTAGAAGAATGAGAATGGATGCTGCGTAACCAAAGAGGTAGACTGTCCTAGTCATGTGCCTATTGATATCAGCCCTTATCGGCCCTTAAGTGCTAGGCTAAGTCTCAAATTATATTTTCCAGGCTCTCGTACTAGTTGGTTTCTGCGTAGGTTTTGTCAAGGAAAGACAGTAGAAGGTGGAGAGAGTAAGCTCCCTTCCTGCCTCTGGATTCTGAGGGCATCTTCTGCAGCAGCGGCAGAGGCCAGCAGCGATGACAGCATTGGTGGTCAACTGAACTCCTTTAAAGTGACAGCATTGGCTCTAGTGACAATGACAACAATGGATACGGATAGTGACTTCAGGGACAGAAGCAATGACCCGCCAAGTGCAGGCTCCTGGGTTCCTGCTCCAACGGCCAACAAGAGCCTCAGGGACTCCGTGCCTCTGAGCTTTGGGTAACATTTTTGCTCCTTTAGCCGTGGGTGGGATGGCTTCCTGAAGTTCATCATCTCTGGGTAGTCTCCCTTCCCCTCCCCCTCTTTGCTCCTCCTGTTGAGCAACATCCCGTGACAGGGAAAGGACTCAGGACCTGTGCTTCTAATACTCTGGTAGCCAGTTCCTTTATTAATTTGTTCTATTTGAAATCACTAGACTGGGGAGGGCCTGCTCCTTCAGGATTTCAGTCGCAACCCCTCGGCCAAGTCCTCCGCACTCCTCTTCGGGAACCCCTTCATCGTGTTCGCCATCCCCATCTGGTTACACTGGCGAATCTGGCATCTGGATCTTATCCAGTCTGCTGTTCTGTAGAGCGTGATGACCCTTGTAAGCACTTCTTGGGTAGCCTTTGCCTACAAAAGTGTGAAATTTGTTCTCAAGCACAGAGTAGCACAGAAGAGGGAAGATGCTGTCTCCAAAGAAGTGACTCGAGAACTTTCTGAAGCTGATAATAGAAAGATGTCTCGGAAGGAAAAAGGTGAAAGAATCTTGTGGAAGAAGAAGGAAGTTGCTGATTAGGAAGCTACAACATTTTCCATCTTCTATAACAACACCCTATTCCTGGTCTTGGTCATTGTTGCATCCTTCTTCATATTGAAGAACTACAACCCCACAGTGAACTATATTCTGTCCTAAGTGCTTCATCAGGTCTCATCGCCCTCCTGTCCACTGGCTCCAAATAGGCCATGTCAGCTTCACCGCTGGCTTTGTATCTAGGGGTGGTCTGTGGTGTATGGAGAAGAAGCCAGGTGGTCGGGATGGGAGACACATAAGATGTTTTTATAGTCTGGAGTTTGAGGGTTTGAAAGACCCAACAAAATGTAATTCAATATTTGTTTATTGGCTCTTTTTTTGACAGACTGTTGAAATTACATGAATTGAAAGAGAAACTCAGAGCACCAGGGCATTTATTAAAAGGCAAGTGTGTCTGGCAATGTGCTATAATCACAAGAGGAGAAAATAACTTGTTTCCTTGATCTGCCAGAGGTCACAGTAACCTGGACCGAACTGTTAGCATTTGTTATAGTAGCAAGAAGTAAATAGCTGGTTTGAGTGTTCCAAGCACAATATTACAGCTTTTTTATGGAATCATCAATATCAGAATGAATCCTCTTTCTTCCCCTTCCCCCTGTGGTGTGGGGTGGGGTGGGGAGTGGGATTGAACTGCATGTTCTCAAGTCTCTGAATTTGTGATGTGAAAGAACTCAAAGTTAAAAACATTGTTTCTCAAAAAAGAAAAGAAAGAAGAAGAAATACCTAGACTGGTTTTCTTTTCCTTGATTAGATCCTGATTAATATAATACCTAGGCCTGACCATCTTGGCTCAGTGGTTGAGCATTGACCTATGAACCAGGAGGTCAGGGCACATGCCCTGGTTGTGGGCTGGATCCCCAGTGTGGGGTGTGCAGGAGGCAGCTGATCAATGATTCTTTATCATCATTGATGTTTCTATCTCTCTCCCTCTCCCTTCCTCCCAGAAATCAATACAAAATATATTTTAAGAAATATAGTGCCTAGTATACTTTCCTCACTTGGCTTCTAGAAAGGACAACACTGAACATTCCTCCCACCCTATTGGACATTCCTTCTCAGTCTCCCTTGCTGGTTGGTTCCTCCTCTTCAACATGACTTTTAAAATTGGGGTGCCCCAGTGTAAGGGGCAGAAATAGAATATTGGGGACTAGCTATTAGTTATAAGAAATATTAATCAAGCTCTGCTAACAATGATTGTTTTGTTCTGATTGAAGAAAGCACATTCTAACCTGGCTGGGAGTTGTATGTCCTTGCCCCCAGGACCTGGGAGTCAACCTTGGAATGTGGTCCATTCTCATCTGAGAACTGCCTATTATCATGGAAAGATTAACAACCTTGTTGTTCAAACAATGGAGTCCTGTCCTAGCTCACATTGCCTGTAATCTCTAACCATTAAACCCATTCTTATTCCTTTTGCCTACTTCCCCATGTAATCTTTGCCCTGCCCCATATAAGCAGCTAGTTTATAGGAGGTTACAGAGCAGATTTTTGTGGGTGATCTGCTCCTCTCCCATACTGCTAGCATCTATCCTATCTAATAAAAGAGTAATATGCAAATTGACCATCACTCCAACACACAAGATGGCTGCCCCCATGTGGACACAAGATGGCCACCACAAGATGGCCGGCAGGGGAGGGCAGTGGTGGGCGATCAGGCCAGCAGGGGAGGACAGTTGGGAGTGACCAGGCCTGCAGGGGAGGGCAGTTGGGGCAATCAGGCCAATAGGGGTACAGTTAGGCATCCATCAGGCTGGCAGGGGAGCGGTTAGGGGGTGATCAGGCAGGCAGGAAGAAGTGGTTAGGGGCAATCAGGCAGGCAGGCAGGCAAGGGGTTGGGAGCCAGCAGTCCTGGATTGTGAGAGGGATGTCCAACTGCCCGTTTAGGCCTGATCCCTCAAGGGGTTCCAGATTGGAGAGTGTGCAGGCTGGGCTGAGGGACACACACACACACACACACACACTCACACCCTTGCATGAATTTCGTGCACCGGGCCTCTAGTATATATATAAAAGGCTAATGTACAAAGTGTCCCCTCGGGAGTTCGACCAGGAGTTCGAGTTCGCTCCCTTGCTATGAGGTGCGCTGACCACCAAGGGGCAGCACGGAACTAAGGAAGGCCCTGGCCAGCAGCCAGAAGGCCCCAATCAGACCTGATTGCTGGCCAGGCCGAGGGACCCTACCCATGCATGAAATTCGTGCACCGGGCCCCTAGTTATTGGAATAAATGCTCATATATGATTCAACCCTGTCTCTGCCTAATTGGCTCGAGTTGTGTCAGGCAGCTGGGACCTCTTGGTTGTTCGGTTTCACCAGGGCATGAGAACTGTTAATGACTTGCTTGCAAACAGTTAACTTTCCAGTAATGTAAAGATAGAATCTTATCTGTAATACAGCTCTATCATCCAGGAACACAGGAATTAATTTCACTTTACAGGTGGCGAATTTGAAGATTTCTTGCCCTAGAAACCATTTAATTGACACCCTCTTGCTTTCACATGGTTCTACCTCTGAAGCTGAGACTTAATCTCAGATTGATATAGCTAAAGAGGAATCCAAGAGATTTGCTCACTGCTGGAATATTCCCCATAAAAACCCCACCATCCAGGTTCTCATCACCTTCTTTACAGGTTCAGAAATTACTTTTTTGTTAAGCCCACCCTGAAATTAAACAAATTCAACAACATAGAGTGTCCCAATAAAGTGCTTATATTTTTCAGATATGAATAATATAAAATGTAAACCACCATTTTAAACAATGAATTACTGATGATGGACATTTGTAGTTTTAAGATAACTAAAGTATCTCAACAATATTGAGGGTTCCAATCCATGAACATGGGATATCCATTTAATTAGGTGAGAGCATCCTGATAGCTCTTCGACCTCAAGTCCAGGGACCTTCACCTCTGCTCCACCTAAGGTACCCACAGCCATGGCCACCCCTTGAACATTGCATCACCTAGGACTCCCTCATTTCTGAAATCTTGAATTCACACATCCCACAGTGACCACACCTTCCCACCCTTCCACCTTTTCCCACCCAGTTGCTCCCACTACAACCATTCTTCAAATTTATTAAAACTGCCAGCCCTGTGGCCCCTCCACGGTCTCCTTTTCTTTTTACTTTCTCTAATTCCTTTCCTACCTGGTAGAAACTGAATGTCTTCAACACCTTTTTGCCAAACACCTCTTTTGCCCTATTGTCCCTATGCAGTGGCATTTAGTCAAACCATTTCCCATTCTACATTGGGACAGAGTTATGCCAATCAAAACTAGAGGAAATGGCCCTAACTGGTTTGGCTCAGTGGATAGAGCGTCAGCCTGCGGACTGGAGGGTCCCAGGTTTGATTCCAGTCAAGGGCATGTACCTTGGTTGCAGGCACATCCCCAGTAGGGAGTGTGCAGGAGGCAGCTGATCGATGTTTCTCTCTCATCGATGTTTCCAACTCTCTATCCCTCTCCTTTTCTCTCTGTAAAAAATTAATAAAATATATTTAAAAAAAAGAACAACTAGAGGAAATGGAAGAAAAAATTTAGAAGGTTGCTATGTACCATCGATTTCTTGCCCCTTTTAGCAAAGTCCTCCAAAAGAAGGTTAGGCCTTGTGAAAAGGTTTTCCCTAAGAATTATCTAAGTAAGTAAGTCTACCAGCAAAGAGCGCATTAAGGGCGTTTCCTTTCCTACTCCAGCCTCCCCACACCTATGATATTGGATTGTCTCAAGAGTAAGACCTTTAAACTAAGTGAGAAGAGGATTAGCAGAATACAGAGATTAAAAAAGCATGTCTTCAGACATAAAAGGCTCTGTAGGTGAGGCAAAACTTTAGGGTCTCTGATTGGTCCGGGGAATTAAATTGATAAGAGAATTAAATTGATAACAGGAGAAAAACATACAGATGTTTACACGAATATGGGAGCCCCCATACAAAAATGAAGACCCAAACAGGAGATAGGCCCAAGTGTGTGTATACTGGATTGAACAACGACAGGCAATTGTGGAAAAGTAACTAAAATACATGGGGAGACTAACGGAAGATGAGTTATTTTAACAAGGTCTCTTTGTGTAAGTTTCTCTTTGCCTTGACTCCCTGTCCCCCTCTGCTCCCACCATCTCTGGTGATAAGAAATGGGAGGGTGTCTTTCACATGGGAATTTTATCTCTTGCTTTCAGGAGGAAAAGGGGGAGGAAGGTCAGAATGTCCTTTTTCTTTTTAAAACCATATTTTTATTGATTTCAGAGAGGAAGGGATAGGGAGAGAGAGAGAAAAACATTAATAATGAGAGAGAATCATTGATTGGATGTCTCCTGCACACACCCTATTGGGGATCAAGCCTGAAACCCAGGGATGTGCCCTTGACTGGAATTGAACCCGGGACCTTTCAGTCCACAGACTGACGTTCTATCCACTGAGCCAAATCGCCAAGGGCCAGAATGTCCTTCTGTTAGAAATAAAGTAAGCCCCCCCCCCAAGTCAGGGGTCCTGATAGAACACAAAACATACTTGGGAGCCAGGCAGCAAGGCAAACATCTTTACTTCTACGTAGAAGGGTGTGCACACATGGTCCGGAAGCACATGCACACCGAGCAGGCAGCCTGCTTGGTTTTATAATCTCTGACGCACGTGACCTGTCCCTTGCTCTTGATTGGAGCTCAGGTGCACAGTCTTTCGAGATTGGCTAATTGAAAGGGGGTGGGGGTGGGGTTTGGCCTTTGCTTTTTCAAGATGGTGGCCCCCAGGGTAGCTGCAAGTCTTGCGGCCAACATGGCGGCTGCCAAGTCATGCAGTCCAAAATGGTAGCTGTCTAAACTGTTCTTTGACAGAAAAGATGATTTGTTTATTCTCACACTTCTTATACCTACTGTTCTTCAAGTGTCTATAACTCAAAATAATCCTTATGCCTGTGGACGAAAGGGGCCACATGCTAACCTGACAAGCTCAGGGAAGGCCTGCATGGCGGGCTTGCAAACTCCACCTAAAGTAACCACAAAGGATGGTCTGAAATTAAACTTTAACTAAAAGCAGTTATGGTGGGTAGCTACATCCTAGGCCGGTATCTTCCCAGACAAGGTCAACCTTTACCTTAACTAAGCCTATCTGTCTTTTTGCATCTATAATAACAGACTCTTGAAATGTCTGGGTAACTTGTAACTTCCCTTTTTCTGGACTCCTTGGGGCACAACCTAATGTGCCTGGGCGCCAGGACAGATACCACAAATTCCTTCATTGTTATGTTAATTGTTCCTGCACTCACCTAAGTATGTGTCTATCATTTTACTTTTTATCCAATCCCAGGGGTTTCCCTGTTTAGCTTTCTCCCGCCTCTCTAGTCTATCACCAATGGATTTCATGTAACCCACCTACATCCCTTTCCTTTGATTGCAATGTATAAATACAGATGTAACTCACCATTCTCCAGAGCATTATCTCAATTCATTGAGGTTCTGCTTCCCGGCATATGTCGACAGTTTGCCTCAAATAAACTCACAAAAATTCTTTACAGGTTTCAATGTTAACATGCCAAAGTGGCATATTTTGGGGTGGCACATTGTCACTGTTTGGCTGTACCTGGACAAGGTCTTTAGGTAAGGGTTACTCATGGTACTAAAGGCAGCCAAGATCTTGAAGAACTGGGTTGTCAAAAAATCCCCAGGGCTGTTCAGTGCAGTCCAAAGGCAGTTGATATACATCCAAAATAGAACTCATCACCTTGTGGATGAAAAGGGGCAACATACTATCCCTAACAAGCTCAGAGACCTAAAGTAACCACATAGGATGGTCTGAAATGAAAACTTTTTAACTAAAAGTAGTTTATGGTGGGTAGGCATGTCTAGGCTGGCTAATCTTCCCTGGCAAAGGTCAACTTGCACCTTAATTGAGCCTATTGTCTTTTTGCATCTACATAACATACCTTTGGAATGTCAGAGTAACTTCCTTTTTTTCCAGACCCTTCAGGGCACAACCAATGCACCAGGGTGGAGACCAAATCCTCTCATTGTTATTATTACCACGTTAATTGTTGACTGTTAACTAGCCTGTACCCACCTATGTAAAAGAAGCCTGTGTCTTTCATTTTCCTTGTTATCCAATCCCAGGGGTTTCCCTGCTTTGCTTTCTCCCGCCTCCCTAATCTATCACCAGTGGATTTCATGTAACCCATTTATATCTTCTCTTTTGATTGTACTGTATAAAATAAGATGCCAAACTGCCATTCTCTGGAGCATTTTCTAAGTCCGTTGAGATTTTGCTTTCCTGCAATTGTCATCAGTTTGGCTCAAATAAACTCACAAAAATTCTCTATAGGTTTGAATGTTTCTTATGTTGACATGAGTTAAGATACAGTCATGCTAGCGTAGGGTGGTGGTGGGGTGTCCTTAATCCACTATGTGAGAAGAAACAAGTCATCTTTTCTGTCAAAGAACAGTTTAGACAGCCGCCATTTTGGACTGCATGACTTGGCAGCTGCCATGTTGGCCGCATGGCTTGCAGCTCCCCTGGGGGCTGCCATCTTGTAATAACAAAGGCCAACCCCTCCCTTTGAATTAGCCAATCTCGAAAGACTGTGCGCCCGAGTGCCAGTCAAGAGCAAGAGACAGGCCACATGCATAAGGGGTTATAAAACCGAGCAGCCTGCCTGCTCGGTGTATACGTGCTTCCAGACCATGTGTGCGTACCCTTTTACGTAGAAGTAAAGATATTTGCCTTGCTGCCTGGCTCCTGAGTATGTTTTGTGTTCTACCAGGACCCCTGAATTTGGGGGATCACAACTACAACTGTGATGTGAAGAGAGACACACAGGGAGAACACCATGTGATGACAAGGCAGAAATTGGAATAATGGCAGCTGCAAGCCAAGGAACACCAAGCATTGATGGGCACTACCAGAGAAGCTAGGGAAAAGGACGGAAGATTCTACCCGGAGTCTCAGAGGCAGCATGGCCCCACTGCACCTTGCGTTTGGACTTCTAGCCTTCAGAACTGGGAGGGAATACACCTGTTATCTAAGCCACCAGGTGTGCAGGACTTTGTTATGGCAGCCCCAGGAGCCAATACAGCTCCATGCCTTAATCCACTCATGCTCTACCCCAGGCCACCAGACTTGGTTTGCTGCAAGAGCCTCTGAACTGCTTTCCCAACTTTCAGTGTTGCTTCCTTGATATTTGTTCTCCATATAACAGTCCTGAATGAACTTTCTAAAGCTCAAATTACTCCCCTGTTTACAATTCCCAGTTCTCTAAAGATAAATTCTGAACTTCCTTACCTGATGCACAAGGCCCTTCCTATGGCCTTTCCAGCATCGACTTGTGCCATGCTTTTCAGCTGCTCTCCATGTCTGCAGTTCCTCCATGTTCCTAACATCTTTGAACTCTGGGCTTTAATCCCCATTAGATGTCTCTATTCCCAAGAAGCCATCCTCAACTCTCCCAACATTGATGCTGCTCTCTTAAGAGCACACACATGGATTTTATCCCATCAGAACATAGATCCCATTTTTTTTTTTTTTTTTAATATTTTTATTGAGGTATTATATGTGTACATATCTTACTATTACCCCCCCCACCCCACACCCACACATGCCCTCCCCCCCCCAGAGTTTTGTGTCCATTGTTTATGCTTATATGCATGCATACAAGTCCTTCGTTTGATTTCATAACTCCCCCACCTTTCCCAAACTTTCCCCCTGTACTTTGAAAGTCTGTTTGATGCTTTACTGTCTCTGTATCTATCTTTTTGTTCACCACTTTATAATGTTCTTTACTATCCCTAAATGAGTGAGATCATGTGGTATTTTTCTTTCATTGACTGGCTTATTTCACTTAGCATAATGTTCTCCAATTCCATCCAGGTTGCTGCAAATGATGAGAATTCCTTCTTTTTTATGGCAGCATAGTATTCCATTGTGTAGATGTACCACAGTTTTCCGATCCACTCATCTGCTGACGGGCACCTAGGCTGTTTCCAAATCTTAGCTATTGTAAATTGTGCTGCTATGAACATAGGGGTGCATATATCCTTTCTGATTGGTTTTTCTAGTTTCTTCGGATATATTCCCAGGAGTGGGATTACTGGGTCAAATGGGAGTTCCATTTTCAGTTTTTTGAGGAAACTCCATACTGTTCTCCACAGTGGCTGCACCAGTCTGCATTCCCACCAGCAGTGCACGAGGGTTCCTTTTTCTCCGCATCCTCGCCAACACTTGTTGTTTGTTGATTTGTTGATGCTAGCCATTCTGACAGGTGTGAGATGGTACCTCATTGTTGTTTTGATTTGCATCTCTCGGATAATAAGTGACTTTGAACATGTTTTCATGTGTCTCTTGGCCTTCCTTCTGTCTTCTTTTGAAAATATTCTGTTTAGGTCTGTTGCCCATTTTTTTATTGGATCATTTATCTTCCTCTTATTGAGTTGCATAAGCTGCCTGTAGATGTTGGAGATTAAACCTTTATCAGTGATAGCATTTGCAAATATGTTTTCCCATGCAGTGGGCTTTCTTGTTGTTTTGTTGATGGTTTCTTTTGCTGTAAAAAAGCTTTTTATTTTGATGTAGTCCCATTTGTTAATTTTCTCTTTAGCTTCCATTGCCCTAGGGGCAGTGTCAGTGAAGAAGTTCTTGTGGCATATGTCTGAGATTTTGTTGCCTGTGGATTCCTCTAGTATTTTTATGGTTTCCCGTCTTATGTTTAAGTCCTGTATCCATTTTGAGTTTATTTTTGTGTATGGTGTAAGTTGGTGATCTAGTTTCATTTTTTTGCATGTATCTGTCCAGTTTTCCCAACACCATTTATTGAAGAGACTGTCTTGACTCCATTGTATGTTCATGCCTCCTTTGTCAAATATTAATTGAGCATAGTGGTTTGGGTCGATATCTGGGTTCTCTATTCTGTTCCATTGATCAATATGTCTGTTCTTGTGCCAGTACCAGGCTGTTTTGAGAACAGTGGCTTTGTAATACAGCTTGAAATCGGGTATTGAGATCCCACCTACTTTATTCTTCTTTCTGAGAATTGCTGAGGCTAGTCGGGGTCTTTTTTTATTCCAGATGAATTTTTGGAGAGTTCTTTCTAGGTCTGTGAAATATGCTGTTGGTATTTTGATGGGGAGTGCATTGAATCTGTAGATTGCTTTGGGTAGTATGGACATTTTAATGATGTTGATTCTACCAATCCAGGAACATGGTATGTTCTTCCATCTGTTTACGTCTTCCTCTATCTCTTTTTTCAGTGTCCTGTAGTTTTCTGCGTATAGGTCTTTTACCTCCTTAGTTAAGTTTATTCCTAGGTATCTTAATTTTTTTGGTGCGATGGTAAATGGGATTGCTTTTTTAGTCTCTCTTTCTGTAAGTTCATTATTGGTGTATAGAAAAGCCATAGATTTCTTGGCGTTAATTTTGTATCCCGCTACATTGCCGAATTCATTTATTAAGTCTATTAGTTTTTTGATGGAATCTTTTGGGTTTTTTATGTACAATATCATGTCATCTGCAAATAAGGACAGCTTCACTTCTTCTTTTCCAATTTGGATGCCTCTTATTTCTTCTTCTTGCCTAATTGCGATAGCTAATACTTCCAGTACTATGTCAAATAGAAGTGGTGAGAGTGGGCATCCCTGTCTTGTTCCTGTTCTTAGGGGAAATGGTTTTAGTTTTTGCCCATTGAGTATGATGTTTGCTGTGGGTTTATCATAAATAGCTTTTATTATGTTGAGGTATGAGCCTTCTATTCCCACCTTGTTGAGAGTTTTTATCAAGAAAGGGTGTTGGATTTTGTCAAATGCTTTTTCTGCATCTATTGATATGACTATGTGATTTTTATCTCTCAATTTGTTTATGTGATGTATCACGTTTATTGATTTGCGGATATTGTACCATCCTTGCATTCCTGGAATAAATCCTACTTGGTCATGGTGTATGATCTTTCTGATGTACTGCTGGAGCCGATTTGCTAGAATTTTGTTGAGGATTTTGGCATCAATGTTCATGAGGGATATTGGCCTGTAATTCTCTTTCATTGAGTTGTCTTTATCTGGTTTTGGTATTAGGGTGATGCTGGCTTCATAGAAGGAGCTTGGAAGTGTTCCTTCCTCTTGAATTTTTTGGAATAGTCTGAGGAGGATAGGTTTTAGTTCTTCCTTGAAAGTTTGATAAAACTCTCCTGTGAAGCCATCTGGCCCCGGGCTTTTGTTTGCCGGAAGCTTTTTGATGACTGCTTCAATTTCTTCCATAGTTACTGGCATGTTGAGCTGTTTAGAATCTTCCTGATTGAGTTTTGGAAGGTTGTATTTTTCTAGGAATATGTCGATTTCCTCTAGGTTGTCCAGTTTGTTGGAATAGAGTTGTTCGTAGTATTTTGTAACAATCCTTTGTATTTCGTCGGGGTCTGTTGTTATTTCACCTCTTTCATTTCTGATTTTGTTTATTTGGGTCCTCTCTCTTTGCTTCTTGGTGAGCCTGGCTAGAGGTCCATCAATCTTGTTTATCCTTTCAAAGAACCAGCTCTTGGTTTTGTTGATCTTTTGTATTGTTTCTTTGGTCTCTATGTCGTTTATCTCCGCTCTGATCTTTATTATTTCTTTCCTTCTGCTTACACTGGGCTTATCTTGTTGCTCTCTCTCTAACTCTTTGAGTTGTTGGGTTAGGTAATTTATTACCATTGTTTCTTGTTTTTTGAAGTAGGCTTGTAGAGCTATGAACTTCCCTCTCAGGACTGCTTTCATTGTGTCCCATAGATTTTGGATTGTTGTGTTTTCATTGTCGTTTGTTGCCATGATGTTTTTTATTTCTTCCTTGATGTCTTTGGTAACCCAGTCATGGTTTAATAACATGCTGTTTAGTCTCCAAGTGTTTGATTTCTTTGGGTTGTTTTTATTGTAGTTGATTTCCAGTTTTATGCCACTGTGATCTGAGAAGATACTTGATATGATTTCTATCTTCTTGAATTTGGAGAGACTTTGCCTATGTCCTAACATATGGTCTATCTTTGAAAATGACCCATGTGCACTGGAGAAGAATGTATATTCTGTGGCTTTGGGGTGAAATGTTCTGAAGATGTCGATTAATTCCATCTGTTCTAGTGAGTCATTTAGGATTGATGTTTCTTTGCTGATTTTTTGTTTAGAGGATTTGTCCAATGGTGATAGTGGGGTATTGAAGTCTCCTACTATGATTGTATTACTGTCAATCTCTCCTTTGATATCTTCCAGGAGTTTTTTAATGTATCTTGGTGCTCCTGTATTGGGTGCATATATGTTTACCAGAGTTATTTCTTCTTGTTGGATTTCTCCCTTTAGTATTATGAAGTGGCCTTCATTATCTCTTGTTATGTCCTTCACTTTGAGATCTAATTTGTCAGATATAAGTATTGCAACCCCAGCTTTTTTTTCATTTCCATTTGCCTGGAAAACCTTTTTCCATCCCTTTACTCTCAGTCTGTATGCATCCTTTTTTTTGAGGTGGGTTTCCTGTAGACAGCAGATATCTGGGTTTTGTTTTCTTATCCAGTCTGTTACCCTGTGTCTTTTGATTGGGGCATTCAATCCATTTATATTTAAAGTTATTATTGATAGGTACTTATTTGACGCCATTTTTATTCTATACCCCTGTGTACCTTCTTTGCTTCCTATTTCTTTCTTTTTTTTACAGCAGACCCTTTAGCATTTCTTTCAGTGCTGGTTTGGTGGTGATAAACTCCCTTAGTCCTTTTTTGTCTCTGAAGCTCCTGATTTCACCTTCAATTTTGATTGATAGCCTTGCTGGGTACAGTATTCTTGGATTTAGACCCTTCCTTTGCATGACTTGGTATATTTCATTCCATTCCCTTCTGGCCTGATGAGTTTCTGTTGATAAATCAGTTGCTAGTCTGATGGGGGTTCCTTTGTATGTAACTGTCTGTCTCTCTCTGGCCGCTTGTAAGATTCTTACTTTGTCGTTGGTGTTTGCCAACTTAACTATAATGTGCCTTGGCGTCGGTCTTTTGGGGTTCATTTTGCTTGGAACTCTGTGAGCTTCTTGGATTTGTGTGGGTTTTTTCTTCCCTATATCAGGGAAGTTTTCTGTTATTATTTCTTCAAACAGGTTTTCTATTCCTTGCTCAGTTTCCTTTCCTTCTGGCACCCCTATTATCCTGATGTTGTTTTGTTTTGTATTGTCCCGAAGTTCCCTTACGCTCTCCTCAATCTTTCTAATTTTTGTTTCTAGAAGCTGTTGTAATTGGGTATTTTTTTCCATCTTGTCTTCTAGCTCACTTATGCGGTCCTCTGCTTCATCTAGTCTACTCTTGATGCTTTCTATTGAGTTCTTTACAGCAGCGATGTCACTTTTCATTTCTTCTTGGTTCTTCTTCATTTCTTCTTGGTTCTTACTCATATTGTCGAATTTGTCTTCCATCCTTTTCAGCCACTTTATGACCATTTCTCTGAATTCTTTCTCTGATAGGTTGTTTGCCTCTAAATCGTTTACTTCCTTTTCTGGTGATGCCTGTTTCTCTTTCCTGTGGGGGCTGTTTCTTTGTCTCCCCATGGTCTCTCTTCTCCGGATGTCTGGTTATATAGATTTCTCTCTCTGGCGTTGATTTAAAGGTATAAAATACAACACAACCAGGCACAACAGACAAGGCACTGAACAGAATTGTATTCACGATATTAATAACCTCCAATAAAGGTAACCACCAGAGAAAGACAAATTAGGGAATAGGAGTGGAAGAGGGAGAGTAAAAAGAAAGAACAACAACGAAGAAAAAAACAACAACAAAGAGTGTGAATCTGTACTTGGGAAAAGAGCAGAAAGAAAGAAAAGAAATAACAGAAAAGAAAAAGAAAAGAAAAAAAAAAGTAAGAGAGACAAGAATGATACTAAGAGAGAAAAGGGGAACAAACTATATATATGGGGAGTAAACTCCACTAGAACAACCACTATTCCCAGCAAATTCCAGCAACACGAGCCTGGAGATTAATACAAACTGCAACAGCAGCTAATATCAAGTGAGGCAAGGGAAAACAAAAGTAAAAAACAAACAAAAACAAAGCAAACAAAAGAACCAACCAAACCAACAAAAAGAATAATCTAAACAATCTCATAAAAAAGCATAAAAATTCAATCTAATCAACATTCAAGCAAACAACAACAAAAGGCCCGAGAGAAAAATAATTTTTTAAAGGTAGCGTAGAGAGAGGTTTGTATGGATTTGGAGCAGGGGGTTGGGAATTAGATATATAAGTAGGGTGAAGTTTTAGCAGGGAGTAAACTGAAAAAGTAGGGAAAATCTAAAGCCAGAAAGGGTTAAGATAAACTGGGACCAAAAGGGGAAAGGTTAGGAGAGTGATGGCATAATGTTAGCTTTGAGATAGGGTAAAGCGATTGTAAGGGA
This sequence comes from Eptesicus fuscus, assembly GCF_027574615.1. Classification (NCBI taxonomy): domain Eukaryota; kingdom Metazoa; phylum Chordata; class Mammalia; order Chiroptera; family Vespertilionidae; genus Eptesicus; species Eptesicus fuscus. The sequence goes on from NC_072481.1 coordinate 14,311,279, forward strand.
AAGATGCAAATCGAATGTAGGACACTAATCCAAAAATAAAAGAAAGAGAAAATCAAATGACATTAAAAAAAAAAAAAAAAAAAAGAAGAGTAAAATAATAGTAATAATAGTGCTGATTGAAAATAAAAATGTAATAATTAAAAAGGTGAAAATCAAGTGAGGAAAAAGAAAAAAATATTAGTTTCTTAAGTAAAAGATGCAAAAAATGAAAATAAAAAAATATGAGAATAAAAAATTTAAAAAATTGAAAAAAGAATTGAAAATTAAAAAATAGGAAGACTAAAATGTGCAGTAGCGGCTGTCATTCACTTCCTCTATTATTCTGTTTGTTACGCCTTTTTCCCAGTCTGGGCGGTATTTCAGTTCAGCTTCATTCCAGGGCTCCTCAGTGTTGGAAGCCAGTCCTGCTTTTTAAGCCAGCCCTATCTTAATTTCTCGTATTTATTTTTGATTACACCAGAGACAATTAGCGTTTCAGCCCCTGGGTGGCAGTGTTTCTGAATTGACTTCCGGGCCTCTCTAGCTCTTTTTTCTTTTTTTTTTTTTTCCCCTTCTATGGCACTCACTACCGGTTTGTGGAGATGTGCGCCTCAGAGCCGCCTCTCTGATGGTCACAAGCAGCTCTGGCCCCAGGTTCCGAAAAAACACCTTCCCCCTGCAGTCTTTCAGGGTTTCCACCTGGGTTTACCTCTGTATTGGGCTTAGCAATCAGAGTCGGAAAGAGCCCAGGTGTGCGGACCGTGGGTCTGTGCCCCAGACTAAGGAGCCTGCGCTCCTTTGAAAATTCTTAGTCTGACCCTCCTCGTCAGATTAAAATGAGTTGCTTTCAAGAGGTCACTTCTGTTAGCAGCTCAGAAGACCCCCCTCCTCATTCACGGATCACGGCAGTTCCAACTGCCGCTGATTTTTCTAGGCACAGACCTCCCGGCTCCTGCCGGTCCTGCGGCTGCCGCACTTCCCTCACCCAGCGCCTCCCTCACCCACCGCGGGGATCAGAAACCGCAGCTTATTTCAGACAAAATCTGACCTTTCCGTGGTGCAGTGAAGAGTTTCTTTGAATCCAAATGTTTGCGCTGATAGGGGACCGGTGGTCTGGTGCTCCCAGCAGTTCAGTGTTAGCAGTTGTCGCGGAAAGTCAGGTTTCCCCTAAAATCCTCCTTTCCTTGCAAGATGGCGAGGCGCCGGCGAGCCCGCAGCTCCAGGAGGGGACCCAGCCCCTTTGGGTGCTGCGCGGTCAGAGGAACACTGCCCAGCACTCCCCCGCCTTCTCCTGGAGTTTAGCTGTCCCTTGGCTTGCCCACATGCACTCCCTCTGCGAGCCTCTGCTGCTCCGACTCTCCGCCCCAGGAACAGACTCCAAACCCGACTCTATTCCGTCGCCATTTTCCCTTTCTCTTCTCTAGATCCCATTTTTTTACGATGCATGCCAGCTGGTCTGTCTGCCTCCCTCATCTGTAAACTCCCCAGGCAGGGGCAGTGTCTTTAGTGACCAGCAGTGACCGCTCCATTTCAGGTGCTCATTCCATTGGACCGAAGGGGAGAGAGGACTGACTGCTTTTTTTTTTTTTTTTTTTACAGAGAGGAAGAGAGAGGGATAGAGAGTTAGAAACATCGATGAGAGAGAAACATCGATCAGCTGCCTCTTGCACACCCCCTACTGGGGATGTGCCTGCAACCAAGGTACATGCCCTTGACCGGAATCGAACCTGGAACCCTGGAGTCCGCAGGCCGACACTCTATCCATTGAGCCAAACCGGTTTCGGCAACTGACTGCTTTTATTCTCATGCCCCTTGGGCTTTTGATTTTTGATTTGGAAAGATTTTAACCACCAAACACAATTTATTTAGGTTAATTTATTTGGGCTTATCATGGGGGTTATGCATGGTTTTCTTTTTATTTTATTACTGAGGCCCAGTGCATGAAATTTGTGCATGGGTGCAGTCCCTAGGCCTGGCCAGCGATCAAAGTACGAGCTTCTGGCGTGGAAGGGCAGGTCCCAGCTGACCTCTGGGCCCTGGGCAACACCTGGGCCCCCGCTCGCACCCGCCTTGGCCTGGGGCCACCCGCTCACCTGCTCCACCATCCTGCTGTGGTCCCACTCTCGTCAGGGCCCATCGGGGCTGGCAGCGCCTCCACTGCCGCCCACTGCCAGTGCCGCATTGCCGACGCCCGCCATGTTCCATGCCACCCCCTGGTGGTTAGTGCACATCATAGTGAGTGGTCGAACTCCTGGTTGAGAGGACAATTTGCATATTAGGCTTTTATTACATTGGATTATTTTGGTTTTCTTTTTATTTTAATATTGAAAACTGCTTGAATAATTTCTAAGCTGCTTTCTTGTTGGGAAATAAGGCAGGATTTAGTGATCCTGGTTTTTGAATCTAGTCCCTACATTTAATTGCTAAGGAAACGGAGGCCCAGAGAAGTGAAATGACTTGTCTAAGGCTTACAGTGAATTAGTAACAACACCAGGCTAAAATTCCAGTTTTCTGACTTCTATCCCGGGTTCTTTCTGCTCTTTTGCTATGTATAGGTAAGCTAGTTGTGTGTTGAGCAATGTTTAACCACAGGCTCTCTGGGGTCGTGGGGGCCGGGTGTCTTGATTTGTAGCATTTATTGGTTTCTGTGGTATAAACACTTTTACCTTGGTGAATTTCAAGGTATCTATAGGAAGCCACTGAACCAAGTCATAAAGAGCTGGTTCAAGCAGACTCCAAAGTACTGTATTAAAGGTTCATAGTGCTGGGGAGTCCAGCCATTCAGAAAGTGGTTGTTGTCGGAACATGCTAAATTCCAGCTATAAAATGATGCAAAAGGCTCTAAATAAAAGTAACATCCCAAAGGAATGACCTGTTGAAAATATGACCAGATGACCATGTGATTAGGAAGTGCCGTTCATTGTCAGGTGTTGGAAATAAAAGCCAGTGATAACTTCTGCAAAGGTGTTGACGAACCAGAAATACAAGTCCCGGCAGCAGGCCCACCTCCTCTCTGTTGCTTTTCTGCTTTATCTCGGGCAGAAATCATTCCTCCTTCCTTAGTAGTTCCCATGTATTCATACTCAGCTGCTTTTTTTAATTTTCAGAATTGCCCACAGAATATATCCAAACTTCCTAGCTTGGCAGCGAGGTCTTCTACCAAGTGAGTTTCCAAAGAAGGTGGGTCGAGACAGCAGGAACACAAGCTTTAGAGCTGGATCAGCTCAGGGTTCAACTCCTGCCCTGCTAGTTAAGGCTGATGTCCTGACATCTTGGCCTCAATCTCTTCGTTCTTAGATTCCTTCCTTGAAAGATTAACACAAGGATGAAACAACATAAGACATGTCAGGTGCCTAACATGCCACCTGGCACACGTTAAGGATACAAGAAATGCCTGTTCTCCCCTTTTACCGGTTAAACATTTCCTGCCTCTTCAAATCGCCTTTTCATTCCTGAAGACCTTGCTTGCCAATGAATGAATGAGTTCATCTACTCAGTCTCCTAACAAATATTTAGACAGGAAAATGCCTCTGTGGACTGAATCTCTGATTCCAGTGTCTGTAATATCCAGTGGTTTTGCAGAAGTAGGACGTGGGTAAGTTCTTGGGCTCAGGGTTCAGGGAGGCAGGGTAAGATCCCATGGAAGTTGTTCTTAACGTGGACCAAAGTGCTACAGGGAGGTAAAGGGGGCCTGTTGATAATTAAGCCTCACCAAATGAAAGCTATAACAGTGAGTGATACCAGTGCCCCCGCTAAGGGCTGGACACTTAACCCACAGCCTCATTCCTTTAATCCTCACATTAACCTTATGGGAGTACCATCATCCCCCTTTTGCTGATGAGAAAACAGATGTTCAGAGGAGTCCATGCTCTATAATGTTCCCTGTACACATACTATGTGCTAGGCACTGTTCTAGGCATTGGAGATAGAACATGGACAAAACAGATAAAAATCCCTGCCCTCGGGGGCGGCGGGGGGAGGGGCAGGTAAGAGATCAACCAAAGGACTTGTATGCATGCATATAAGCATGACCAATGGACACAGACACTGGGGCTGGTGGGGTATGTGCTGGGAGGTGGGAGTGGCCGGGGAGGGGTCGATGGGGGATAAAGGAGACATATGTAATACTTTAAACAATAAAGAATAATAATAATAAAAAATCCCTGCCCTCTTGGAGCTGACATATGAGGAAAGAGTGCAGAAACACAATGGAGTCACTATGGGGAAACCGACAGAGAATCAGAGTAGAATAAAACATAGGGAAAATGATTTAATTCAATTTAACTAGCCTAGAAACCTAAACTTGTGAATTTTCTAGTTGTGTGTCAATGCCTGGAGATATATAAATTCTGTAGGTAATCTTCTGAAAAAGCGTAGGAAAGAATGTTCATGTATCTAGACCATTGGGCATCTGGAAGATCTTCACCTCAGACCCAATCAGAAGCTAAGATTGCAGGACTGATTCTTCTAAAAAAAAAATAGTGCTTTTTTACTATAAAAACGATTTTCTTCAGAACACTCTGGGTATCACCTAATAGTGTTTCCTGAGTTGCAAGTCACTCACTTAAGACCCTTGAATAAAACGTTGTCATTTAGTTCTAGCAAAGCCTCTGATTCGTTAACGTTTGGTTGACACATTAACAAGGCAATAAACAAGATAAATAAATAACATATATTGTATGTCAGGTGGTGCTAAGTGCTATGGAGAAACATAAAGCAGAGCAAGAGTTTGAGGTGGGGGTAGGCTGCAATTTGACTTCAGGTAACCAGGGAAGGCCTCATGGAGAAGGTGACCTCTGTGCAAAGATGTGGAGATGGGCCGGGGATGGGGGGGGGGGCATTGGGCCACGTGGTTAAGTAGTTCAGAAACTTGCCTGAGGCTACCAGGAAGTGTCCACTGTCTGTCAGGCGCGCTCATTTCATCAGACCTCTTTTTCAAGAGGCAATGCTGCTGTCCTCCAAGCAGAGTGTGTGTGTGTGTGTGTGTGTGTGTGTGTGTGTGTGTGAGAGAGAGAGAGAGAGAGAGAGAGAGAGAGAGGGAGAGAGAGACAGAGAGAGAGAGAGAGAGAGGGAGAGAGAGAGAGACAGAGAGAGAGAGAGAGAGAGAGAGAGAGAGAGAGAGAGAGAGGTCTCCCTGGGCTAATCCTGCTAGAACCCGAGCTTCCTTACTGATACCTTCCAGGGGCTGAGGCCTCCCATTGTTGATTTTCATGAAAACTTGGCAACCTCCTAGTTTCCCCTCCCTGAACTCTGCGCCACATTCCAATGGCTTTATTTGTGTGCTTTGGAGCCCCGCCAGGCCTGGGCCCGGGACAGATTGCCATGGTGATCTCCTACTCTTTCCAGATGGAAATCTCTCAAGGATGTTGCCCTTGAGCCTGAAATAGTTCAGGCCTGCTCTCAGCAGGCAGCGGGATAAACTCTGGCTTGGTGAACTGAGCTGGGAAACCTACTCCCCCTCTCTGCTTTTGAACTTGTGCAAAGCGAACCCTGGGGAGAGACTTCTGGGCAACATGCTAGATTTGGGGTTGGAGCTGGCCCTTCCTGGGATACCTACCGGGACAGCGTCTTCTTTTAGTTACAATCCAGTTGTTATCTTTAGGGCCTGTCTCTGAGAGACCAGCTGAAACAGAACAGTTTTAAAAAGCTCAACTTCACTGAGGTATAATTTGCATACAAGGAAATGCACCCATTTAAAGTGTACAGTTTGAAAAACAAAACAAAAATAGACTCATAGATACAGAGAACAAGCTATAGTTGCCAGATGGAAGGGGAATGAGAGGCTGGGTGGAAAGGTGAAGAGCTTAATAAGTACAAATTGGTAGTCACAAAATAGTCATGGGGATGTAAAGTACAGCACAGGGAATAGAGTCTGTCTTATATAATGAAGAGGTAATATGCAAATTAACCCTCGTGCCCTCACAAGATGGCTGCCTACAACCAGGCCAGCAGGGGGGTTAGTGAGGGACAACCAAATGACTGAACAAGCAGGCTGTGTGGGGCGACCTGGCCAGCAGGGGGGTTAGTGAGGGACGATGAAACAACTGAACAGCAGTCTGCGTGGGGCGACCAGGCCAGTGGGGGGCCATGAAGGGCAACCAGGCCGGCAGGGAGGGCAGTTGGGGGCGACCAGGCCAGCAGGGAGGGGGAAGTTGGGGGCGACCTGGCTGGGAGTGGGGGCAGTTAGGGGCGACCAGGCCGGCACACAGAGGCAGTGAGGGGCAATCAGGCTGGCAGGTGAGCATTAGGAGCCAGTGGTCCAGGATTGTGAGAGGGATGTCCCAGTTGGAGAGGGTGCAGGCTGGGCTAAGGGGGACCTTCCTTCCCCCCCGCCCCATGTAGGAATTTCATGCGCCAGGCCTCTAGTAATATTATAACTATGTATGGTGCCAGGTGGGTACTAGACTTATTGGACAATCACTTAGTAAATTATATAAACCTCTAAAAATAAAGAAAAAAATTATATAAATCTCTAATCATTACTCTGTACACCTGAACTAATATAAAACATAATGAATGTCAATTTTTAAAAAATATATTTTATTGATTTTTTACAGAGAGGAAGAGAGAGGGATAGAGAGCTAGAAACATTCATGAGAGAGAAACATCGATCAGCTGCCTCTTGCACACCCCACACCGGGGATGTGCCCACAACCAAGGTATATGCCCTTGACCGGAATCGAACCTGGGACCCTTCAGTCCGCAGGCCAACGCTCTATCCACTGAGCCAAACCGGTTTCGGCATGAATGTCAATTTTTACTAAAAGAAAAATTAAAGTAAAAAAAAGAATCACTTCAGTTAGCGCTAGATATTTACACACACACACACACACACACACACACACACACACACACAGAGTTAGTTCTCATTATTCACGGTGGTTATAAGAAAAAATAAAGCATACCGTTTGATGAGTTTTGACAATGTATACACTTGGGAAATGACCACTACAATCAAGATATAAAACTTTCCCATCGATTCCCAATGTTTCTTCCTACTGTTTAGCAGTTATCCCTTCCCCACCCCAGATCCGGTTTGCCTTTTCCAGAAGTCCATACAAATGGAATCACTGGGCATGTACACGCCTGTGGCGGGCTGCTTTTGCTCAGCCGGAGGTTCAGCTGTGCGGTTGCTTGTATCAGTAGTTCATTCCTTTTCATAGCTGGCTCCACGGTATGCAGTGACCACAGTCTGTCCATTCTCTTGTTGATAGACATTTGGGTTGCTTTCAGTTTCCGATGATTACCAATCCAGTTGCTAGGTGCATTTGTGTATACATCATTGTGTGAACAGATACTTTCATTTCTCTTGGGTAATAGCAGCAGTGGAATGGCTCGGCCATATGGTAGCTGCATGTTTAACTTTATAAGGAACTGCTGCGTAGTATGTTCTGACGCAATTGGTTGGGACTCACAGGGACTGGAACTGCCTCACGAGTCCGGTACAGGGGGGATTTCTAGAAGGGAGAGCAGGGTCCTTGATCAGTGAATAACTTGCCTGACTATTTCAGGAAGTCCATGAACACTTACCGGTAGGTAAGGAGAACAGGTGGGGTAAGAGTCAGGTAGGCGTCATGTTTGCAGGCAATGGGGTGACTGCGTGAAAGAGGATTGTGGGGACTTTTGAAAGGTGTGTGTGTGTGTGTGTGTGGGGAGTGGGGGGTTGTGTGTGAAACAGGGCTCAGGGTCGCAGACTAAAAAATCTCAGCACAGTCTGGTTTTAAGTGATCAACAGTTCCCTTTAGGGCAACTTGCTTTTTGGTCTTTTTTTTTTTTTTTTTAAACTTCTGTCTATCCACTATCATCCAGGAGAAAGGAAGGCAAAGAAAGGAACACATTTGCCTCTCTATGCTGGGCACTTGCCATATTTATCTCATTTAATCCTCACAGTGACCTAGTGAGGTCTGCGTTCTTCCTCAGTTTTTAATTTAAGGATCAGTTATAAACTGCCGGAAGCCAATTCCAGCATGTCAGCAGGGCTGAATCATCTGGAAATGGCTGAGGGCATTTCTCCAAACCTGAAAAGGATGATTGCTTGCTGCCAGACAGCTGAGGGCATTTTAATCTACATGTTATTCCCTCCTACTGGCCAAATACCTGAACAGCTGTAGGCAGTTTCCCAAATCTGACAATGGATTCTGTATACCAAACCCTGGCCTTTGGTATGTATATCTACCTTGCTTTAGGACAATTTGTGTTAATAAAAAGCAAGGGGTCCAGAGAGACAGGAGAACTTGGTTTCTTTAGCTAAGTTTTCTCTGGTTCCCCAAAATGCCTTCCAAAATTATGTTTTGTCTCTGGACTCTTGATTAATTTATACACAGTGCCTTCTCCAGATTCCTGAAACCCTTCTAGATGCTGGATTAAGACCCCCGGCATTAATAAGCAATCACCTAAGGAGGGTGCGAGGTGCATCACTGCTTTTCAGAAGAAAGGATAGCTCCACCTGGGGGGTAAGGCTCCAAGGGGCATCAACAACTGATTGAGAGAGAGAGAGAGAGAGAGAGAGAGAGAGAGAGAGAGAGGCACCTGTGGCAGCTAGTAGAGATTTAAGGAAGGAGCAGAAGGGAGCAGAGTATGCTTATGCTGCTTTGGTCTACTGATTGATTGTGTTGAGTTATAGGCATTTGGAAAACAGTAAACACACAGAGAGGCTTTCTCTAAACTCCCGTATCTGTCTAAAGATAAATCCTCCGAAAGGAACTCTATCGGCCTAAATTCCTTCCCTGGGAGTTTACCTAGGAAGATGATTCATCACCGGAGAGGAAACTAGGACAGTGGGGGACCCACATGTCCCACAATGACATGTTGATGACTTGGATTAACGTTACTTGTTACTTGACCAGCAGCCAGTGCCAGGCACCTTGACCCTCCCTGACTCCTGCGATGCAGAAAAGGAATCTCTCAGGTGAACTAAACAACTCAGAGCTGAAAAGTCTGTATAATCAAATCTTACCATCCATTTTCTAATTTATTACTTTGTTTAAATTCCTCATTAATGAATACCCAAACCTTGTTTAGGTTCCTTTCTAATGGACACCAACTTTCTTTGTCTTGTCAACTTCTCACAAACTTTTTTTTTTTGGGGGGGGGGTGTCTAAAAGTTATAAAAAGATTTGGTTTGATCATTTCTTTGAGCCTCATTTTTATGATCTAAACATCATATTGTGATTCTCCTGTACACACATATTAAATTGTTTTTTTCTCCTATTAATCTAGTTTTGTGTCAATTTTATTATTTTACCACTAATCCAGCAATAAGAACTAAAGACAGGTAGAGAGGGGAAGTTCTCCCCATCCCCGACAACAGCACACCCGTACAAACTTTGTCACAAACGATCATACCTCCCATGTATTCTTCTCAGAGCCCATTCGTCTTTCCTAAAAATCACGTACTTTCTCCTAAGAGACCGACTTCCCCTTTCCCTATTAAGATAGCATTTAATCCTGAATTCTAGAGCCACCTCTTTGGGGTATTAATTTTTCTTGGGTATCTTCCATGTATACCTGAGATATACACCTTAATAAACTTCTGTTTGCTTTTTGCTTTTAATCTCTTATTACAGGCATCTCAGCCACGAACTCAGAAGTGTGAAAAGGCATAATAATTATTTTTTCCTGTCCTACAGAGCCAAGCTGTTTTGGAAGTTTTGCTATGTAATGCACACTGTAATTCTCTCCTTAAAACTTTCAGGAAAAACACTCATTATATTCATCTTTGCTTTTGAAGTTGGATGTCTGTGTGTGTGCACATGCACGTGCCCGTGTTATGTAATTATGTGTGAGATTGACTTAAGTCTTGGGTAGGTACAAGGAGATTCAGTTACATTTGAGTTACATGTAATGGAGAAACAGAGAATAATTTATTTGAGAAAGATATAATTTGCCCAAGATCACACAGTATTCTGACTCCAGTGTTCTGTCCCATTTCACTACACGGTCCTGCTGAGGTTCTAGGAACTTGCCTTGGGTGCCAAGATCAGATACATTCCTCTGTTTTGTAATTCCAATTTTTTTCAGTGATTCCATCTGTAGATGGATGTATGGTCTGGTGGAGGAAACCAGAATATGTCACCCTAAAACAGGCGTCCTCAAACTACGGCCTGCGGGCCACATGTGGGTGTTTTTGCCGTTTTGTTTTTTTACTTCAAAATAAGATATGTGCAGTGTGCATAGGAATTTGTTCATAGTTCTTTTTAAACTATAGTCCGGCCCTCCAACTGTCTGAGGGACAGTGAACTGGCCCCCTGTTTAAAAAGTTTGAGGACCCCTGCCCTAAAACATGTCTCTTCAACATAAGAATTATTAAGAAACTAGAGGTCCGGTGCACGAATTTGTGCATGGGTGGGGTCCAGCCAGCCCACCCCGATCAGCCGTTGGCTGGCCCTGCCCCCAATCGAGGGGCAATTTGCATATTAGGCTTTTATTATAGAGGAGGATAGAAAAATGCAGGAAAAGCTCTCTATACCTTTTCCCTTCCTGCCTAAAGGCAGGATATACATTTTCATTTATTGGAGATGACTTTAGACTCTTCTCAGCCCAGAGATTGCAACAGAGGAATCTGCAACAACCTTACTCCATTAATTTTTCCCCATATATTTATCTTCACATAGTTTGCCACCCTTGGAAGCCAAAAGCCTGTGGTGGAATAATTTGAACTTTTATTTGTCCTGCCATTTCTCTACAAATGTGTTGTTCTTTGTTGAAGATGCTACATAAGCCTGAGTTCTAAGCCATCTCTTTGAGTTACTCATCCCCGAGCTTTTCCTATGCGCACATGAGATATACATGTTAATAAAGTTCTATTTCTTCATCTCTTGTTAATCTGTCTCATGTCACAGAGCCCCAGCTGAGTACTTAAAATAGATATAGGAAAAATTTTCCTTTCCTTCTACCCAGCATCTGAAATCCACAATGTGGTATTTAAATCACACAAGCATAAAATGATATTTGCCTGCTCTTGCTTTATTGCACATTCTTCTGAATTTATTGAGACATATATTTTATGTCCTAAATCTTTCATGACTTAGATTTTAAAATTCAACACCCTCCCTCTTCTCTCTCACTTTTCTTTTTTCAAATATGGTCTCACCATAAATTTCAAACTCAGAAGGACTCTTTGTTCTGCTGTATCTTCCATGGCTTCCTGGGAGGGTGCACTTCACATGTCCTAGCTGCTTCTTGAGGAGGGAGAGGATTCAGGAGCAAAATCCACATTGGTAATATTGTAAAATAATATTCTGCACATGGTTACAGCTGTTTGTTTGTTTATTTATTTTTGTTTTGTTTGTTTCTGTTCATCTTCACTCGAGGATACTTTTCCCATTGATTTTTTTTTAGAGAGAATGGAAGGGAGAGGGAATGACAAAGAGAGAAACATCGATATGTGAGAGACATATTGATTGTTATCTCTTGCACACACTCCGAAGGGGCCCCAAGTACAAGCCTGCAATCCAGGTATGTGACCTTGACCGGACACAAACCCGAGACCCTTCAGTCCTAGGGTCGATGCATTAACCACTGACCCAAACCAGCTGGGGCTATAGCTGTTTATTTACATAGGCCTGGGAACCCATGGTGGAATAATTTGAACTTTGCTCTCATTTGGGGATAGAATTTACCTGAGCATATTTGGTGAGGGCAGTAGGGTGGGATGGGTATGGGGAGGTTGGATCCTCGAAAGCTCAAATGTAGGTGGATTGTGTTCCAGGGAGGAGTGACAGTGGGAAGAAGAAATCTGGCCACTGTAAGCTCAGATACAGGGACTTCGCTGGGATGTGAGCAGTGGCTCTCCCACTGGGTGAGGCTGTAACTGGAACACCATGATGGTGGCTCATGGTTACCCTGTGGAAGGAGCATGCTCTGGGCACAAAAGCTGAGAGTTGTGGCATCCGGAGCCCAAGCAACAGAGAAAGTGGAGTCCTTCCCCTGTGTCAATGTAAGAAACGTTCAGACCATGAGGGGATTTGAGGTCTCCACCCTGGTGCATTGGTTGTGCCCTGAAGGGTCCGGGGTAAAAAAGGGAAGTTACCTTGACATTCCAAAGGTATGTTATTATAGATGCAAAAAGACAATAGGCTCAATGAAGGTGAAAGTTGACCTTTGTCAGGGAAAATTCTAGCCTAGGACATGACTGCCCACCACAAACTGCTTTTGGTTAAACAGTTTTCATCCTTTGTGGTTACTTTAGGTCTCTGAGTTTGTAAGGCCACTATGCAGGCCTCCCCTGAGCTTGTCAGGGTTAGTATGTGGACTCTTTTCATCCAGACCTGCCAACAACAGACAGGGGAGCATCAGAGTCAGATATACAAGTGGCAAGTCATGGTGGTGCCATCGGTTGCTCGTGAGCAAGCGTTGAGGTTGGCGGCAAGTAGGCAAGTAGTGGAGGGAAGCTCAGTAGCTCAAGGGTGGGGATCTGGGTGATGGGTAGTGAGAATTGCAAGAACTCCGGGCACATGACGACTCCATTGAAACCCCAGCACTAAGAGACTTGACCCACCCTGCCATGGCTTCTAGCAGCCCAAGGCAGTAGCCCTGGGGACACCCAGCCCCCTTTTGAGTTCTAATCTTCTAAAGCTCTGGGGTGTCAAAAGAATTTACTAGCCAACACTTGACATAGGCTCTGACTTCCTTCCCTTAGAGCATTTACTAGAAAAGGCTTACTGCCCCTTCCTCTGTCCCTTTGAGATTTACACACATCTGCAACTCAGGAGAGTCTTTCCCAAGGACCCGGGAGCCGTCAGGAAGGACAGGGCCAAGGTCTCCCAGTTTCTTCCTCTACCTGCTGTCTCATTCTCCCTTTAAAATTGCCCTTTGCGAATTGGAATGGAACTCAGCAATTTCCTAACCATCAGTAGTTCCTGAGTAAAATCTATTTTTGCTGTTTTAACTCATGTCCAGCTTTGTTTATCTTTGAGAGTTGCTAAGGAGTTGGCCGCGGGGAGCTACTCAAAAGCTGCAGCCTGGACGAGGGGCAATCACAGTGAGCTGTGTGTCCAAATATGTGATGATGCCTGCGCTGGGGGAGGGGGAGGTTGCCAATGGGACCAGTGCCTCGGGGCAAGAGTGGTTTGAGCAGCACTTGAAGGTACATAGTGTGAACGAAAGGGGCCACATGCTGACCTGACAAGCTCAGGGAAGGCCTGCAGGCGGTCTTGCACACGCTGAGACCTAAAGTAACCACAAAGGATGGTCTGAAATTAAACTTTAACTAAAAGCAGTTAATGCTGGATAGTCACCTCCTAGGCCAGTATCTTCCCTGACAAGGGCAACCTTTACCTTAACTGAGCCTATTGTCTTTTTGCATCTTCTAAGACAGTGGTTCTCAACCTTCCTAATGCCGCGACCCTTAAATACAGTTCCTCATGTTGTGGTGACCCCCAACCATAAAATTATTTTCGTTGCTACTTCATAACTGTAATTTTGCTTCTGTTAATGAATCGTAATGTAAATATCTGTGTTTTCCGATGGTCTTAGGCTCTACAGCAGCAACCCACAGGTTGAGAACCGCTAGCAAGGTCGCCTAAGACCATCAGAAAACGCAGATATTTACATTATGATTCATAACAGTAGCAAAATTACAGTTAGAAGTAGCAACGAAAATAATTTTATGGTTGGGGTCACCACAACATGAGGAGCTGTATTTAAGGGTCGCGGCATTAGAAAGGTTGAGAACCACTGTTCTAAGATAACATACCTATGAAATGTCAGAGTAACTTATAACTTCTCCCCCACCCCACCCCTGGGGCGCAAGCAAATACACCTGGGCACCAGGGCAGAGACCATAAATTCATTCCTTGTTATTGTTATCATGTTAACTGTTGACTGTTCACTATCCTGCACCCACCTAAGTAAAAGAAGCATGTGTCTAACATTTTACTTATTACCCAATCCTAGAGGTTCCCCCCGCCCCCCGCTTTGCTTTCTCCCGCCTCCCTAATCTATCACCAATGGATTTCACGTATTGATTATAATGTATAAAAATAGGTAAAAACAGAAACAAAAATAAACAAACAAACAAAAAACAAAACAAAAAGGCTATTCTCCGGAGCATTAGCCCAATCCGTTGAGATTCTGCTTCCTGGCAATTGTTGACAGCCTGGCGCACATAAACTCACAAAATTTTTTACCGGTTTGAATGCTTTTTTACATTAACAACAGAGACCACTATAGGGTCACACAGGGGCTTTGGTCCAAAAGGGGCAACAAAAGGTATAGTCCGGGCAGAGAACATGGGAGACTCCCCTATTGTTACTGTTGTCATTAGCTAGTTATTAATATTAACAATAGGAAGAAGGCAAGGGGAGGCCAGGCATTATAAGCATGGTCATCTGGGCAGCTTCGCCAGGAAGCTGCAAGAGGCGCCCCCCCCCCCCCCCCCCCGCCGCCCCCAGGGATCCACCGGTCCATTCCCTGCCAATCACTGGGGAAAGGGATCAAGCAAAGGGGAAGGTGGGCGCATGTGCAGTGAAGCCCGGGTGATGCAGAGAAGGTGCTTTCCTGTCGGTCCAGCCTGGGGAACAGAGGTCACTGAAGAACAGCTGGGCCTCAGATGACAGCATCCAGCTTTAATGTTGTATGTTCCTGCCACATCATAAGCTCCGTAGAGATCGTGTTGAATGGATGAAGAGCCGATGAATCATTTGGATGGGTAATAAAAACAAAACAAAACACTGCAACCATTACTTGATAATGATTTCTTGTAGGGCATCTACATGACCATTCATTTTAATTAATGCGATCGAGAAATAACAGGCTGTATAAACCTCCTGCAAAAGAGGAGCTTTGTGCTCACTTGTTTGTGTCTAATGTCCTTGACTAATTGCTGGATATAGAGCTAAAATGGCTCCAGATGAAAAGTCAGCTGAGGGTTGGTTTCCCATGGAGTCTTTAAAATGCTCTATTATTTCAAAAAATTTCAAACATATACAACAGTAGAGAGAATGGTAGTCTGAACCCCCATATACCCATCACTCAGCTTCAAGAATCATCAATAACTTATTCATTTATCTCCTTCCTATTTCCCCCCCCCCCCAAATGGGAGTATTTTAAAGCAAATGCAAAGACTCATTTCACCATGAACACTTCTATAAACGGAATGAAAGACTTCTGTGTGGCCCTGTGTTTCTCTTTCTTTAGATCTGCTAGCACAGGAAGCGATGATATAAGTCAGCCCAGGGGCGCAGGGGTTTCTGGGAGGCCCAGAAGAGGAGAGGCACATTCCTTGCAGGCTGTGCTATTTGTTTTGCTCTCAACCCAGGGCACTTCTTGGCTGGAACTCCTCTGGCCTCAGGATTTACACTTTTCTCAAATACTGGAAGTAAAAAATCTGGCTTCCTCTAGCTAGAGACATCTGGGGAGTGCTGCTTCTGAAACTATTTTTGGCATGAACATGTCACCCAAGTCGTTTGAAGTGATTTGGAAACTTTAAGGTATGGAAAGCATCTGACTAGAGCTCGGCTGAGGCTGAGTGGGTAGAGGTTATTACACAGGCCCGTCATTTTCTTTTTTAAAAAATATATTTTATTGATTTTTTACAGAGAGGAAGGGAGAGGAATAGAGAGTTAGAAACATTGATGGGAGAGAAACATGGATCAGCTGCCTCTTGCACACCTCCTACCGGGGATGTGCCCGCAACCAAGGTACATGCCCTTGACTGGAATCGAACCTGGGACCTTTCAGTCCACAGGCTGACGCTCTATCCACTGAGCCAAACACGTTAGGGCCAGGTCTGACATTTTCCATCAGGGTTCCTGCTTCTTATATTTCCCCCACTTACTGCTCTCAAAGCTTTAGGCCAGTGGTCGGCAAACTGCGGCTCGCGAGCCACATGCGGCTCTTTGGCCCTTTGAGTGTGGCTCTTCCACAAAATACCACGTGTGGGCGCTCATGTACAGTGCGATTGAAACTTCGTGGCCCATGCGCAGAAGTCGGTTTTCGGCTCTCAAAAGAAATTTCAATTGTTGTACTGTTGATATTTGGCTCTGTTGACTAATGAGTTTGCCGACCACTGCTTTAGGCCAAGGATTGCAGGTATTTGAAAGGGGCTGGTATCTGAAAGGTGGCAGAAGGGTGTCGGGGAGGAGTGGCCAGTGGTGTGATAAAGGAGGAAGCCACTGGCTGTCAGTCCTTCCTTCAGCCTCCACACCCTACCTGGCTCCCTGGCTGCCCGGAGATCCATGGAGGGCTCCTGCAGAATGCTGGGCTGTGTGTTTGCTGTGGGATCCACCAGATAAGGGAGACAAAGTTCCTGACTTTCTGAGTCCCGTGCAGGGTACCAGGGATCAGGCTAGCCCCGTGGTCGGCAAACTGCGGCTCGCGAGCCACATGCAGCTCTTTGGTCCCTTGAGTGTGGCTCTTCCACAAAATACCACGGCCTGGGCGAGTCTATTTTGAAGAAGTGGCGTTAGAAGAAGTTTAAGTTTAAAAAATTTGGCTCTCAAAAGAAATGTCAGTCGTTGTACTGTTGATATTTGGCTCTGCTGACTAATGAGTTTGCCGACCACTGGGCTAGCCCAACTGAGATGTTTCCCAGGATGAGCCAGTAAAAGAATGATGCAAGGAGCAATAGGGAGTTATAACTAGGGAGGAAGCAGAGGGGTCCAGCAAGCCGGATGCTGGGAGTAGTGTAGGCCATGGGCAGGAGTGGAGGCCATCGGGAAGAGGAGAATAATGTGAAGGGGTGGGGGGTGGGCAGTTCAAACTGTAGAGTGTGAATGAGGTGAAGCTGCACAGTCTGGCTTCATTGGGTGATAATGGCGTGCCATCGCCACCTACCCTGGGCTCAGGAGATAGAGTAGATGAGATGGAAGAGACCCCATGGGGAGGTGGTTGGTTGATAACTCTGAACCTGTGTTGGTGCACAGCACTTCTGACATCAAATGTGTGGGTTTTCCCACACCAACAACCAGTTCTCCAAATCCCCAGATGTTAATTGGGTGCCCTACAATGTAATTTAATTCTGACACTAACCACTCAGAGTTAGTGACCGATTCCCCAGGTTTAAGGGCTCAGCCCCCACAAGATTGCCCTCACTTCAGACACCAAGTCCCAGGTTGCCACCTGTACTTCTGACCAACCAACTATAAATTGAGGGTTCCCATGACTTCCTCCTCAGACTCGATAATGTGCTAGAACAGCTCACAAAACTCAGGGAAACATTTTACCTCCATTGACTGGCTTATTATAAAGAATACAGATGAACGGCCACGTGAAGAGGTGCATAGGGCAAGAAGATGTGTGTCGTTGCCATACCCTCTCTGGGTGTACCACCTTCCCGGAACTTTGATGTGTCCACAAACCTGGAATCCCATCATTTAGGGGTTTTAAGGAGGTTTCACGACTTTGGCATGATTGATCAAACCATTGACCATTGGTGAGTAAGTTGATGATCTGCCCTTCTTTCCTCCCTGGAAGTTAGAGGCTGGGACAGAAAGTTCCAACCCTATAATCATACCTTGGACTTTCTGGAGACCAGCACCCATCCTAAAGCTATCTAAGAGCTCCAGTAAGAAGTCATCTTATTAGCATGCAAAAGACACTCTTAGCATCCTGGAGACTCCAGAGGTTAGGAGCTGTGTGTCAGGAACCAAGGACAAAGACCAAATATTTATTTATTTTATTATATCACAATACCCTTTAGCAAGGTTCGTCCCACTTTCTCCCACCTGAGTGGACTGAGGTTTCATTGGGATTAAGTGGGACGAACTGAGAGAGAACAATGAAAGGTTCCATCCCCATTGCCCCACTCTTGGGACCCGCCCTGTCCACAGTCTTCCTGGGTGGGACGCTAATGGAGAAACCAGCTGAGCCGGGGCTCTGTGAGATGGAAGCAGGGAAAAAGAGCAGAGCACACAGGGTGATGGGGAGCCCAGTCTTCAGGAAGGCTGCTCAGGGATGCTGCTCTGCGGACTCTATCCAGGGAGGTTGGACAAAGACAAACTGTCCATATACAGCACAACAGGGCTCAGCTCTAGTTCCCAAACTGTTACCAAATCACAGTTCACAGCCCCAGGATGCACTGCTTCTGAGTTTCTTCTTAGCAAGCAATCCTGTTCCCTACCATTAGGGGGCACTCACACCATGTTCCATCAGGGCCAACAGGAACTCATGACAAATTGTGGTGGACCATGGTCCCCACCCAGCCCTGCTCCTACCATGGAGGAAATTTTATTCTTCTGGACAGTGGAGACTTACTGATGTGCTCATTCATCACTTTGGCAATTCTCACGTGTTTATTAAGAACTATAATTGCTTCACCTTTGGGCTCCATATACCCGTCCGCTGGGCTCAGGGGCAGTGTGGCAGAGCAGAATGTCCTCTGAACCAGGATCCAGGGACCCTTGTTCTTGTCCTTGACCTGACCCTGCCACTTACCATTTAGATTCTCAACTGCCATATCTGTAAAAATGGGGCCCCTGATGCCGTCCCATTGAACTGATGAACTCTTCGGTATGAGAATGCTTTAAAGCTTCTTAAGTGTTGTGCCTCTGTGATTTATTGTCGTCATCAAGATCTCTGCCTACCTCCCTGTGTTCGGTGAAGATCATGTGAAGGAGAAGGGAGGGTGCTTTGTGTGACGATGAAATACATATGGACCCATATCCGGACTGCTGCTAGGGATAGGGTGCACGGATACTGTGCTGATTTCTTTGAAATTGGTGACATTTTTCATTGACACGTGTAAGAAGCCAAGTCCCTCCTCTGAGATGCCACGTATGAGAGTGGGAGGGAGGGTGAGGATGAGCCTTTTTCTTCATTAGATCAGCATGAGACCAGAAAAGCAGAGGAGGATTGAGCTTTGGGAAGTAATATCAGTGTCAGCTGAAAGGGCCCTCAAAAATAATCTTTCAGTCTTCCTTTATTTTCCTTTTAAATTCTCATCCGACGATATTTTTTCCATTGATTTGGGGAGAGAGAGCGAGAGAAACATTGATGTGAGACACATGGATTGGTTGCCTCCTGCACAGATCGAATCTGTGACAGAGGTACATGCCCTTGACTGGGAATTGAACTTGAGACCCTTCAGTCTGTGGGCTGATGCTCTAACCACCTAGCAAAACTGGCCAGGGCAGCCTTCTTTTTTTTTTTTTTTTTTTTTTGTAGGTGGGAAATCAAGGCCCAGAGAAAGGAAAAGGATTGCCCCAAATGTGTTCGCCTCCAAGACCTGCACAATTCCCCGTACTCATTCCTGGCCAGGGCACATTCAGGTCCTCCTGCCACCCCCTCCCCTGAACACCTGGCCTGACTGAACCATAAGCCCAGAACTTGGGCTGGGAGATATGTTACCCACCATGCCTGATGGTAGATGTAGGGATGATTCATTTTATCCTTAAGTTCAGAAGTCATTTCAGAAAACAGAGGTGAGTTATCTTCTGGTGTTGGAGTTATAGGTGATTTTTATTTTCTTCTTTATAATTTTCATGGCTTTCTAAATTTTTACAACAAAACATCTATAACTTTATAAACCCCACCCAATCCAAATCTTATTTTTTTCAAAAAAGAAGAAGCCTTAGCCAGTTTGGCTCAGTGGATAGAGCGTTGGCCCATGGGCTGAAGAGTCAAGGTTTTGACTGCGGCCCAGAGCACGTACCTCGGTTGCAGGATTCATCCCCAGCCCTGGTCAGGGCATGTGCATGAGGCAACCAATCGATGTGATGTGTCTCTCTCACATTGATGTTTCTCTCTGCCTCCCCTCCTCCCTTCACTCTTTCTAAAAATCAATGGAAAAAATAAGGAAATCGGAGAGTGGTGAAATGCCCAGCTCTGACTTGGGGTCCATCAAGCAAGGCCAACTGGGATCTGTCACAACAGGCAGAGGCCCCGAGCAGGAAGACATCCTGAAGGTCATCCAGCTCACCAGCCTGGCATCCAATGCCATCCAGGCAGCATCACCCACCTCCTCACCTTTGCTCCCACCAGGCCGCACTCCTGAAATGTCCTCCTCCCATCACCACCACCAAATTGGACTCATTTTCCAGGGTCCGACACAATTCTGCTGGTTCCGTGGAGATGTTTGAAAGCCCCCCTTCTCCAGTTGGGACGGACATCTGTCTCTCTCCTTTGACCAAGAGTGGCACGTTATTTGCATTTGTTTTATAACCTTATCATCTGCCTTGTCCTGGAGTCATTGTACCCGGGTCTGACTCTCCCAATGGGCTGAAGCCTCCTGGGCAGCAGGGCCTGAATAGTATTTATCTCTGTGCTCCCGATGCCATCCTCAGCCTGGCACATGCTAGACTTCACATGAATGTTGGTTGAACTTACGCGAATGGAAAATATAGCATCCTAAAAGAGGGGTATTGTGATATATCACTTTATGGCAGGGCTAGCCAGCCTTGGCACCATTGACATCTGGGGTGGGATAATTCCACGTGGTACGGAGCTGTGGTGCTTAGCAGTTTCCCTGACCTGTACCAATAGACACTTCTGCCAATAGACACCTCCAGTTGTGACAATTAAAAATTTGGACATTGTCTTTTGTCCCTCGGATGGAGAACCAGTGGTATATGGTTTATAAATGGCTTTTATAAATATTCCCTAGGAGTAGGAATTCCTGTTTGATTGATGAGAATAGCAAGGCTGATGGAGACTGTAGAGTTGAAGTTGGGTCTTGCTCAGAGGTGTCTTATTCCAAGTCCAGGGCTGATCCTACTCTCCTGTAGGGGACCCCAGCCAGGTCTTTGTTGCTCCACTGTGGTGTATCCACCCCCCCGCCCCCACCCCCGTCTCCTGGCTGTGTCTGATCACTTCTTCTCCAGCACCTTGAGCTCCTCCCCGTGCTTGAACACGCTGATGGTGACCTGGCCTGTCTCGGAGCCATACTTGTTCTTGACAAAGACGCCGTAGCGCCCGCTGTCCTCACTGTTGACCCTCTCGATGGTGATGGTGACCTCTGACCCCCTAACCTCCATGTGGTAGCGGTCAAGGAAGGTGACAGGCTGGTCATTCTTCAGCCAAGAAATTTCAGGGGCGGGGTCTCCTGAGATGACGCAGGTCAGGCACAGCGTCTGGAAAGACAGGAAGGGAACGCTTGATCAGCTCCTGGTAGGAACCCCTGGCATTCGCCATCACTCCCCCAGCGAGCTCCCAGCGCAAGTTGCTCCTTGTGATAAATTCATTCCGTGCGTTTTATTGTATCACATAAAGGGATAACATTAAAGGGAGAGACATTTTACTTTAACCCCCGTCCTCCATCCTCAACTTTCCTCCATCCTCCACTTTTCTACAAGAATACTTACTAGTTAGGGTTTTAGATCATTATTATTCTGCCAGTTATCCGCCCCAGAATGGCCTGAGCTTTGCTTTATTGCTTTTTGTGGTATATATGTCATTATGACATATGCAAATAAGGCTATGCTGCTTTAATACAACGATTTATAAATTGTGTTTGGAAATTCTTGAGTAAGCTCTAAATCAGAGCCGTATAATGTAATGGTCAAACACTCAGAGTCTGGAGCTGGGCTGCCTCAGCTCTGCTCCTTCAAACTGTGTGACCTCAGGTGAGTCCTTTAACCTCAGTTTTCTGAGCTATAAAGTGTGACTAGTAATAATATCCCATTCCATGTGGTTGCCTGGATGGTTAAACAAGCTAACTTATGTAGCACATATGCAATAGTGCCTGGCACAAAGTAAGCACCATAATCACAGTAGCTGTCATTTTCTAGAACATTAGACTTGCATAATTTCAGCCCTGGAAGGGCTTTTAGGGAATCATCTAATTGAACCCCTAATGGAAACTAAAGTCACAGAGGGAAGTTCATGACACCCAGGGCCGGTAGGAGAGCTGGCAGAGCTGGGGCGAGCACCCCCTTGGGTCTGACCCCAGGCTCAGGGGCTTCCTTTGTACTACATGTGACCATGAGGTGTCACTCGGCCAGGTGCTGGAATCCACAGTGCTACAGGGTGTCATGATTTTTGTTGTTGTTGTTTTTAATCCTCACCCAAGGATATTTTTTCCATTGATTTTTAGAAGTGGAAAGAAGGGAGGGAGGAAGGGAAGGAGGGAGAGAAACATTGATGTGAGAGAGACACATTGATTGGTGGCCTTGTGCACGCGCCCTGACCAGGGCCAGAGATTGAACCTGAAACCCAGGTATGTGCCCTTGACCGGGGATTGTGCCTGTGACCCTTCGGTATGCGGGCCAACGCTCCAATCACTGAACCACACTAGCCAGGGCTGTGCCATGATTTCTGATGGACATGTGAGGGAACACAGCATGGGACGGCTGGCCCTGGGCTGGGCACAGTCTGTACCTTATCCTCCATGATCGTGGCCACATCTGGCAGGCCCCTCACCACTTTGGCACGATCTGCAAGGAAAAAGTGAGACCCCAGTGATGAATGTTTTCCTGCAGATTGCGCCCCAGAAGCAAGTTTCCACAGAGCTGAGCAATGCTCCTTTTGTCTATTTTCATCATTTTAGGGATGGAAATCTTTACATGTGTAGCACATGTTTCCTTGCCTTCGTAAACAGAAAGTAGGGGACATAATGTGTTTCTGTTATTGACGTGAGGTCCTCGTCATGATTGGTGGTACCTGGAGGGGGCAATGGGATGCCCCTCCCCTCAAGAACTGGGAAAGAAGGTGAATAAGATGGTGCTAAGCCTTAAACTGGCAAAAGCACACATAGGTGTTGATGGACCGGAGACTCAAGGCGGGGGGGGGGGGGGCGGGCAAGGAAAAATGGGACAGAAGCTTTGGGGACACTGACTCTGGTCGAGGAGGGGACCTGGTGGCCATTGTGGGTGGGCAAGAGGAGCGGTTGTACATCGCTCAGCAGGAAGTCCATGTATTCCTTAGGCTACTGTTGAGGCTGTGGGAGCAGGAGGGGTGGGAGTGTGGACCCTAGAGCACGGACGAGGATGTGCAAAGAGCCTGAGTGGAGGGTGTCAGTCCGATGGATGTCAGGGGAGCAGGACCCTGAATTGGGGTGAGGGGAGAAGGCCCCAGAGATGGACGCTGTGGAACGGTCGCCAGGCCCTTCACAGCTGGTGAAAGGGTCCACTTCCCTGGACTCTGGATTCCACAAGCCCAGCCACCGTGTGTGGCGAGCTCAGCTCCCTCTCTTAGAGTCCCGGACAGGGGTCCTGCCCAGGGACACGCATCCCAGGATGGAGGGATGCTCTTGCTGAGTGAGTGGACGGTGGTGTGATGGTCTTGTGAATCTCCTGATCATGGCGGCACCTCCTGGCAAGGCGCAGGCTGAGGGGGGTGTCTCGGGCTGCACTCTCGCCACCAAAGAGCCCACGCCCCTGAAGGACTCCCCACTGCCTGGCCACGTAGACCCCCACTTCCCAGTTATCTTTATGAATGCTGAGGCCCGCACTTCCTGCCAAGTGGGAGACTCAGGGACAATGTCTCTGTGGAGGGCGAATTCCCCCTCCCACAGATGACCCCAGCTAGCGGTTTTGAGTTCTTGCTTCTGTTTCTCAAAGTCATTCAGTTTCTCTCCTGGTTGTCCCCTGCCTGTCGGGTTTCACCTGACCTTGCCCTTGACATTGCCCATGGGCCTGCTGGGCACTTGGCCCACGCTGGGCGCCTCCCCACCCACAGTCCCAGGGACCCTCGGAGTCCTTACCCATCTGTCTTCACGCTGTCACTGCCCAGGTGTCCCTGGCAGCTCCGTGACAGCTCAGAGCCACGCAGACTCCACTGGGACCTGCACAGCCCCCCGGGCGCCATAAGCTCCCTGGCAGCCGCCCCAACCCCGGAAGTGAAAACAGCGGAAATGTGGGTGACTTACTCTTCTCGATGATGGCCAAGGCTCTGAAAAACAGAAATGGGAACAGGCTCAAGGTTCCATTTGCTAAAGGGCAGTGGTGCGCGGGTGGGGGTGAGAGGATGAGGAGGGACAGGAAGAGCTGGCCGGGCTCCCAGAAAGGGGTCCTGTGCACAGTTCATGCCGGACCCACGGGCCTGTGACTCACACTGAGAAACACAGAGGAACTCACTTCAGTCTCTGGTGCTCAGCCATGGCGTCGTCAAAAGCTGTGAGAAGGAAAAGGGGCGGGAGAGGGGGTGTCAGGGCGCCTGCCCCTGTGACCTCAGGTGCAGGGCTCAGCGCCACGAGCCCTCCACTCTTTCCCCTCCCAGCCCAGTTCTCTTGGGCAATGCCAGGTTGGGTGGGGATGGGCATGGGGTTGTCCAAAAGACCATGGGGTTTTCACCGGGGACAGACAGGCGGACAGCTCACCTTGCCCCGAGAGGTCGGTTGAGAGCTGCCGGACTTCCTTCCCGGCTGCGATCTCCAGGGTGTACCTGCCCTTGTCTGAGTCTTTGGGATCCAGGATGTGGAGCCAGATCTCATCCAGCGTGGTGCCAGCCCTCGCCCGGTCCCCGCTCTCCAGGCGCTTCTCTCTGAATGTGGGGCAGAGGAATGGTTAACACGGCGCAGCCCACCGTGCTGCTCAGGACAGCTGTCTGCAGGCCTACAGGCTCCCCCAGCCCTGAATGCCTCTCCTGGGGTTTTGTTTCCAGATTCCTGAGCTGAAGGTGGTGAGCATCCATGAGACATTCCATAACTATCCATCCACCCATCCATCCATCCATCCATCCATCCATCCATCCATCCATCCATCCATCCATCCCATCCATCTATCCATCCATCCATCCACCCATCCATCCATCCACCCATCCATTCATCCATCATCCATTCATCATCCATCCATCCATCCATCCATCCATCCATCCATCCATCCATCCATTCATCATCCATCCATCCATCCATCCATCCATCCATCCATCCATCCATCCATCATCCATCCATCCATCATCCATCCACCCATCCATTCATCCATCCATCCATCATCCATCATCCATCATCCATCCACCATCATCCATCCATCCATCCATCCATCCATCCATCCATCCATCCATCCATCCATCCATCCATCCATCCATTCATCCATCCATCCATCCATCCATCCACCCATCCATCCATCATCCATCCATTAAACCCTGTGGCACATCGACTATGTGCCACTGCTGAGTCTGTGTTGCGCCATGTCCTGCAGACTGGGAATCGGAGGAAGTAGTGCTTCAGGTCAGTGACCACCAGTCACTTCCTCGCCTCTTCATTCTCCTCATCTTTAACCCTTCCAGGGTTTCTTCCACAATCACTCTCCCCTCACCCTTAGAAAGAAACCATTTAAACTTCTTTTTTTGTTAATCCTCACCTGAAGATATTTTTTTCATTGATTTTTAGAAAGAGCAGAAGGGAGGGAGGGAGGGAAAGATAGATAGATAGATAGATAGATAGATAGATAGATAGATAGATAGAAACATCTATTGGTTGCCTCCCGAACACAACCTGACCTGGGCTGGGGATTGGCCTGCAACCCAGGTACATGTCCTTGACTGGGAATTGAACCCACAACCCTTAGGTATGTAGGCCAACAATGCAACCACTGAGACACATTGGCCAGGGCTAAACTTAAAAAAAAAAAAAAATATATATATATATATATATATATATATATATATATATTTATTGCTTTCAAAGAGGAAGGGAGAGGGGGAGAGAGAAGAGAAACATCAAGGATGAGAGAGGATCATTGATGGGCTGCCTCCTGCATGCCCCTTACTGGGGATCAAGCCCACAACCTGGGCACATGCCCTTGACTGGAATTGAACCCGGAACCATTCAGTCCACAGGCCGATGCTCTATCCACTGAGCCAAACTGGCTAGGCTAACCTTTTTTGTTCTTGTTTTTAACTTAGAGTTCATTCCTGAAAACACCTGGCCCATGTCCCAGTGTTGTGTTGCAGAAGCGACACCTCTGGGCTTAGTCACAGGCCTTAGAAATGCTAGAGTGGGAGCTCCGTTATCTTGGAATTCAACTTGGCCTCAGCTCTCACTCATTTGACAAACTTGACCCAGTCAGTATAGCCTTCTTCACAGAATGGGTGCAGCAATGTCTGCTCCACAAGGCTGAGGAGTGCACGTGACGAGAAGCGCCAGAAAAATTCTGCTCTCATACAATCTGGGGTTACTTAGTTCGAAGTCAAATCTTCGTGGATACCTTATCTACCCTGCCTTCAAGCCCTGGCCCTCAGTTAGTTGTCAGCCCCACAGGCCCTTCTGCTTGAGCCTGAGTTTGCTAAGGCTGCACAGACCCACAAGGGCACCATGACCCCCTCCTCCACCTGGCTGGCTGGTTTGCCCTGGTTCCTGCACCCTTCCCTCCCTCAGTTCCGGAGGCTGCCCTAAGCTGGTCCTACCACCAGGCTACCCAGCTTCCCTGGGGGATCTCCCTTCTGCTCCCAATTCCTGACTCCCTCTGTGGGCAACAGGACCAGTGGGAGACCCCGTCTGCCGACCCCTTGGGACTGAGCTGGGCCAGGTGCTGGGCCCCCCACAGCTGGGCTAGGGCTCCAGGGCAAAGCCGACCTACTTGTGGAACCAGGTGGTTTTCATGTACTCCGCGTTGTAGTACTTGACCTTGCTGAAGATCCGGATGCCCTCCTCCGTGCCCTGGACTTCCAGTGGGGTGGCAGAGAGCACTGGGGAGGCAGAGGGGAGGCAAGGAGAGGCGTGAGTCTCCCCAGAGCTCCTTCGGGCAGCACATTTTGGGGCCCACCAGCTTGTCCTTGCTCTCGGGTGCGGTGGGAGGATGCAGGGTTGTGAGGAGGCAGGAGTTTCTCTCCCTCCGCCCCCTGTCTTTGGATTTGGAGACTAAGCCCACCCCCAGCAGCCAAGGCTGGTTGGAGGTCCCTGGAGGCGATTTGGCATCAGGGAGGGTTGGGCAGAGAGAGGGGCTTACTTACCACCAATCCTGCCCAGCTCCGTGAAGACGGCGTCCAGGGCTGGGGGAGACAGAGAGAGTGGTCAGCTGACGTCGGACCCCCCCTCCTCGCCCCCCGTGGACGCACCAGGATGGGGGCATCCTTAGAAAGGCTGGAGGAGCTCAGAGCGGCTCTCGGGGCACAGGGAGCTCTGAAGAACACCTGCCATGGTCGGGGAGGGAGGGAGCCTGGGGCACTCAGTGACGGATAAGGCAGGGGCCCCACGGGTGGAGGACGAGTGGGCCGACCTGACAATGCTCTTGCCCGCTGCGCCTACAGCTGGACGAGGAGCCAGGGGCCCCGGTGGGGCAGAGCAGTGAACTTGGGCTGGGAGCCTTGAAGCCTGGCCTCACTGTGGTATGTTTCAGTGAACAGGGGCCTCAGTGTCACACAGACCAGGCGCCTGCCACTGACTAGCTGTGCAGCCTTGGGCCTGTCGCTTAACCTCTCTGGGCCTCAGTTGTCCCAAGTGCTATGGGGCTCCTATACATCTCCCCCCACAGGCCAGATCACTGTCTCTTGGTTCAGCGTGAACCCCCCCTGGCCCTCCTGGCCCATCTCCAACATCGCCAGCCCCTACCTTCCCCTGTGAGGTCCAGTATGGTGTCATCCTGCCCTCGGTCATCAGAAACCGACGCTCTATAAACTCCCATGTCCGCCTTGGACAGCTGGAAAGAAGTGAGTGAAGGCAGGGTCAGCCCGGGCTCCAGGCCGGGCCTCGCTCTCTGTGTGATCTCAGGCAAGACCCATCTCCTCCCGGGCCTCGGTTTACCCATCTGGAATGGGTGTGCTCTAAGGCTCCTTCCAGCTCCAGAGCCCCCTGATTCCAACTCAGGGCTGGTCTGGGCCTGAGGGTGCAGTAGGTAGAGTCAAGAGCAGCTGCTCCAAGCAGAGCGAGTGACCCCTCTGCGTGGAGCCTGTCTGAGCATCACTCACCCCCCACCTGGGCTGCCCTGCTTCCTGGGGGCCCTGGAAGGAGGGACCCCCTGTAGTTCTGTAGAAGGAAGTGTGTTCTTTCCCTCAGGAAATAGGGGGTCCTCTCTGGCACATGCTTGTTAACCCCAAAATGAAGCCTGCATCAACACACAAGCAAACCATTAACTTGGTGGTACTTCAATACATACATATATATATTTATATTGATTTCAGAGAGGTAAGGAGAGGGAGAGAGAGATAGAAACATCAACAATGAGAGGGAATCATTGATCGGCTGCCTCCTGCAAGTCCCGCACTAGGGACCGTGCCCAAAACCCAGGCACGTGCCCTGACCAGGAATTGAACTGTGACCTCCTGGTTCATAGGTCAATGGTCAACCACTGAGCCACAGCAGCCCTGCTGGGTGGTACTTTTTTTTTTTTTTATATTTTATTGATTTTTTACAGAGAGGAAGAGAGAGGGATAGAGAGTTAGAAACATCGATGAGAGAGAAACATCGATCAGCTGCCTCTTGCACACCCCCTACTGGGGATGTGCCCGCAACCAAGGTACATGCCCTTGACCGGAATCGAACCTGGGACCCTTGAGTCCGCAGGCCGACGCTCTATCCACTGAGCCAAACCGGTTTCGGCTGGGTGGTACTTTAAAAAAAACCATTTTTATTGATTTCAGAGAGGAAGGGAGAGGGAGAGAGATAGAAACATCAATGATGAGAGAGAATCATTGATTGGCTGCCTCCTGCACACTCCCTACTGGGGGGGATTTAGCCTGCAACCCAGGCATGTGCTGGAATCGAACCTGGGACCCTTTAGTCTGCAGGCCGATGCTCTACCCACTGAGCCAAACCAGCTAGGGCTTTAAAAACAAGGCCCACAGGTCAGATGTGACTTGTCATTACCCAGCGTCTCCCTCAGGGCCTGGGGAGTGATATTTGCCTTCCTGTTCCCTCGCACCCAGCGTTTCTACATGGTGTGCTGTGAGGCAGCTAAGGCAGAGGCAGCTCCTAACCTGGGGACCAGAGGGCCAAACCCCAAGAGTCCTCTCCTAGTCCTTTCCCTCCTCCCCAAATGAAGGCTCCACAGCCCCCCTCCCCCCCCACGGGGGGCGTGGGGGAGAGGGAAGGTGACTGCAGAGAGTTCTGACCCTGCTCTCTAGCCTTGGGCCTTTGTACTTAAACCCTCTGAGCCTCCGGTTACTCATCTGAGACGGCGGCATAGCCCTTGCCTGGCTGCGTGGTGGCCTTGCTGTGAGGATCAGGGAGGTACCTCTCTGGCAGCCAGAAAGTTTTGCACTAAGGGGGCCTATGATGGTAAGACTCAGTAGCTACTAAGCATCTACTCGATGCCAAGCCCTGTGTCAGGAGCTTACACCACGAGGACAAAGGCCAACTGGCATCGCCCCGTCCGGGATCTGGGCGAAGACCCTGAAATCATCATTTCCTCCCTCGCCAGCAAATCTGTGCTGCTCCAGTCCCCCTCGGCACCCAGTGAGGCCGCAGAAGTCAGCAGCGGGGCAGAAACACGACTCGCGTTTCTATCCTAACCAGGTCACGCTTCTCAGAGGCCACGGGGGACGTGGGTGGGTGAACCGAGTCCCGGGCCTGGTGCCTGGCCTTCATACCCTAAAATCCTAGCCTGTCAGGGCAGGAAGGAGTCTGGGAGAGCACCCCTTCCCACCCTCTCATGCTGCCCGTGAACACGGGTCAGAGAGCAACAGCGACTAGCCCAAGGCCACACAGGGCCAGGGCCAGGCCTGGAGTCCAAACAAAAGGGAAATCAGTCTTACTGATTCTCTCTTTATTTAAAATCCTGGAATTGTTTCCCCATGCCTCCCCGGCCCCATTATTTTGATTTTTAAAAATATTGTATGAAATATCATTTATCTTTTGTTGTCATTGTTGTTAATCCTCACTGGAGGATATTTTTTCCATGGATTTTTAGAGAGAATGGAAGGGAAGGGAAGAGAGAGAGAGAGAGAGAGAGAGAGAGAGAGACATCGATGTGAGAGAGACACATCAATTGGCTGCCTCCTGCATGTGCCCGGACCGGGGCAGGGGATTGAGCCTGAAACGGAGGTATGTGCCCCTCACTGGAATCGAACCCGGGACCCTTCAGCCCGTGGGCCGACGCTCTATCCACTGAGTCAAACCAGCTCGGGCTGAAATATTATTTATCTCGATTACTGAGTTTCAGGGCCCCCTGCATTTTGCACCTGTGGTGACTGGCTCACCGGCCTCACCTCGCCCTGGCCCTGCTCCTGACTCGGCACCCGGTGCTCCTGGCACTGCCCGGGGGTGTGAGCCCTGACGCCGGAGCTGCACTCACCTCCTCGATGCAGAGGAGCCCTGCTCCGGTCTGCGGGTCGTACTGACCGTTCGGCGTCTCTTTATTCTGGAAGAACCACTGGAAGCGGGTCTCATTCTTGGTGTTGGTCACCTGAGGAAAGTGGAGAATGTGGCTCCATCAGGCTTCCTCTTTTTGAAGTAAAAACTCAGCTCCTCAGAACTTAAAAAAAATTTTTTTTCTCCACAAATGTGACACTTGCCCCTGCACATACACACTCTCACCGTAAGTCCCAGCCACCTTCTTCCTCACACCCATGTCTCTGCTGGCTTCTGGACTCAGGACTTTTGCTAATGCTGTTCCCTCTGCCTCTCGATCCCTTTGCTACTCTAGTTTCCTTGTAAACACCTCTGCATCTTAGACTTGTCGATTGTCACCTCCCTCAGGAAGCCTTCCTGGAAGCTCCCCAGAGTGCACACGAGTCTCGGTTTCAGCAGGAGGCACGCTGTTTTCCAAGGATCTCTTCCTCCTTGTATGCCCAGTGCCTTGCAGAGTGTCTGGTGCACAGTAGGTGCTTTGAGTTTGCTGAAGTGATATGCTCTGGGAGAGTACCCCCCCCCACCCGGCCCTCCCCAGTTCCCTAAAGAGGCCGCAGGGTGCTGAGAAGGAGCACCACTGGGAGTCAGACAGACTCTCGGCTCCACCGGTTGATTCTGAGCGATTCCCCTGTTTGTTTTCCCATCCGCAAAGTGGGGGTAATAATGCCGAACGCACAGATGCTCGTGAGGCAGATGAAATAAAACAATGCTCTGAAGCACTGAGCAGAGTGTCTGGCAAGGCGGCCGATAGATCCCAGGGAACCTGCTCAACACACAGACCCCTCACTTGCTCTCAGACCCCGGGCCCCAAAGAACCCCTGCCCTGTGCAGCTTGGAGACCTAGTTCCAGGCTGACCCAGCTCCCGCCGATTCTGTTCCCTGGGCTCTGCGAAGGGTGGCTTTGCTTTCTGGTTAGATGCAGTCTCCCTGGGCTACTTTGCAGGTGTGGGATCAACCAAGCACAGGGTATTGATTTTGTGGGAGCAGAGCAGATACAGCCACCGGGCGTGGGGACGAGCCACAGAGATAGCCCAGGGGGCCTCGGGGCAGGGACTTGCCTTGCACGTCAGCAGCACTTGGCAGTCCTCCGTGACCTTCCACTGCAAGAACTCCTCGAAATAGGGACCTGCAAGTGCAAAACAAACAGGCCCACCAGTCAGAGCTCCAGGCTCAGCCAGGGCGCCACCTGGTGGCGAGACAAGGGAAGCCAGCTGGGATTGGGGCTACTAGCGACCAGGGGTCCCCTCAGATTCTGCCCCCACCAGAGGGGCAGAGGCTAGGGTGAGGCAAGGGAGGTGCCTAGGGTGCAAAATTTAGGGAGGCACTCACTCTCCTCGTGGGGCAAGCGCTGTTTCGTTCTGGCACAGGGGCAGAGCTGGACTGAATTGCAGTGGCCTCCCTGGGGGCCCAGCAGGGCTGAGGGATCCAGAGTTCCCCAGCCCTGACCTCTGGCCTGGTGGCCGAGGCCTTTGAACTTCACCCCAGTAACTCTTACCCTGTTTTCTCTTCCAGTCTCTTCTCTTAGCATCTGCCTTCCTCAGAAGTTTGTCAAAATCTGTGAACACATAGGGAGGGGCTGGCATGAGCCAAGAGGAACACCGGTCCACAGAGGGGCATCAGGGTGGACAGAAGACCCCAGAGCCGCGAGCTGAGGCCGGGCGCATGGGCGGGGTGGGCAGGGCGCGGCTGACCGTCGTCCACCAGGGCCAGGGTGATCTGGTTTTTGGCTTTTCCGTCTTGGAGCTGAGCTGTGTACGACCCTTTGTCCTCCTCACGCAAGTTCTGGATGATCACTTCCACCAGGCCCTTCTCTCGCTCAAAATTGATTTTGCGGTCCTGGGGAGAACAAACCCGAGAATCCCCTGTGCCCTTTTCCAGCCCCAGGGCATTTGCGTTATGGGCACAAATGTGCGGTTGGGCCTGGAGAGTGGTATGTGCAGAGTTAGAAGCCCTCAGAGATGGGGAGGGAGCCCTGGGTAACCCTCTACTGCTTGTATCGTGGGGTTCTTCCCCCAACTAGCCCTGCGAACACCCCTGGGGGCTGGCAGGCACAGGGATGAGTCTTGGTGCTTGAATTAATTGCAATTAATAATACGCCTCAACCCCTATTGTGCCATTTCCCCCCCTTTTCTACTTCTTTTACAATTCTCCATAAAAGTATAAAGGATAATATTTAAAAAGCCTGTGCACTTGCTATCCAGAATTAACACCCATTTGTATTTTGTCATATTCTAACAGTTTTAAAAGTTTTCTTTTCCACATTTATTTATTTTATTTTTTTAAATGTATTTTTATTGATTTCAGAGAGGAAGAGAGAGAGAGAAACATCAATCGGCTACCTCCTGCACGCCCCACACTGGGGATTGAGCCCGCAACCCAGGGTTATGCCCTGACTGGGAATTGAACTGTGACCTCCTGGTTCATAGGTTGACGCTCAACCACTGAGCCACGCGGGCTGGGCTCTTTCCCACATTTAGAATCTTATTCCCTCTGGTCTTATTGGCATGTGTGGTTTGAGGGAGCCATCTAGTTTTACTTTATATTTCTATCAGGGCCAGCGATAGTCTAGACTCTGTGACACTTCCTCTGCCATGTGCCAAGTTCATACTTAATCGTTAAGCAGAACATTCAAATCTGTTTCCTCCTTTGCTCCTCCTGATTCTGGGACAACCAGCCCCATTGTACAGATGCAGAAACAGAGGCCTATAGAGGGGAAGGGTCTTGCCCAAGGGCACACAGCTGATGGGGGTGATGTATGAGTCCTGTGGCATCTAACCCTGAGCTCCTTCCCATCCCTCTACAACACATAGTTTCTGATGGTGGTAAAAATTCACAATTAATATGATCTCATAATTAAATATGTCATGAGATTGAAATTGTGTTTGTAAGTAAAAACAGTTGAATATGGGCAACTCGTGTGTCAACTATAAAAAGCAATGGAATACTACAAGTGTAATAGTAAGAAGGAATAAAAGTAATATCAGGAAATAAAAGTAATATCAGGTACACTATCCTGCTGCACTGAATTCGTTTGAATTTAAGAAAAGCAAAAAGATAAAAAATTATTCTGTCCAAGAACAGGAAAATGGATGAAAGAGCATATGTGAAATGTCTACTTGAATAAAAACTCTATTCAGTGTATGTTAAACTGGGCGAAAATTCTCTGTATATCCCAGAGTTAGGGTCTAGGCTTGGATAATTATCAGTATGAATGCGGGTTTTTCATCTGAAGAATGTCTGGTGGGACATTCAAATGTTGTAGGGGGTGTGGGGAATTCTTCGTGCGATTCGCATTGATGGGCATGTACCTTCCCTGCCATCTGCCCCCCAGGTGCTGAAAACCAGCTGTCCCCATACCCACGCCATCACTGTGACCGTTTCTGATATGTCCGCTAGGGGGCGCTGCCGACTTGTGGGGAACCACTGCCCGGGGGAATCTGGGAGCTGGGCTGGGGTCCTCCCTTAGGAAGGAATCTGAGTTCCAGTTACCGGTGAGCTGAAGATCTCCTTCTCGTTGAAGATGAGATGCAGCTCAGCGGCCGGAGATAACTTTTCTACTTCCAGCCAAAGCCGCACCTCTCCTCGCTCCAGGATGTCAATGTTCCAGCCCGAGATCAGCTTGATCACTGCGAGGCAGGCAGAAGGCAGGGAGGAGTGGGGGGGGGGGGGGGCCTGGGCCCCCTCCTCCCCGCCCTGCTCGGCGAACCAGCCCCACCCTGAGCATGTCTGAAGGAGGCGCACTGAGGTGGGGTGTCTGAGGAGGGTTTTACGCATGCCCCCTCTAGAGTGAGCTCATTTTAAGGAAGTGTTACCTCCTCCCACACCTCGGAGGCTGTGCCTCTCACCCTGGGGGACCCCAAGGACTTTCAGAAACACCAGTGTCCAGGCTCTGATTTGTCTGGGGCGTGGCCTGGGCATTGGGATTGTGAAAAGCTCCTGGGGTGATTCCAATGTGCACCCAAGTTTATGCCCCAGCCCGCTACTAGCCAGCGGAGGGAAGCAGAGGTTTCCATGATCCAAAATCCACCTGAGAAGAAACATCCCCTCTGCCTCCTTGCACTCCCTTTCACCTGCCTCCCCTTTTCCATTCACAGACCGCTGACACCCCCAAACTCTGCCCTCCAGCCCCATGATGCCCCACCCTCTGCTTCCCCTCCAAGCCCTCCCCTGTCTCCCCCCTCCCACCCCCACAGCTAGTTTTTTGCTTTTGCTGATTCAACTCTGCTCCGAACACCCCAGGAGGTGCCTGAGGATTGCTTACCTGGGTTTCTGATCTCATGGCTCAACTTCTTCAGCTTGTCCAGCTCTGGGAAGGGAAGAGCAAGGAAGAAATCAAAGAGAATGAAATACTGGGACCAGTGGGTCCATGGCAGCCATCTAGGGCCCATGCTGGGTGAAGGTCCCGAGAGACACCCCTCAACCTGGGGTCACTTGCAACCCAGGCGTTGAAGATGAGCCTGTGGGCCTTAGCCCCGGGGCACGGAGGGGGATGCAGAGGGCTGCTGCAGGTCACCTTGAGATCAAGTGCCACCTCCCTTGAGAAGTGCCTACTATGTGCCGGGTGCTGCATTATCTCACTGGTCCTCACACACTGCTGTGGGGTCAGCGTTATTGTCCACCTCTGACCGCTCCAGGCCCACTGGGTTCTGAGCCCTGTTCTTAACCCCCTGTGATATGCCGCCCTGGTCTCTGAGGTCTGTCTGGCCCCCCAATACAGCACTTCAGTCTAGAAGTCTCCAGGGCAGCTCTGCCGAGTGCTGTCTCATTTGCCAACTGCCTCTTTATGTTAGGGTTTCTCCCCTGCAAAGCTGAGCTCCGAGTCTGTGAGTGTCTGGCACACAGTAGGTACCTAATAAACATGTGTTGCATGATGACTGGGCAGGGGCCGAGCCCATTCTCCTTTCCCCTTGTAAGCCCCAGAGTCTTCAGCATGATGAGTCTGGACTCACAGCAAGAATACAGTCAGGACAAGACATAAGGAAAAGCCCATCCCTTTTGTTGATGGCTTTCGTTTGCATAGAACCATCTAAATGTTTCTGATAACACTGTTTCAGTTGAGGGCCCGAGAGGTGACGTGACTTGCTCAAGGTCAAACAACCAGAAAACTGTGGGATTGTAATTGGGTCTGTCTGGCTCCTGCTTCTTAACAAAATCAAAGGACCTCCTGTGCATCAACAGAGCTGTCCCGCAGTTGCTATGGAGACAGAAGAGAGTGAGTCTTATCTGTCATTAGCACTGATTTCAGCTCTGTTTTTATTCATTCATTCATTCATTCATTCATTTATATTTTTATTGATTTCAGAGAGGAAGGAAGAGGTAGAGAGACAGAAACACCAATGATGAGAGAAAATCATTGATCAGCTGCCTCCTGCACACCCCTTACTGGGGATTGAGCCTGCAACTTGGGCATGTGCCCTTGACCAGAATCGAACCAGGGACCCTTCAGTCTGCAGGCCGATGCTCTCTCCACTGAGCCAAACCAGCGAGGGCTCAATTCTGTGTAAATCATCCAACATGGATGACCTTTCTATTCTCTGGTTTGTCATAGTCCCCACTGCTCCCTATTGCTATTCTCATTTCTCTGACGAAATGTTTTTTTTTTTGTTTTTTTTTAGGCTATAGAAGGAAGGGAAATAATCCTTGTGCCTTTGCTTTTATCCAAATTAGAAAAAGGAAGGAGACACAAGAAGAATGCGAACTCCACCAGGCAGGGATTTTTGCCCGTTGAGTTCACGGATGTAATCCTAGGACAGTACCTGGCGTATGGGAGGTGCTCACTAGATGTTATTAATTGACTGGCTGACTGACTGGGTGGGTGAGGACCCACTTCTCTGGAAATTGCTGCTTTATGAATTTTTGTTGCTTTTTGCCGGCCTCTGGGGGGCTCCGTCTGGGCCTGACTCTCTGGGCAGGTGGCAGGGGAGCAGGGACTTACCGGCCTCAGTCAGCGTGTGGCTCGCTGAGATGTCTTCATCAGCATCGGTGACCACCACCGAGTAGGTGCCCAAGTCCTCGAGGCCAGGGTCTCTCAGGATGACCTTGGACCTGGCAGAGAGAGGAGAGCAGGTGCTCCGAGCGGGGCCTTGTGCCCTAGAGGCCTGGGAGCTGGAGAGCCTCGGTCAGCGCTGGAGCCTTGCAGCCCAACTGCAGACCCCGGCCAGGCTGGGGAGCAGGGGTGGCTGCCTCCTCACACCTCCTTGGCGTCCTCTGCCCAGGGCAGCTCGGGCCTGGCACCTTCAGTGGCTCCTGTTAGCGGGCTGGCTGGCACAGGGTCTTACTGGTTGTATGGCCCAACTCCCCCTATAAGGCTCAAGTCATCAGCATTACCTCCTGCTGGACAGGGCCGAGGCCTCGAGCTGCTGGGGTGGAGGCATTTGACAGGGACCCTTTTGGTCATCTGTTCCCAACCCCTCTTTTTATTTATTTGTTTATTTTTAAAAAAATACTTATTTATTTATTTATTATTTATTTATATTTCAGAGAGGAAGGGAGAGGGAGAGAGAGATAGAAACATCAACGATGAGAGAGAATCATTGATTGGCTGCCTCCTGCACGCCCCCTACTGGGGATCGAGCCCACAACTCAGGCATGTGCCCTTGACCGGAATTGAACCCGGGACCCTTTAGTCCGCAGTCCGAGGCTCTAGCCACTGAGCCACATTGGCTAGGGCCCAACACCTCTTTTTTACAAATGAGATGAGACTGAGCCCAGAGATGCTCCAAGAACAAGTCACTGGCTGCCAGGCTAGGAAGGGAGTCCTGTGCACTTGCTCCCAGAAAAACAGTCCAAATGAACGCTGTCAGTCCAGCCCCTTAAATGCCCTGCTCCTCCATTTCTCCCTAAGGTGGCAGTCAGCACCCTCAGTGAGAGACAAGCATCCCTTCTCAGGCCCATTCATTCATTATCTGTGGGTCCTGCTGGGTGGGCTCAGCCACGAGCTTCTGCTGACTCATCTGACAACACGTGGGGCCCATGGACTAGCTGTGCCACCCCTCCCCTCACTCACTTGTTAGCTTCCTCCTCGATCTTGACCCTCTGGGGGTCCGGCGGGCCCTTGTAGTCCTTGGACCACTGAAACTCTGAGGCGTCGGGGGCCCCGGGGGCTTCGAAAGCCAAGTAGATGAAGCCTTCTTCGTCCACACCAACCTTGATCTCCGGGGCATCTGAGGGCAGGGTCCGACAGAGGGTGCCATGTTTACAAACAATACACCAGGTCATGCCCCTCCCCTCCTAAACCCTCCAACATCTGCCTATTGCACTTGAATAAAACAACAACCCCAGACTCCTGCTGTGGCCTCTGAGGCCTTGCAAATGTCACCTCCCCAGAGAGGCCCTCCCGACCACCCCGTTAATGTGACCCTCACCCCACCATATGAATGAGTAATTAAAAGAATGGAAAGAGATATGCCTTATAGTCAGGAGAGCGGAGTGACTCGGTCATGTTCTAGCTGTGTGACCTGCTCATTTCACCTCTCGGAGCTACAATAGCTTCCGTTCTAAACTGGTCCCTTTGGTGGCTGGTTGGGAGGGCCAGGGCAGGGGAGAACCTAGCACAGCGTGGGAGGGGACCTCAGCAGCTGTGACTGCAGGACGGGCAAAGCCCCGTGTGGCATCTGAAATAATACCTGGGACTGGAGTCGGGCGTCATTTCAAATCTCCGTGAAGTGTTGTGTGAGTTTATGAACGTGGCATGTGAAAGAACGGGGGAGCCCTTCCAATAGAAGATGTGTTCCTAACTTGGGGTTCCATAGAAATGAACGGAATGGGGAAGGGAGGGAGAAACAGCAGGAAGGAAGGAACGCTGGAAGAAGTGTGGAGTGCCGGGGGCATGGGGTGGGGTGGGAGGGATGGACAGAGGTCCTGTCCTGCAACTCCACATGCTCCTCCCGACCCCCTCTGAGCCCCTCCTCGACGGCCCAGCCCAGCCCAGCGTGCTGCTGGCGCCCTCCGCCTGCCCCCACCTGGCCTGTCCTCCAGGAGCACGGGGTCGGTGGGCATGGACGGCTGCCCCGGACCCGCTGAATTCACAGCCTGCACCTGGAACACGTACCTCTTCCCCGGCTGCAAGTCAGAAATCTGGGGGTGGGAGTGGGGGAGGGAGGCGAGAGTGAGCACCGAGGACAGCAAAGACCACCCTTCCCCAAACCCCGGCCACCAGGGTGCTGGGAACCGCGCATCTGTGGAACCCCGGGAAGGCACAGGCTGCCCTGGGGTGGGGACGGCTAGGAGCGCATCGCTCTCCTGACTTCCAGCTTTTAGTAGGTTCCCCACTGGGATGCTCTCCATGCCTGCGGCACCTGGAACCCCACTGGCTCGTAGCTTAACTCACCATCCATCTCCCTACGAGAAACCCTCTCCCTTCCTGCACCCCGTCTCTCCTCCATTTATTGCCCCAGGGAGAAGCCTTCAACATCTTTTTCTTAAGACCTAACATGGGACCACCAAGTCCCCATTTCATTTCCCCAGCGCGTCTCCACTGCAGCTGTGTTTCTCCTCGCCTGGATCCGTCCAACAGCGTCCCCAATGGCATCTCCCCCAAGACCCACCTCCCTGGCCTATCTTTCCTCTGCCAGTCTCTCCAGGATGCCAGTCGGATTATGCTTAGATCTGTCAGTGGCCTTCAGGGTCAAGTTCAGATTTTGAGGTTTAGTACCTAGACTCCTCCTAACGTGACCTTGGCCCCTGTCCTCTTCCTCCTCTCTGTGCCCCCTTCATTCCAGGACCCCTCAGGGTCCCCACGTTGGTCACGTCCTTTCAAGCCTTCCTGACGTTGCCTCTGCCGAGCCCTCTGCCTGGAGCTCCCCACCCTCCACCCCCTTTCCCAGCTCATCCTTGACCTCCCAGCTCGGGTAGCTCCCAGAATCCCCCAGACACCCCTCTGTTGTACAATACACGGTATTGTAATTGCCTGTCACCCAAGGATGGCTCCATGTAGGACCTGCTTCCAGATCTGACACTAAGTAGGTGTCAAGAAGTATTTGGTGAATGACTGGGTGAGTGAATGCCACATGTAGAAATGGTGCCGATCACTGAGGCCGGCCCACCCTGTCCGGGGCCAACTTATGTGGGGGATGGGGGGGGGGCGGGCGCAGAGAGACCATCCATTTCGAGTGGCTCTCTTGGGCCAGCTGCCCAGCACTGGCCGACTCTACGCAGGGAGCTGGCCCCGTGGAGGCGGCGACTGCAGAGTCTCAGAGCCTTCCCCAGGCCGGGCTTGTCCCCCCTGATTCTTAGGTGGCCTTAATGTTATTTTTTCAAATGAAAGTGTTTTTTTTTTTTTCTGGTTATAAAAGAAACACACTTGTTAGGGAAACTATTAAAGCAATTGAGAATATAAAACGAAGGATTAAAACTCCCCCAGCGGTCCCATCCCCAGAGACAACCAGAATTAACAGTTTTGAAATAATCCATTTAGACTTTAAATGCACATCATTCGTGTAGAAACAAGACATGCGCCGTATTGTTTTTTTCAGTGTCTTGTTCTTTCCACACTGTGTTGGCTCCTTCAGCCTGTCTTTTCTGCTGGTGCTAACGCACCGAATGCTCATGCGTGGACTTGAAATCCCCACCCTCCTGCCTGCTGGTGAAAGACACCTTCAGGAAAGTGAGTTGGAGAAAATGTCCCTCTTTCCTGAGACGGCAGAAAAAAAACCTAATCCTCATCCCGGAACTCTGCCTTAAACAGGGGAGGCCTGTGAGACCCCCTGCTTCAGAGCTGGAGGCCGTGACCCAGGTGGCCTGGAGTCTGGGGTTCTCATTGATTGTCTACATCGGTCACGTGTGTCTGTGAAGCATGCTTCCATGGCGCCTGGTTTCCTGCCTGTAAAACAGCTGTGAGGTGTCTGTGATGCTGGGGATTGTGTGTGCTTTCCTCTCTCCTACAACCACCACCGGTGAATACAGCCAGTGATTCTGCCAGAGTCTTGTTTATCCAAAGAGTTTTTGTTCCTCATTCAAATTAAAAAACATATATCTGCATATATGTTTGTTTATATGTAATATGTGTACTACGATATACATATGGTACTTAATGTATGTCCTACTCTATATTCTGCTTTTTTTTCTTAGCCACATATGATGGCTACATTTTCACGTCAATATGTACATGTATGTCGACCTCATTCTTTATCCTATTGCCACTCCTTGAACCACCTAGTCTTCATGCTCCCTGCATACGATCCACTTAAAGATACACTCTGATTTGTTTAAGCAAACCCCTTGATGGACAGTTAAGTTGTTTCCAACCTTTGCCTTTATAAACTATGCAACAATGAGCATCGTCATCCTTAGATCTTTGCACACTTGCTTAATTATTTCTCGACACTTCGATCCTTGAAGCAGAATTCCTGGTTCCAAGAATGAGCATATCCAACTGCTGATACACCTCACCGATTATAAGTGCATTTTTAGGGAGGAATCTGCTCAGAGTGGAGCAGGTTAAGTCTGCCAGCCAGCCAACCAGTACCAATTCCTGTGTGACCCTGGGTAAGCCACTCCCCCTCTCTGGTCCTCTGCTGCCATTAAGTGAGGACAGTACTCCCTGAGGGTCCTTCCAGCTCTGATGCTTTGTCGTCCTGCCTTGTCCAGTGGCAGGGAAGGCTCAGGTGGCCCAGAGGATGGAGGGGCAGGGACTCACCCTCAGGTGGGTGCCAGAGATGGGGTCTGGGGTGAGTGGCTTCCACTGCTCAGAGCCTGCCTCCTGGAAGCTGATGAGGTAGCCTGTGACCGGCCCGGCCCCCGTGTATAGCGGGGGCTCCCACTGCAGCATCAGGGAGGCGGCCCGCACCTCGAATGCTCGCACGTCATACGGGGGACCTGTGGGAGATGGGGTAGAGAAGGAGTTGGGCAGCCAGGCAACCAGCCAGACAGCCAAATGGCCAGCCAGATAGCCAGATACGAAGCAAGCTTGTCAATCTGTCAGTCACATCCAGGCCTGGAAGCCCTGATCTGGGCATAGTGGGGACCTGGCTGGCCTTGGCTTCATGACAAAGCTTGTACTGGGCCTGACGTAGGGCTAGAGCCTCCCATCCCCATGCCAGGCAGCATAAATCCTCCTAATGTCTTTGCAGTTTCAATGTTTAGTGGAGGGCCCATGGGTGTGGCCTCCGGAGTCAGATCAGCAGGGCTCACGGCCCAGCTCTACCTTTTCAGGCTGTGGAGACTCTAGGCAAGTTACTTAGCCTCGATGTTCCTGTTTTCTCATCTGTAAAATGGGGATAATAATAGTCCTTATAATATAGTGCTGTTGTGAGCATTAATGACATCATTTATGGAAAGTGTAAATACATAGTAAATACCCAGTAACTATTAGTTGTTTATCATTATTGCTGACTGAAGCATCACACATAGTAATGACCTGCCCTTCAGGTAAAGGTTTTGTGTAGAAAACAGAACTGAGCTGCACAGAATGGTGGAGGGTCGTGATCCTCCCTTCCTGGGGGGAGGTGAGGGGCTCCTTTGTGAGGAAACTAACAGGGCTGGGGGAGTGGTGTGCAGGTGACCAGCCCTCCTGGTTTGTCCAGGACTTTCAGGGGTAAAACCAAACTGGGCAAACTGGGATGAGTCAGTCACCCTAGCAGAGGGCCTTTGAGACTGGTCTGTGGCGAGAATCAGAAGCCAGAGGATGTGCTGAGCTAGAGGATAGTTTGTGCGGGGGTACAGGGTCAGTTGACGGTCAAGGTCAGGGGTCCTGCAAGGCAGGGTTAAGACTGTTTGTGTCAGAGATCACAGGGTGCGTTGGTGGAAGGGCCAGGGGTCTGGTGTCTGGAACCCATAGAGCGAACATGGATGCACAGAGAGCTCGACAACGGGCATCACATTGGTTAGCTTTGGGGAGGAGGGGTGCCCTCTCACCTGGCTGGGGCATCGTCCACTCTTTGCACTCAAACAAGCCGCTGGGCGCCGACAGCTCGCCGACGCCTGCCAAGTTTGCGGCCCGGGCACGGAACTCATAGAAGTGGCCTTCGCGAAGGTTGCTGACCTTGAAGAGCGGAAACACAGACTGAAAGCTGAAGCTGGGGGGGGGGGGGGGGGATGGGGGAGCAGAGGAGCAGCAGGAGTGTGGGGAGAGGTGCAGAGCAGGGAGTTCTTGGGGCTTTAACGAGATTGGCCACGTGGGTCTGCACGGGAAAGTTAGCTGCACCGAGGAGGCCGGGGAACCCGAGGCCCCGCTCAGCCTCAGGACCTCCAACGGTGACTCCCCCGCACAAGCCGGGCACCAGGCGGCGGCCCCGTTCCAGCCTCACCTTGCAGACCTGGGTCGGGACAGGCTGCTGGTTGACCGGGTGCCAGTCCAGCTCCTCCGAGTCGTGCTGGTCCAGGAAGTAGCCCAGGATCTTGCAGCCTCCACGACGCTTGGGGGGTTTCCACCCAATGACCATGTCATTTTTCCCGCAGTTCAGGAGGATGAAGTCATAGGGGGCAGATGGCGTAGCTACGGGGAGGCAGGCAGGTGAGGCCAGGGGCAGTCAGCAAGCCTCCCCAGTGGGCGCCCACCCTGCTCTAGGGGTACGAACTTAGCCAGAGGTGCCCGCTAGTGACCTTGACTTTGCCCCTGGGAGGGCACCTGGTCGGGCGTCACTGCATGGACTCAGGCCACGGGTACCGCCTTCCCAAAGGAAAGGGTGGTCTGGGAGGGGACGCTCCCGCTCCCCTCAGGGGGCTTGTCCCCACTGGGCTCTGGGATGGACCCTCCACGATGTGGTGTGGAAGGCCCTGCTCTCTGCCAGCCCAGAGCTGCCCGAGGACTTACCCAGAGCCTGCTTGACCCTGATGGGTTCGGTGGCCGCTGAACTCTCACCTACCCCGGCCTCGCTGACTGATCTGACGCAAAATTCATATTCTCTCCCCGTCGTTAGCCCGGGAACCGTGAACCTGGGAGAGAAATGTGCAGCACTCAGGGATGGCCACCAGCTCGCAGACATCCCAGAACTTTCCAGAACAACCTTGTGGGATGAGTGGTAGCCAGCGTGGCAGGATGCCAGGGTCTTACCTAGAGCTACTGCTCTTGCCCCCAAAGGGATGCACACACCTGGAGGGTGAAGTCCTTAATTAAAGGTTGGAGGAAGGTGGTCAAAAGGTATGAACTTCCAGCTCAACTAGTGTGGCTCAGTGGTTGAGCATCAACTTATGAACCTGGAAGTCACGGTTTGATTCCCGATCAGGGCACATGCCCGGTTGCAGGCTCGATCTTCAGTGTGGGGCAGGCAGGAGGCGGCCGATCAATGATTCTCTCTCATCATTGATGTTTCGCTCTCTCTCCCTTCCTCTCTGAAATCAATAAAATTCTCTTTTTTAAAAAAAGGTACAAATTCCCAGTTATAAGATCAATAAGTACTAGGGAAGTAATGTCCAGCATGGTAACTATCGTTAACTCTCC
The DNA here is from genome assembly GCF_027574615.1 of Eptesicus fuscus. Classification (NCBI taxonomy): domain Eukaryota; kingdom Metazoa; phylum Chordata; class Mammalia; order Chiroptera; family Vespertilionidae; genus Eptesicus; species Eptesicus fuscus. The sequence goes on from NC_072481.1 coordinate 14,354,736, forward strand.
TGGTTGATACACGGGAAAGTTGTTATGAGAGCTCCCATCACAGGGAGAATTTTTGTTCTTTTCTTGTTATCGTATCTATATGAGATAACGGAGGCTAACTAAACCTATCATGGCAATCATTTCACAGCGTCTGTAACTGAAACCATCATGTTGTACACATTCTACAGTGATGCATGTCAATTGTTTCTCAATAAAACTAGAAAAAAAATGCCGTGACGCTCCTAGAGCGCACCGCTGAAACGTGAATGCGCGGGGAAGGTACTCTTGGAGGCCCAGGTAGCGAACCGCTGAACCGCGCTCCCTGCTACCTCTCCGGGACTTTGGACCTTGTCCTTGCAACACGGTGGCTTTTATTATCTGCACGGATGTTGCGATCCTAAAACACGGAGCCCCTTTAAAGACTTCCAAACAACACTGTCGTCCAGAAACATACAGGTTCACCCTGCTGCCCCTTCTTGGTAAAACCCAAACTGTGGACCTCCTTCTCTCTTTCCATTTGTCACCATTTTCCTGAAGCAAATCTTGTTCTACAGGGAGTTTGACCTTGAGGAGCCCCAAGGATTTAAATCAAGGTTGATGGTCGCTGCAGCATCAAGCTCCCTGCTCAGGGACACCCACGTCTAACGGGCAGTATGCCTTTAAGAGAGAATGAAACACTGCAGGGATGGTGCGCAGGCAGCCCCTGAGCAGGTGAGGCTGGGGGTGACCCTGCTGGGGGCTAGCCCCTGTTGACGATGAATGACGACAGTGACAATAATGCACCCCGTTTCCGTGGACTCTGTGTAAACTCAAGGCACTTGTCCTAACGCCCTCTGTTACTTACCCCTGTTTTGAAGATGAGGATGAAGTTGAAAGTTGGAGGGGACCTGATGGATCAAACTGTCCAGTTTCTTCATTTTATAGGTTGGAAAGGTCCCCCCAGAAGGAAAGAGGTGTGCCAAGGGCACACAGCCAATTGGGAACCCAGCTGAGTCCCAGCACAGCACCATCATGTCCATTCATTCATTCAGACATTTTTGAGCATCTCCTATGAGCCAGGCTCTGTGGGGCCCAGCAATATGGCACCGAACTGACCACCACAACCCCACTGAGCGTCCCTTATGCTGCCACCCAGGCAGCTCTCCTGGGCAGCAGGGTCCAGCCTCTTTCCAGCCATGAGACCTGTAACCTATGACATGCTCATGGGTGACGAGCTCCTGGACATACCAGAGAAGCATGCCACCCTCCCATGTGCGACACATTCCCCAGGCATGACATACCCTTTACGTGACTCCCCATCAGCCCCTGCCCCTCCTCAGGAAAGCACACTCAATGCAAGTGGGGGGAGAGGTCTTATTCTAGGAATAACTCGGACTCTGAGCTAATTTGTCAAACACCCAATTTTCCTCCAAGTTGGAAACGTCAGCAGTAACCAGTTATGAGCGAGCCCCGCAGCGGACTGTGAGGCGCTGAAGACCAGAGGGACAAGCTCCTGTCGCTTTTTCTGGATAAGATGATCTCGGGGTTTGGGGCCCAGGTGAGAGGAGCACAGCCAGGGGTGCTCAGGGCCTGCCCAGTTCACCACCTGAGCCCCGTGCCCCACAGAACCTCAACCTGAGAGAAGTCATGAGCCCAGAAGCCTGAAGGCTCACGGAGCCTGCAGGACCAGGGCCTCCGAGAGAGGCGGGGCCTCGGAGGGGAGTGGGAGCTGGAAAGGCAGGGGGACTGGAGTCTGAGCTGAGGCTCAGAGAGGACGAGTCCCTGACCAGGCAAGTGAGGGATGGGGTCTGAACCCAGGCCACCCTGGTCCTGGGGCCACTGGCTGCCCTGTCCCCTTTGCTCTCTGCATCTCTAAGCTCCTGGAAGGATGAGACCTAACGAGTCACCTCTGTCTGCAAACAGGAAGCCTTCCGCAAGTGTTTGCTGAAGTAGAGGCCATCTGGGTCAAGTCCTAGTTCCTCCATTTACTAGATGAGGGAATTCTGGGAAGTCACTTGACCCCCCTGTGCCCCAGTTTCTTCACATGTCCAGGGATCATAACAATAACAGTCCTAAGGTTATAGGATTGCAGTTAGGACTAAATGACCTAATATCTGAAAAGAGCTTAGAGCAGTGCCCGGCATCCAGTGCCGCGTTGTGAAATGGTGGGCTTCATTGTTCTTACGGCGCCTCCTTGGAGGATGCCCTGGTGCAGGAAGGGGTGTGGCCAACTCACTTGTCGCCCTGGATGGGTTTGTTGTTAACGGTTTGCCACTCGGATGATCCTGCCTCCCGGGAGTAGATGTAATAACCCAGGAGCTCTGAGCCTTCTTTCACGGGATCCCAGGTCAGGAAGACAGAGGTCTGTGTGTCTCGGAAAGCTTGAACTTGAGCTGGAGGAGGGAGGGTCGCTAAAGACAGAAACATGGACTGAGTAAGGATGCTGAGTTACATGGTACTAACACGATGGGGCGTGGTGGGGTGTGGGTTCCAATGTGCCCCGGGGCTTTGGGCAGCTCTTTCCTTGTCCCAGAGGCGTGCCCCAGACTCTTGTATTCCAAAAGTCCTCTCTCCTCTTACCTACAAACATCTCCGCTTCCTCACTAGAGCTCCAGTCATTAATCCTTACTATCTTCCTCACTTAGAAGTCACCAAATCTGCAGTTTTCCTCAGTGTTTATCTTCAATCGCTAGAAAACTTGATTTTCTTTCCTTGAAATTTCTCTATTGACTTTCCTGGCTCCCTGAGACTATGCTCCTTCAAGTGGGGACTGCCGTGATTTGTTAAATGGACAGATGGATGGATGGATGAATGGATGGATAGATAGATGGATAGATGAACAGATGAACACATGGAAGGGTGGAGGGATGGAAAGATGGATGGATGGATGGATGGATGGATGGATGGATGGATGGATGGATGGATGAATGAATTGACACATGGGTGGATGAATAAATGGACACATGGATGGATGGATAGATGGATAGATGGATGGATGAATAGATAGATGGATAGATGAACAGATGAACACATGGAAAGGTGGATGGATGGATAGATGGATGGATGGAAAGATGGATGGATGGATGGATGGATGGATAGGGGATGGATGGATAAATAGACAAATGGATGGATGAATGAATAGGTGAATGGATGAGTGAATATATGGCTGGTGCAGGAGCTTTCTTCTCTTTCTACTTCTCAAACTTCTTATATATCTTTTGGGGCTCCCCATCTTTTTTGTCCCCAAATGTGGGACTCCTCCAACTTCTGTTCCTTGACTTGCTGTATTTTTCTTCTCTCCTCTCATCTTAAGGGTCCATCTATTCCCTTGCTTTCAACCCTCACCTCTCTGCAGGTGACTCCCCAGACTTTAACTCCAGCCCTGCACTCTCCCCTGAGTTCTAGAGCTCATCTTCCATTCTCCCCAGACACTTTCCCTTGTGTTCTGGTGGTGCCACAAAGTCAACAGGAAAAGGCTGAACTCAGCATCCATCCAACATAAATCCAGTATCCACCAAGTGCCTGCTCGGAGCCAGGCTCTGCACTCGGCACAGGTGATGTACTGAGAGATAGACTTGAGGTCCTGGGCACACGAAGGACCTGTCAACAACTCCAGCCTCTCAGGTTGAAGACCGTGTGGCAGCAGATGAAGGCTGGATGGAGGGGAGAGGCTGGAAGGAGGCCACTCAGGGACCCCACGTGCACAGGAGACCTGATTCTACCCAAAGGCAAGAACTTGAGCCGAGGGTTCCATGGTATGGAGTAGTCCTCAGACCGAAATTAAAATTAGGACTTCAAGGAGGATTTCATGACCCGAGGAAATGTTTGCAACATAACGTTTACTTTTAAAAGCAGAATGCAAAGCTCTAAAGCTCTCCTATGGTTTGATCAGACGTTGAAAAAGATGCATTGATATGTGTGTGGTCAGAAGGCCAGAAACCCAGGCATCCAGATGCTCACAGTGGGTTCCCCTGGGCAGTGGGATCATGCGGTGGGGGGAGGGGGGCTAGGGGATGAGGGGGAGTACTCTTTTCCTTCTGTTTATCAATTTCTCAGTTTATTCCTCCTTCCCTTCCATCCTTGCTTCCTTCCTCTCTCACTCTCTTGCTTTTTTGGGGGTATTTTCCCATCCTATCTAATAATAGAGTAACATGTAAATTACCATCACTCCGCTACGCCCACGATTGGGCGGCGGGAGGCTGGGGGGCGGGACTCGGGGTGGCCTATCCGGCCATTGAGAGGCACGGATCCGCTGCCACTGAGGACACCCAGCTGCGCCTCTCAAGGGCAGGGTAGCCAGGTGTCCGTGGCAGCCCCCCTCAACAGCAGTTGAGAGGCGCAGGGGGCAGGAGTCCCGCTCCCTGCACCTCTCAACAGCAGGGTAGCCCCCCTCAGCGGCCACGGACCATCAAAAGTGGGGGAGCTGGGTGCCTGTCTGCTTCGGCACCAGGCCTTTCAGAAGCCTCTGCCGAGCCGGAGGCTTCTGAAAGGCCTGGTGCACCAGCGGACAGGCACCCAGCTCCACCGCGAAAAGCGAAAGCGTGTAGGGGACCCTACACGTGCATGATTCAATCATGCACTGGGCCTCTAGTTTTAACATAATTTCACTTCTAGAATACAAGTCAATAGCTTTTCTTTTTCCTCCCCTCCTCCCCCATCTTTTCCTCTCCCTTCCTTTTTTGAACTGTGCTGGAACCTTGCTCTCCGGCTAGTGGTCCAGAGACAGCCCACACCCAGTCACAAGCCACTCATCGGCCAGGCCCCAAATCAGGCCTAAACCTTCGCTGGACCGGAATGAAAGAAAAACCCCACTGGCCCACCAACCCAATCACACTTATTGTGAACGTGCACAGTCATTCGGCAGTGAGGACACCGGGGCTGCAGCTCTGAGATGACGTGCCCAGGCCCACGCCGTGCTGAAGAGGAGCGCTCTCCTAGCCGGTGAGCCAGGGCTCGGGTGGGACAGCTGAGCCCCCACCAGGGAGGGGGCAGGAGGCCTGCTCAGGAGGCAGGAGTGGGTGCTGGTTGGAGACCTTTAGAACTAAGGGACCACTTGGTCACACTCAGCACCTATGCTGGACCCCGCTGCGTTCTGCAAACTGTGAATTGTGGTTTGGAAAGAAAAGCCTGTTCTTCCATGAGACCTCTGCCCAGAGAAATGTGATTTCTGATGTCCTGACACTCCACAGGCTGGGGGCATGCTGCTTTTCAGCTCCGTGGAGGTAGGAGCAGTCAGGGGCAGGGAAATGGGCGTGGCCCTGCCCCTGTGGCCTGGGGGCTCACAGCCCTGGATGCTGACAGCCCACTGCCCGGCCCGGCCTGCCCCGCCCCCACCCATCCTCTGCACCACACAGGCACCTGGCTTTCCCCGCAAGGCGATGGGCTCGCTGGGCTCCGAGGGGTCGCTTATGCCGTACTGGTTCATCGCCCGCACCCTGAAGACGTACGACTTCCCTTTCTCCAGATCCAAGAGGGCGAATCTCCGGGATTTCACAGGAGTTTCTGTGCGGATGGCCTCCCAGGTGCCACTACCTATGACCGACTGTGACAAAGGAGAGAAGCTCGCGCTGGTGAAGCAGTTGCCTGGGCTGGCTCGTGGCTGCCCACTTCCCACACGTGCTCTCATTAACGTCTATCCCGGCCAAGGCTGCCCCTGAACGCCTGAGCTCTGGATCCACCCGCCCCCTCGCCATCTCTCCCTGGATGCCCACTGAGCATCTCACCTTCAGCATGTCCAGACCTCTTCCCTGGAGCGTGCCCCAAACCGAAGCTGCCCGCATTAGTTAGGTTTTGCTCAGGCCCAAACCTTTGGAGCGGTCCGGGACTCCTGCCCTCTTTCCCGCACACCCCAAATATGCTCCGCCCCCCCATGCAGTTGGCTCTACCTTCAAAATGTATCCAGAATCCAACTGTGCCTTACCACCCGCACGTCCCCCGCCACAACCTTGGTGCAAGCCACCATTGTCTCTCATCTGAGTTATTTCAGTGGCCTCCTAACTGGCCTGCCTGTTCCTACCTTTACTTCCCTTCAGTCTTTCTCTCTCCAAGTGATGGCCTGAGGGCTTCTTTTACAACACGGGCCAGGTGGTGTGCCGACCTGCTCAGAACCCTCCCAAGCCCCACATCTGCCTTAGAGCGAAGGCGTCTCTAGGGTCTGGCCCTTGCCACCTGTCTGGTCCACCCACCACGGCTCTGTGCCCCCTGCTGCTCCTTGACGGTGCCAGGCCCAACCCCTGCCTCTGGGCCTTTGCACTTGCTGGTCTCCCCACCTCTCCCCCGCCACAATGTTCTTCCCTCGGAAATCTCTTGGCTGGCTCCTCATTCCCTTTAGGCCTTTATTCAGAACTCACCGTCTTGGGGAGGCCTCCCCAGCCCATCCACCTATGTCAGCACCCTCCCCTCCCTGCTTTATGTCTTCCCCCTCAGGGCTACCACTAGCTAACGTGCTAAATATGTTACTCATGTATCTTGTTTATCATGGGTCTCCACTCCCTACTTGAATGTTGTTCAGGAGGCAGGGGTTTTTGCCTGCACCTGGGGCCAGTGACAGTACCGGCACACAGGAGGTGCTCCATCTATGTCTGTGGGATAAATGAATGAATAAATGATGGCAGGTGTTAATTTCCCCACCGATGGGGAAACACGGGTCAGGGAGTTCTGGAAACTCGGCAGAAAGTCATGCATCTCACAGTTTGTGTATTTGGTATTTAAGCTCAGGTGTGGGTGCCCCCAAACCTGCTCACTCTCCACAGCGCCAGGGGCCCCAAAGGCAGCTATAAATTCTGCATCTCTGGGCAGATAGAGGGTGAAGAGCTGAGGGTGATGCAGGCTAGCGAGGCACCCAGAGGCCACTGTGCTGAGTCTGGGTGTGAGACTTAAAACTGGGAAGCACCAGGGGACCCACTGACCCTGCCTTCCCTGTGCTCCCCCCACCACCCCCACCCCAAGGCCCACCCAGCGGCTGGCGGCCTAGAGCCCAGCGAGGCAAGAAATCGCCCGAAAACCAGTGAACATTTCTGAACACTGTGTGCTGGATTCCGTTCTAAGTCTTACAGCTTTAATTAATTTGATCCTCATATTGACCCTATAGAGTGTGTACAATTATTATCTCTATTATATAAGAGAAGAAACTGAGGCACAGAGAGACTATATAACCTCCCCAAGGTCACACAACTAGTAAGTAGCCGAGATAAGATTTGAACCCAGGCAGTCGGACTCCAGGGTCTAACCATTAGACTCCACAGCCTCACCAAACACATCCTCAGTTCTTGGAATGGCTTTCCTATGTCAGAGAAATAGGTCACCCGTGAGTGTGTGAAGAGAGGCCCATTTGGGCAACCAGAGGCAGAGACGCCTCCCTGGAACCTTTCTACTCATTGATCCACTAATCCTGTGCTGTCCACCTACTATGCGCCAGGGTCTAGAGCATCTCCTCGGGAGGTGTTTACAGGCCCATGGCTGCTGGCCTTGGCTGAGTGCTGCGTCTTATTTCACCCCCACGGCGGGGGGAGGATGTCCATCTATGCTGGAGGAAGTTAGGAAACTGGCTCACACAGCCCACGTCAGATTGGAGTGATCTGTCGCCACACTGTCCTCCACTGTGACATCCACTCCCCATCGCTGCCCCCTCCCAGACACCTGCTCCCACCCTGTCCCCGGTGAGAACGGCCTCCTCGTACACCCCCGCCCCGTGCCCTGCGAGTGCCGCCGGCCATGAGCCTGGCTGGCGCGGACCCGCCTGGCTTCCCTCCCATCATGGCTCTGGCCAAGAGGAGTTGTGTGGCCTGATGCGTGGTCCGATGCCAGCCTCGGAGGCGGGGATCTTACTGTTGTATTGTTGTCTGTGTCTCTTAATTTTGTGAGTTTCTATGAACAGCCTTACGCACTGCCATCAGGAACGGCCTTTCAGGGCTGGAGGAAACCTCAAAAGGCCATTTAGCCCCCCTGCTTCTGTGAAGGGCCACCTCAGGGAACGCTCTTCCCTGCTCTGAAGGCCTCCCCAGGGACATGGCCTTGCCCGGGGCTCTCGGCACTTCCCTGAATCCCCACAACCTGGTCCCACAGCAAGTCTATGTCTCAGGCCTTGGGGTCTCCTACCTTCTCCAGGGAGTATGCCAGCGGAGCTCTGCCCCGGGGTCTTGGCTCCTCCCAGCCCAGGACCGCGTAGGCCTCGCGGATCTCGCTGGCATGGACATTGGTTGGAGGCGAGGGGATGGTCACGAAGTCTAGAATCAGAGGCATTAAGGGCAGAGATGAGTGGGCCCTTAGAGACCCCCAACCTCAGGAGGAAACTGGGGCCCAGAGAGGGGCAGGGACTTGCTCCAGGTCACCCGGCAAGGCCGGCAGAGCTGGGGCCAGAAGGCGGGCTGCCCCATGTCCTGCCTAGGACTTTCCACCCCGCCCACGAGGGGCACAGCAAGACGGGCCACTCTCACCTGAGAACTCTGGCTCCTCCGACTAGAACGCTCCCTCACATCCCCCACCCTCCAGGGACAGCTTCCGTCTCTCTGCCGGTTTGTGGACCCGTTTCCAGAACCATGAAGGGGGCTGGAGTCTTGAGGCAAAGGGTCAGGAGGTTCCCACGTACCTTCCAAATCATCTGTGCTGATCACGATCTTGCTCCCCAAATCAAAGGGGATCTCTAGGACGGAGAATGGAGCAAGTTGGGGGAGAAGTAGGGGCGCAGGGGACGTGGGGGCTGGGTCAGGAGGGTCTGGGCGGGACCTGCCCTGCTCAGGGGTGCTGATTCCTCCCCCTGTTCCTGGCCGTGGCCTTTCATTGTGTGACCTCAGGCAGGTCCTCTCCGGGCCCCAGTATTCCCGGGGTCCAAAGTGGAGAACTGCTGCTCTAAGCGTGAGGGATGCTGTGTCCTCTTGGGACAAGCGAGGACAGAGAGGAGGAGTGATGTGCCTGGGCCAGAGACCTGGGCGCAGTGGAGCTGGGAGGCAAACCCAAGTCAGGTGGGCTCCTCAGGGCTGGGGGGCTGTGCCCCTCCCTTCCCCAGGGGCTCCGAGGCAGGGCTGTTTTCCTCCTTCAGATCGAGAGTATCTGTAGAGGTGCTGTGGTCCTCCCTCAGCTTAGCATCTCCTGTGGATGGGTTTGTGCTTCTCCATCGGACTACCTGTGCCCTCCCCTCAGGCCCGGGTTCCTAAGGACGGCACTGTGCTTCCTCCCACAGACTAGAGGCGCCTGAGGCCGTGTCTCCTCCATCAGCTCAGAGTTCCTGAGGGCTGGGCTGGGTCTCGCCCTTGGAATAGGGTCTGGAATGGGCTGTGCCACCTGTCTCCTGGGCGAGTCCGTCCCTCAGGGCCTTGCACCCACCTGTCTTCCTCTGGGCTTCATCGGGGTCACCCATGACAACCGGTTCTGAGGCCTTGGAGGGGAGGCTGCTGCCAGCCTTGTTGACGGCTCTCACCCGGAACCGATAGCTCTGGCCTTTGACGAGACCTTGGATTGGGCACCGACAGGTCTCGCCGGGGGCCTCATGGCAGGGCACCCATTGCCCGGACTCGCCCTGGCACCTGTGGGAGAGACGCCAGCTGCAGCCCCTGCCGGTGACTCACACCTTCCCTGCTTGAGCCTCTACCAGGGCCATCTCCCTGTCCTGGGCTGCCTGCGGATTCAAGTCCTGCTCTCCATTCAAAAGCCTGGCTCCAACCGCGGGCCCCCAGGAGGCTGGGGTCATCCTCCACCTCCCGGGATGGAGCTTCCATGCCTTTCACGGAGCTGCCCCAGGTGCCTGCAGCGGTGCTGTGCCCTCCACACCCATCAGCTCATTGAATCCCAGCAGCCCCGGAGTAGGGTGTGCTGACTGTCACTCTGCAACCAGGGAAGCCCAGCTCAGAGAGGGAGGTGACTTGCCCAAGGTCCACAGTGGTGAGTGGTGGATTAGGATCTCACCCGAGGGCTGTCCATGCCGGAAGTCGGCGTTCGCTCCAGATCGACCCTCAGAGAGGGTCCCATTGCCCTCAGGTCGTTTCACAGCACCATTATGGGTGGGATGGGGCAGTGGTCACATGTGGGTCCAGATCCTGACTCCACGCTAATGAGCAATGTGACTTCGGGCAACATCATCGCCCTGTGTATCTGTTTCCTCATCTGTAGAACGGGGCACCAAGGAGCCCCTGCCCCTTAGATGGGGTGTTGGAAGGACGCAGTGGTAAGGCACGAAGCCCCAGGTACAGGTCCTCCAGCCCGTCAGTGACAGGCCTGCGTGCTGCATCAGGCTTGGGCCTCAGAGCTGGCAGCGCTAAGGAGGCGGGTGTCCCGGGCCTCCCCGGCCTGGTGTGCCCCTCCCTCTGGGGTCACAGCCACTCTGTCTCTGTCACTCAGGTGGGGAAGTAGTCAACAGGGCACATGTGTCGGGTTTCAGGCACTTAGTGTCCCCCCCCCCACCTCCGGCCTCCCCCCCCCCCCCCTCCCCCCAGCCCCTGCTGTAAACAGTCCAGAGGCCAGCGGCTGACTCCAGGGTGGAGTTTCACTGAACACCCTTTTATTGCCCCTAAAGTGCGCAGCACAGTTGACCTTCTGCCCTGTTCAGAGATGAGGCATGGGGCTCCCTCTCCTGTGGCCCCATTCTTGTCCTCACAGCCAGGCAGAGGGCTCCCCTCCCCCCCAGGGACTCTGCCACTCAAGCGCTGACTCACTGCTCAATGGAGTAGCCGGTGATGGGGCTGCCCCGAGTGTCACTGGGCGGGGTCCAGGTCAGGATGAGGCAGTCTCTGTTCACATCCAGGCATAGGACATTCAGTGGGGAGCCCGGGGCCCCCATGTTCTCTGCTGCAGCATCTGAAACCCGAGGGGGTGAGAGGGGAGGGTGGGGAGAGAGGAGATGGGGAGGCTCTTCCAGTCCATGTCCACCGGGCAGCGGCTCCCTCCCATGCCCGCCCAACATCCTCTGCCATTCCCCATCCAGGGGCTCAGCTTTGGTCTTGAAGACCAGGACCCGAATAATAGCGTCCTCCTCTCAAACCACAGCATCGGGGTGGGGGGACTACTACTAGGGGTCACTCTACACCTCGCACGTGGACAATTGGCATCATTAACCTCTGAGCCTCGGAGCAACGCCCCATTTCGTAGAGGAAAAGTGACTTGCCTAGGGTCACCCCGCCAGGGAAGTGGCCAAGCTCGGAGGCAGAAATGAACCAGGGACTAGAGTCACACCAGCCCCCGCTCAGCCCTCCCCTCCCCAGCTTCCGCCAAATCTGAGACCGTCAGATTGTGTTCTTTGGAAGGTCATAGGAGGCCACAGAGAGCCTTGGGGAGACTCTAACCCAACACCCCCATTTTCAGCAGGGAAATGGAGGCCCCAAGGAGATGGGGACTTGCCCAAGGTCCCGCAGCAAATCTATCCAAGACAGAGCCCCGGTCTCTGGGCCTCAGCGGCCCCTCTGCCCCGCCCCCACCTCACCTCTCACAAACACATAGGTGCTCTGCTCCCGGGGGCCCAGGGGCGAAGGCACCTGGACCGTGTAGAGCCCCTCGTCCTCCTTGTAGGCGCAGGACACCTTCAGGGACGCCTGGCGGTCTGCATAGAGGGTCTGCCGGCGTCCTGAGGACCTTATCCGCTTCCCTGATGAGGAGAGGGGTCCCACGTGAGCTCATGGGGGATCCCGGCCTCACCTGGGAACCTGCAGGCGCCATGGGGGTCCAGGCAGAGGTGGGGCTGGTGCGGCTATAGCCTGAGGCTCAGCTGGGGAGTCAGGGCGGGGGGGAGGGGACCTCCAGGGCTTTGTCAAGGTGATCACTGAGCTCTCCAGAAGGCTTGGGGGTGGGGCAGGGCCCAGGGAAGGGGTTTGGGACCTCAACCAGGGGAATGAGGATATAGGGAAACGGCTGGGTTGGTGGCTCAGTGAGCAGTTGGAGGTTCTGTGAGAAAGGGTACACAAGAGATGGGCCTGTGTGAGGGTCAGGGGCTCTGTGAGGGGACAGGGGACTCGTTGAAGGGGCTGGGGGCTCTAGGAAGGTGTGGGAGCTCAGTGAGGGGGGATAGCGAACTGAATGGGGTGAGGGCTTGTTGAGGGGGGTTCAGAAAAGGGGTGGGGCTCATTGAGAGAGCTGGGGTGTCAGTGAGGAGGGTAGAGGGCTCATTGGGGGGGTTAGAGGTCATCGAGGAGAATGGGACCTTAGGGAGAGGAATGGGGACTGAGGAAGGGGCTCTGGGACTCAGGGCCACGCTGTTGGGCCGTCCTGCTCTTTGTCCCACTGAAAGGCCCCTCCCTCCTGTCGGCACCTCTATTCTGGAAGACCCACAGGCTGGGAAAACATCTACACTTGTTATTGCAGCTGTTTCTCGGGGCTCCCCATGGCCTCTCCCCTCCTCCGCCCCTCCTGTCCCGGCAGGTGCAGCCTCCCCGGCTCAGAGGCTCAGAGCTGCGGTGCTGGGGGAGCGGCTGTACCCCTTGTCCTTTGGCTGCGGGCCTGGTCACAGGCGGGGAGGCGGTCCAGCCGTCCTCCTCCCTGGCTGGGCACCTCCCTGCCGTATCTGACCAGCCTTCTGCAGCCTTGCCTGTGCCACCCGGGGCTCCCAGCTCACGGGTGGTGTTTATTCACCAGCACCCACACCCTGACTCTGAAAAGCCCTGCACGCCTGTCACAACCTGCCCTGAACCCCTCGTGCCCTCCTGCCCCCTGGCCTGGCCTCTGTTCCCGCTGCTGTGGATGCCATCGCTCACTCTTAGGGCTGAGCCAGGGCCTGACCACGGCGGGCTCTCAGCGGGCAGTGGCTTCCTCCCGCCTCCCAGGCCGAGAGCCCCCCGAACGCCTGTGCCTCCCCCTGCCCTGCCACACTGGTGCTCGGGGCCCAGGGTTGGCCACGCAGCCAGGGCTCCAGTCCCTCTCCCACGTCTGCCTCCGAAGGCTGGGGCCCGGGACTGGGGTCCTACCGTCTCGGAACCACTGAAGGTTCTGCTCCGCGTCTAACACATCTTCTGAAAACGAGCAGGTCAGGGAGAAGGGTTCCTTCTCGCGGGCGAAGACCGGTGTCAGCAGCGAAGTGAAGTCCACGTTGGGGCCGAACGTCAGTCCTGGGTGGGGCCAGACATTGAGGACAGAGGTCTCCTGAGGCCGCCGGCCTGGGGCTTAGGTGGGAGAAAGACCCCTTCTGGGGTATCCCCACGCTCTAGTCACAGTTCTTGAGGTGCTTTTAGCAAGGAGGGGGGCCTGGTCCTGGGGTGGGGAGAGATGATCTAGGGGGGACCAGATGAGCCGAAAGAACAGCGACCCAAAGGTCACGTCCATTTGTCTTTTTGCCTTTGCCCTTTTCACTCAGTTTTGGCCACTGGGCAACTCAGCAGCTGCCTTGGGACCCCCAGAAACCAGTCTGCAAATGTTCACAGCTCAGAGGCGAACCCATGGGGACATCCCTTAGTGGGCAATGGACGGCTGTGTTCTAAAGGGGGGCCGTGGGCGGCCTGATGAGAAGCCCCCTCCTCCCTCCTCCCGAAGGCTCGGCCCTCCCCCAGCCTCCTTACTTTTGAAGATCTCCGAGTCGAAGCCGGCCTCCTTCCCCAGGTAAGCTGAAAACCAGAGCACGCGGAGTCTGAGGCGGTTCAGACCCGCGTTCCTGCTAGATTGCGGCGGCACGTCCCTTGGTGTGGGTTTGAGTCCTGCTGTGGCTCCCCCTGGGGCTCTGGGAAAGTTCCTTCGCCCCCCCTGTGCCTCCGTCTCTACCTCGGTGAAATGGGGACTGCGATTCCCACCTGGTGGTGGTGGGGTTCCGAACAAGTGAATTCACGTGAACAAAGCCCTCAGCCAGAGGCGCTCAATAAAGGGTTTTCTGGCAGCTGGCGTGGCTCAGTGGTTGAGCCTCCACTTATGAACCAGGAGGTCACAGTTCAATTCCTGGTCAAGGGCACATGCCCGGGTTGCAGGCTCCATCCCCAGTAGGGGGCGTGCAGGAGGCAGCCGTCAATGATTCTCTCTCATCATTGATGTTTCTATTTCTCTCTCCCTCTCCCTTCCTCTCTGAAATCAATAAAAATACTTTAATAAATAAATAATTGGCTTCCTTCCCTTGCCCGACTCACTGCCAGGATCACATAGTCTTCATAGAGGTAGAGCCTGGTCAGAGCAGGGTTTTGGGGTGGGGGGATTAGGGGAGGGGCAGTGCTGAGGGAGCCATCAGGGGGCTTAAGGGTGAAATCCAAAGGGATATTGGCACAGACCACCAGAGAATAGCAGGAACGCTTCTGTTCACATAGTAAGCACCATGTGCCGCATATTAACTTGTTTAATTCCACCATAGGCCTGCGGGCTGGTGCCCTTTTAATCCTCTCATACAGATGAGCAAACTGAGGTATAACCGCCCAACCAGCCGGAAGCTGTCATGTGGCATTGGTCCCTGGAAAGAGGTCCAAGACCTGCCGCCCGAGGTCACCCAGAGTCCGTGGAAGACTCAGGATCAGAACCCAGAGCTCCTGCCTCCCAGCCCAAGGCCTTCCGCGAGGACCCCCACAGATGCTATGGAGGTGAGGGCAGGGGAGGGGTGGGAGTGGCAGGCAGCGGGTGGTCTCAGTAAGAACCTGGCTGGAGTCTGGGGGCCAGGAAGAAGCCTGGTGGATCCAAAGTTGCTGGCCTTGATGGAGAGGGGAGCGGGATCTGGCGGAAGTGAGGGGAAGGATGGGCGGGCCGAGGGGGCAGGGCCCTGAAGCCTGACCGTGGGCTTGCTTCTGGGCACAGCCAAATGGGGCAGTGGCAATCAGGAGGGAGTTGGTAGGGTTTGGCCTTGGCCCCCGAGGACCCCTCAGCAGGGCAGGTGGGGCCAGGTCACCCTCAGAGGCCCTGCGCTGGACCTGGACCAAGCCCAGCCTGACAGGACAAGCGCTCTTCGGAGACGGCTGTACAGGTTGTGCAGGCTGAGGGCAGGGACGCTCACTTGCTCCAGAGAACCCAGGGAAGCAAGCATCGCCATGGCTGCCCCGGTCCCCTGATCCCGGGCCCAATACCCCTGTGCCGGGGCCCTTCCTGGAGTCTGACCGCAGACCCAGGTCCCCGTCTGCTCCTCCTGGGTTTGCTGCGGGCCGGCCTGGCTGTGGGGGCGGGAGGACTTACTGCGGACCAGGACTTTGGCGAAGGAGGAGGCCTGGCCGTAGGCGTTCTTCACCTTCACCGTGTAGGTGCCTGTGTCCTCCATGGTGCACCTGAGGAGGAGAGAGGGAGAAGTGCCCCCAAGACTGCTGGGCTCCCTGGGAAACTCGGGTCCCCAGCTGCGGGTGGGAAAGTGGGGCTTAACGGGGAGGCCTGGGGTTGGGGAGACTTCAGGCTCTGGCTCGGGCTCCACCTCTGAAAAGCCGTGTGCCTGTGGGCTGGCCACCGCCCCTCTCCATGCCGTGTCCACCTCTGGGAACTGGGGAGCTGACATCCCCTAGCCCCGTGGTCGGCAAACTGCGGCTCACGAGCCACATGCGGCTCTTCCACAAAATACCACGGCCTGGGCGAGTCTATTTTGAAGAAGTGGCGTTAGAAGAAGTTTAAGTTTAAAATATTTGGCTCTCAAAAGAAATGTCGATCGTTGTCCTGTTGATATTTGGCTCTGTTGACTAAGGAGTTTGCCGACCACTGCCCTAACCCATCTCCGGTGGCAGTGCTCTGAAGATATGATGGATACTGCTGACTCTGCAGGAATAGAGAGGTTTGGTGCCGAGCCCAGAGTCACACAGCAGCTGGAATTCAACCAGCTTTAGGGCGGAAAGCCCTCTCCCAGGCATGGCCTCCCCCATCAACACCTGCAGATCAGAGGCCTGGAGCAGGCTCAGGGCACAGGCTTGCCGAGACTCGCTGCCAGTCTGTGGCAGACCTGGGCCCGATGCCAGGTGTTCTCAATCTCAGGCCCAGGTCTCCCCACCACCCAGGCCAACCCTGCCATGTTCGCAGTGGAGGCTTGGGCCAGCTCCATCCCAGAGGCACCTAGTGACAGAGTGTTTGGCAGGATGTGGCCCTCTGGCACCCATCAGCCAGCAGAGAGGCCCCTAGGTGTCCCCTCTCTCCCCCCTGGCTGCTCAGGGCAGGGAGCCCTCTTGCTTTGAGGGCCAGTCCCACCTGCCTCTACAAGTACCCCCGCCCCCCTCCAGGCCTGCATGCCTTCCCTGGCTTCGCAGCCGCCGGGACACCTCCCTCGGTAGCATTGTACGGCCGGGTGTTGATCCATGTGCCCCTCCATTGCTTCTGAGGGTAGGGCCAATGTCCTACTCACACCTGTGTCTCTGAAGCCCAAGCTGGCTGAAGTAGAGGGTTTGGTGTATCGAGAAGAACCAGGATGGGAGGAACTGGCTCGAACCCGGCCCTGCCCTGTGAAGCTGTGCAGGACCCTGACCGCTCGCAGCCTCTGTCTCCTCACCTGCAACAGGCTTCCCTGCAAGGACAGTGGTGGGCGCTGCCCCCTGACTCACAGCACCGAGCACAGGGCTTGGCACCAGGAGGAATTCAACACGTGGCAGCTCAGGAGTAATGCAGACTTGGGGACTGCTTTTGTGCCTCCCTCCACACACGTGGCCTCTTCCTGCAAAACCTTGCTTTAGACTCACCATCTCCCAAAAGGCCCAACTCTTCCTTCCAACTGCTTCTCCTTGCACTTGTGTGTGAGTGCATGTGTGTGTGTGTGTGTGTGTGTGTGTGTGTGTGTAAGGATTTGTGGTTTCTCTCCCCCAGCAAGGAGCTCTCCCAGCTTGCCTAGCTCAGCCTTCAGTCCTTGCTCCTAGCCTCTGGCCCACGTTTCTCATTGTGTATTCCAAGGCATGTGAACCTCATGGGGGTGTGTGTTACATACTGATTACTGAGCCCCACTCCAGACCTACTTCATCTGAATCTCTGGGGGTGAGAGGAGGGTCCTTCCGCGAACTGGTGTTTTAACAAGCACCCCAGACACGTCTGAAGATGCTGCACGCTCAGGAAACAGCTCCGAGGAAGGGCTGGGAATCCTGCTTCAGGGGTATTGGGGCCCGAGGATCATGGCCCACAGTCTCACCTCCTAATCTCCAGGGTCAGCAGCCCGTAGTTGTTGGTGATTCGGTACTTTCCGGGAGGGAAGAGGCGGGGATCGATCTGCATGTCGTTTTTGTACCTGTGGAGACAGTACAGCGGTCTGTGGCAGGCAGTGTGGGTTCGAGCGGGAAGGATTTGGAGCCTCTGGGACCTGGGCTCCAACCTCAACATTGTGCTGCTTGTGTGATCCTGGGCAGCACTTTCACTGATCTGAACCTCGGTTGTTCTCATCTGTGAAATGGGTGTAAGCAAGGCAACCAACCTTGAAGGGTTGTTACACCGATTAAATGGGATGAGATATGGAAAGCTTTTCTCCAGCACCCTGAGCATTACAGATGCTCACAAGTTCATTCCTCTGCTGGGGGGCAGAGAAGAGGGGGCCTGTAACTAGGGATAGCTGCTCCTCCCCATATCGGGATACCTCCAGGGAATAGACCCTAGATTTTCTCTCCTCTGAGGCGGGTGGCCAAGGAAGGAACTCCCGTCCCTACCTCCCTGTCGACCCCTCAGAACAGCGGTTCTTTATCTTGACTCTTGAAACACTAGAGGCAACTTTAAAAATCTCCATGCCCAGATTTGAAACATAAGACTTTGGGAATTTGCATCCGAAATTACTAATTATTCTCCTATAGACATTCTCCTCTTATTCTAAAAGGGACAGAAATATATATAACATATATAACCTCTGTTTCTGCTAGGTCCGTGGTCGGCAAACTGCGGCTCGCGAGCCACATGCGGCTCTTTGGCCCCTTGAGTGTGGCTCTTCCACAAAATACCACGGCCTGGGCGAATCTATTTTGAAGAAGTGGCGTTAGAAGAAGTTTAAGTTTAAAAAATTTGGCTCTCAAAAGAAATTTCAATCGTTGTACTGCTGATATTTGGCTCTGCTGACTAATGAGTTTGCCGACCACTGTGCTAGGTGTAGCCAGGTGCCTGAGTATTGTCAACAGAAAGGAAAACAGGTGTCATGTGGCTGCTCCCGCCCCTTTCTGTGTCACCTTCCCTTTCACCCCGAGGCCCACTGTGGCCGGGACGACTGCCATCTCGCAGAGGGAAGACCAGGCCTGATCCCTGAGTAACCCCGCCCCACCCTGTCTACATCAGACACTTCTATGAAAGAAAAATAAACTATCTTATTTAAACGATGAAAAAACTCTCCATGCCCAGGCTGCGTCCCAGAATTAAAATCAGAATTTCTGGAGGTGGGGCCTGGGCATCGGTGTTTTTGAAACTCTCAGGTGATTCCCGAGGGCGGCCCAGCGGGTCCCCGCTGCTCCTGGATGCCGCTGCTTGCTTCCTGTGCACACCTGGGTCCCGCTCTCCCTTCCGAGGTGATGGTCTTGCCTCTGTCCATAGGCCATGGAGGGAGGTCTGGAGCCTGCGTCAGGGCTGGCGGATGAAAGTCTGTGAAAGTTACGAGGCCTTGACACATATTGCTGTGTGACCTTGGGCACGTCAGTGCCCCTCTCTGGGCCTCTCTCTGCGTCCATGAGGCTGTTGCATGGACAGTCTGCCCCAGTGGTGGTTGCAGTTGAGAGCAGGCCTCAGCCGAGAGAGGGCACCCTGGCCTCAGTGCGTTGCCTTCCTTGGACCTGGCTCTCCCACGCCGTGCCCTGTTTGTCTCCATGGCAACCAAACAGTGCCATGCCCACGCTCTACCACAAACACCGCAGGCTACACCCTCTTCTGAAAGGGATCCAACTAGGTCTTCTGTGGGGAGGTGGTGCCTCATTTGCGTGCCCAGCCTCTCCACCTCTCCCAGGCGTGGGGGCCAAGGTCAGGCCTCCCCCGCATCAGGGACATTCCAGACACCTCAGCCTGGCCAGCTCTGGGAATGACCTGGACCGCCTGGGACCTCGGTGCTCATCCTGCCCTCTCTCTGGGCTTCTCCTGCCTGTACACTGGGCCCTCGTTGGCATGGGCTGTGCTGATGATCCCAAGTGGCAGCCAATCATAAAATAGCATCAACTGAGACGGTGAGGACCGGCGCCCAGCCCAGAGCCTGGCTTAGAGATGGCCACCTAAAAGAGTGACCGAAGTTTATTTTTTTCCATACGTATTTGGTGTTAGATTTTAATTTTTAAGGCTGCTCGGCCTAGGCCAGTGGTCGGCAAACTCATTAGTCAACAGAGCCAAATATCAACAGCACAACGATTGAAATTTCTTTTGAGAGCCAAATGTTTTAAACTTAAACTTCTAACGCCACTTCTTCAAAATAGACTCGCCCAGGCTGTGGTCTTTTGTGGAAGAGCTACACTCAAGGGGCCAAAGAGCCGCATGTGGCTCGAGAGCCGCAGTTTGCTGACCACGGGGCCTAGGAGATTGATTCTGACATCAGGTAGAATCATGTCCAGGGCCCGCTTCTGCAGCATTAACATGGCCAGACGGGGGCCTTGCCTACCCTGCCCTGTTACTGCCCCTGCATTCAGGAAGTGCTCAATAATTGCTGAATGAAGGACTCGCCTGACAAGCCTGGTGGGCCAGGATCTTCCTCCCCACCTGGGGGCTAGGTCTCTACTGGGGCCCGGACAGAGCTCCGGAGGCCAATCCCAGGATGACGTGTGGCCCTGTCGGAGGTGATGGATGATGGAAAACCAACCCCCGGAGCCAGGAGCCCCGGAGGCCGCCTGAGTCCCTGCAGCTGGAGGTGGGCCTGGCCTGGCTCCCACCCCTTCCAAACAAGGAATGCTGTTGTGGCAACGTCGCCCTGCTGTGGCAACAGGGCTGGCAGGGGTAGAAACGAGCCCCTTGTCGAGAGGCTCCCACAGAAGGTCTTAGAGGTGGGCCTCAGTGCCAGGACGGGCAGGGCAGGGCTGGCTGCCGGGCCAGGACAGCTGAGGCGCTGACCCCCACGTGGCCCAGCCCAGCTGTCGGACGCAGTCCTCCTCGGGACCAGAAACTTGCAGGCAGGGACCGCTGTGGACCCCACAGCATTCCAGTGCCCTGCATGGTGCCTGGCACGCTTGTTTGAATGCATGCCGCCTGGCAATGGCCAGCCCCAGGGTCAACACCCTCAAGATGCCTTTCTTGACTGATCCTGGCTTAAGTGCCCTCTGTTTCTCTGACTTCTGAAGCATTACGTGTGCTTTAAGGGGAAAAATGAACTATAATTATGACTTCCCCACTCTCTCGGGCGGTGGAAAGAGCGATGGGTTGGGAGGCAAAAGACCTGAACTTGAATCCTAGGGCACACGGCCTCTCTGAGCCTTGATATCTTCATCTATGAAATGGGGACGATAGTCCCTCCCTCATGGGTGGCCTCGAGGCTCAAATGAGAGGAAAGTGCTGGGTCAACGTAAAGCGGGTTCAAGTATTAGATGTTGCTTTTTCTTTTGTGATCTCGTTTTTGTGTGTGCTTATCTTCTCTCTCCTACTAGACCATGGTCTGTTCACCCTCTAGATCTGGCTTATATGTCACCTCCTCCGAGAAGCCTTCCTGGATCCTCCAGGTGGAGACAGCCACTTCCTCCTCTTCCCCTTCGTGCTTTTAGCTCAAATGTCACTCATGAATTCATTTCTCCGTGTGTTGACGTTTCTCTTCTGGGCTGAGAGTTCCTCTAGGTGAGGCTGTGTCTGAGTCATTTCTATACCACGGTGCCCGAGTCAGGGCCTGGGACAGAATGTACTTCTTGCAAATATTGGCTGAAAACCCTTTCTCATCTTCCAACGTGAGTTCCCCTTAGACTCAGGGGAACTCAGGAAGCAGTGGGCTCAGCTGTATGAAGGACACGCCTCCTTCGGTCATAGAACGGAGACCCCGAACATGGCCATGCCCACTCCCATCTCCACCAGCTTGTTCAGGGGACACCTGCCATCCCCCAGGAATGACGTCTCCTGCTTTTCGAGCACCTTTCAAGTTCTGAGAGCTTCCACATTGTTGTGGCATTAGATCCCCAGCACATGCAAGCTGGACAGGAGGTCTTCAACCCATTTGACAGAATAGGAAGCTAAGGCAGGACTGGAGAGATTAAGAGATGTAGCTAAGCCGAAACCGGTTTGGCTCAGTGGATAGAGCGTCGGTCTGCGGACTGAAAGGTCCCAGGTTCGATTCCGGTCAAGGGCATGTACATTGGTTGTGGGCACATCCCCGGTGGGGGGTGTGCAGGAGGCAGCTGGTCGATGTTTCTCTCTCATCGATGTTTCTAACTCTCTATCCCTCTCTCTGTAAAAAATCAATAAAATATATTTTTAAAAAAAGAGAGAGATGTAGCTAAGATCACACAGTGAGTTAGTACAGGGAGAGGGAGCTAAGCCTGGAATGCAGGGTTCCCACTCCAGGCCTGAGCCCCTTCTCATTGTAGGGCCCCTGCCCTCCACACCTCCTCTCCTGCTCCCCTGCCCCCTGCCCTGCCTCCTGCCATCATCCTCTAACCCTGGGGATCCCCAGCTGGGAGCAGCTGCCTTCTCATGCCACCAGAATCATATTTTTACAAGTGCTGGCTCCCTGGTGGCTCCGTCTTCTAGCCCCAGGCTGGCTGGGAGGCAGCTAAGAATAACCCCTCCTGAGCCTCCCCGGCAGCTGCTGCTCTGTTTGGGGGACGGGCAGGGCTCAGGGTCTGTGGGGCTTCCGCTTTTCTAAGGCAGCAGGAACTGCTGGGGAGGGACTGGGCTCCTGGAGGATGTTGGGAGTAAGGAGCTCACACTCACGTAACCATAGAGATGAGGCGAGGACCCTTCTCTCCGGCCCCAGTGTCTTACCAGGTGACCTGGGGTGCCGGCGAGGCCTGGATGGTGCAGGTCAGCAGGACCGTGGTGTGCTCCCAGATGGCATGGGAGCGAAGCGGGATCCAGAACCAGGGCCCCCGGCCGGAACACAGCTCCCTCAGCTCTTTGGCCTCCCGAACCTTCTCCTCTGTCTGGAGGCAGGAGAAGGGCTGTGACCCCTCTGAGCCTGGGCACCAACGCTCCCCCATCTTCACGGCCACCTCTCCCCGACACCCGGGCTCTGGAGTCAGAGCCACGTGAGCTGGAGCCCCTCAGCAGCATCGGAGAGGCAGTGGGGCCCGTGACCTGTGGAACCAGCGGGCCTGGGTCACGGCCAGACGCTGCCACTTCCTAGCTGTGGGACCATGGGCAAGTCCTCAGGTTCCTCTTCTGATAATGACATTCCCCCACCCTCCTGTGGGGCTGGAGTGAGGAGTCATCGAGTTAATGTGTGAAAACCATGGGCGTTGCTCTCCTGCCCAGGGAGGGGGGACGGAGTGTGACTTCAACCCCGGACATTTGTCAGGAATAGATTTCCTGGGGGCCTGCTGAGCTCTGGGCCCTGGAGAGTGACTTTAGGAGCTCAGTCTCATTTAATTCACATCTCAGCCCGGGGCTGGTACAACCACGGGCATCTACTTTGCAGACGAGAAAGCCTCAGGAGGAATCAGTTGCTTGTCTAAGGTCACACAGCGGGGGGGTGAGGGCACCGGGATTCAAACCCGGGTCCACGTCCAGGGCCGGGGTTCTTTCCTGATGTCCAGCTGCTTCTTGAGAAGGGAGTAGAGAGCCCAGCCGGAGTGGCTCAGTGGTTGAGCACCAACCTATGAACCAGGAGTTCATGGTTTGATTCCCGGTCAGGGCACATGCCTGGGTTTCGGGCTCGATCCCCAGTAGGGTGCGTGCAGGAGGCAGCCAATCAATGATTCTCTCTCACCATTGATGTTTCTATCGCTCTCTCCCTCTCCCTTCCTCTCTGAAATCAATAAAATATATTTTTAAAAAAGAGGGAGAAGGGGGTAGAGTGAGGTGGGTGGCACGTGATGGGTCCCAGGTCTCAGGCCCCTGGGGTCCCCAGCCCATCCCCTCACCCGCCGTCTCAGCGCCTTCCGGTCGCGGCTCTGGCGCAGCAGCCACTGGGTCCGGAGGAAGGCGATGTCCGTCCTCTCCAGGTCATTGCCGAAGCCCACGCGCTTCTGCCCTCGCTCCTCCAGCTCCACGGTGGAGGTCTGGCGCCTCAGCTGGGCCTCCCTGTGGCGACAGAGGACCTCAGTGGCTGAGAACCCAGCGTTGGGGAAGGGCGGTGCCATCCCCACGCCCGGCATTGCCACCTGTATTTTACGCTCCTTGAGGACAAGAGCAACTTTTAATCCTGTCTTGCCTCCAAAATACCGTGAATGGGTCCTGCTTACAGTAGGTGCATAATAGCTGCTCTCAGTATGGTTTGCAAGGCCCTTTCACAAACCATCGTTCCTCCTGTTTTCACGGCAACTAAGTGGACAGGCACTAGTCTCGCCGTTTTATTTTTATTTATTTTTATTTTTAATATATTTTATTGATGTCAGAGAGGAAGGGAGAGGGAGAGAGAGATAGAAGCATCAATGATGAGAGGGAATTATTGATCGGTTGCCTCCTGCAGGCCCCCCACTGGGGATGGAGCCTCAACCCGGCAGCTGCTGCTCTGTTTGGGGGTGGGCATGTGCCTGGACCGGGACTCGAACCGCGACCTCCTGGCTCATAGGTCGACGCTCAACCACTGAGACACACCGGCCGGGCTAGTCTCGCCATTCGACAGGACAGACACCTGCGGCTCAGGGACTTGCTTCAGGCCAGCCAGGACCAGGACGCAGGCCTCCCAGCCCAGGGCGCGGCCTGCGGATGTTCCCACACTCAGAGGCTGTTCCAGTCTTGGGACTCGTGTCTGAAACTTGGGGCGTCTTTACATGCTCCTCCTGCCCCCAACCCCTCCTGCACCGGCTGGGGAAGGGTGGACCCCCACCCTCTCTCTGGGGGATGGTGTCCGTGGACTGTGGGCTTTGTGGCCAGGCAGCCCTGGGCTTTGACCTTGGTCCAGCCCCTTAGTCTAGATGTGTCACTCTGGGCAGCTTGAAGCGCAGAGTGGGCGCCCAGGAGGGAGGCGGGGCCTGGACGGGACGGCCCCTCTGAGCCCGGGGCTCTCGGAAAGAAAGGCCGCTTGACTTACCAAGACATCTCGTAGGAGGTTGTGAGAGCCAGGGCGGCTGCGAGGGCGTGGTCTGCGGCGCTGAACTGGTACTCTTCCTCACTGCCCGGAAAGAGAGGGGATGGCCGGGGTGTGGCTGGGGGCCTGGCTGGGGCTCCCTGAGTTTAGGGCTGCAGCTACCCACCTCCGCCCCAGAGGCCAGCAGGCGTGGCCGTGCCTCCCTCCTCAGACTGGGGTCTCAGGAAGCAGGGCCATGCCTCCCCCCTCAGACTGGGGACCCCAGGGGTGGGGCATGGCCGGGTGGGGTCCCTGACGCTCCCACCTGCTGCGGAAGGTCCGCCTCTGCACCGAGGAGCCCATGTGCAGGCTGTGCTGCCGCTGCTCCTTCTGCTCCTCCTCCTGGCGGCGTTCCACCCGGTGGACCTCCACGGCCTGGGGGGGCTGGGGCTCCCCCACATTTCCAGCGCTGTGGGGCAGAGTCATGGCTGCGAAAACAACCTGCCAAGCCAAGGTTGCAGGGTCACTCCACCAGGCGTGGGCCCAGCATCTCGGGGAGGTGTGTGGGTGGCGGGGTGGGGGTTCTCTCTCCAGTGGGCAGACAGGGGAATGGAGGCCTGAGAGGGAGAGGGACTCGCCCAAGGTGACGGCGGCGGACTTTGTGCCCCGGGCCTGGCTTATCCACCACCCCACGCGTTCCCCAGCGGAGTGAGTAGAGCCCCGCTTTGGGGATCAGGCTTCCAGCTGCAACCCTGTCCTTGCCGCGCGGTGTGACCGGGGGCAAGGCCTTGCCTTCCCTGGGCCCAGCCTCCCAGGTGATTGATGGCTGTAATGTCCAAGGAGTGTTGTGGGACTCAGGATGGGCAGCTGTCCTTGCTCTGCTCCCCCTGCATTCGCCACACGCAGTCCTACCCCCCTCCCCCTGCCCCCAGCCTGCTGTCCTCACCTGGAGCGTCCTCTCCGCCTGCTGCTTTTCTATTCACACTTCAAAGCCCCACCTGAGCATGTGTCAGTGAGCGCAAAGGCTGAGTGTGGAGACTCTGCCCCCCCCCGCCCCCCCCTGTGATCGCAGCTTCTCATTCCAGTTTACAAGTGTGTGACCTTGGGCAAGACTCTATGACTTGGTTCCTCATCTATAAAATGGGTCTATCGACCTCTCAGGTGGTTGTAAAGGTTTGAGGAGTGCCCAGCGCATAGTAGGTACTATCTAAGTCAGGCGTCCTCAAACTACGGCCCGCGGGCCACCTGCGGGTGTTTTTGCCGTTTTGTTTTTTTACTTCAAAATAAGATATGTGCAGTGTGCATAGGAATTTGTTCATAGTTTTTTTTTTAAACTATAGTCCGGCCCTCCAACGGTCTGAGGGACAGTGAACTGGCCCCCTGTTTAAAAAGTTTGAGGACCCCTGATCTAAGTGATAGACATTAACATCATTTTTCTAAGCGCTGCCAAAAAACTGCAGGCCACTTAGACTTCCCCTCCTCTGATGCCTTTTGCACTTTTTATCTGGACTTCACCAGTTAGCTCCGACTCAAAAAATGTCTCCTCTCACCATTCAATTACTTCACATCTGTGCACCTTGAGCTTCAACAAGGTTGTAAATGAGTTAAAAGTCGCCACAGCACGTGCTCACTGTGGGCCAGGCCGCATGTTAGGAGTTCTCAGATGCGTGGTTCCCAGGCCCTACAACAACCCAGATCGCACGGCGGCACTGCCATCAGCCACTTCACTGTGAGGAGGGGGAGTGCTTGCCCACGGCCACTGAGCAGGCGGGGGCGGGGCCACGACTGGCACCCTGGTCTGCCCCCCTCGGAGCCAATGGGTCTGAAAGAGGCTCAGGGATCAGGGAGCGAACCCTGGAGGGGAGGGGAGGCGAGGCGGCCCCGTGCTCGCTGCTGTGGGTTCTGTGCTGAGTCCCCTCCCAGAGGTGGCTCCGTGTCCCCCCGAGGCCCCTCTGAGGCCGAGGCTCTGGGATGCTGGGAGAGTCCCCTGAACGGCTTTGATAGGCTCTCCAGGTGGGGGTTCTGGGGGGGCAGGCCTCTGGCCTGGGAGGGTTCTTGCCCGGCTTAGACCTGATGCAGACCCTGGACAGGAAGAAGCAAGCAGACGAGACTAACACTTCCGCCCGGTGCTGCCTGCTTCCATGAGGCCCAGCTCTGGGGGTCGTGGCCCCACCTCCCCTGAGGGGGCGTGTGTGTGTGTGTGTGTGTGTGTGTGTGTGTGTGTGTGTGTGTGTGTTCTGACCTGGTGTGAACATGGCACCTGAGGGACATGTCTCTAAGTTCATGGCATGGCAGGAGGGCCCACTGGCCTCCCCGGGACCCTGGGCCTGAGGCCTGTGTGGGGTGTCAGGGCTCAGGCCGCCAAATGCCACCCTGGTGGGCACTTACTGACGCCTCCCAGTCCCTGACGGCGTGCTCCTTTTGTGTGCCCACAAAGAGCACCCGGGAGAGCCTGGACCACTGAGGGGTGCTGGCCGGGGCCACGGCTGCCCCGAAGCTTCCTTGGCCTCGTGCCGTGACCTCGGCTGAACATAACAGGGCAGCACCCGTGGGTTCCCATCTGGTCGCCCCGAGGAAGAGGGTCTGCCTCACCCCGAGAATGGCTGTCTCCTGCTCCTTCCTCCTCACAGCCGAGAGGAGAGCCGTGGGTGCCACCCTGGGTGTGGGGGGCGGCTTTCCCGGGACACCGTGGCCCTGGCCCCACCGCTGAGGTTTCACGTTCCCTGGCGTCAGTGGCTGGCTCCCTTCCCCGTGCTCCGTCCCAATTAGCACAGTGCGTGGGCCTGGCCCCCATCCCTGACCTCCTGGGCCTCCCCGAAACCAGACGCCCGCTTTAGCGGATGAGCCATCGGTTCTTTTTAAAGCGCTGACTGAGCTCAGGATTAAGCATCAGGAGCCCAGCCTCCCCTGCCCTCTTCCCAGATGCTTGTGTGCCTGGTGAGGAGGGGTCTGCGGGTGAGGGCTGGTGAGAAAACCGCCCCCCTTGCCCTCTCCTGGGGGGTGGAGGGAGGCAAAGCTGGGGCTGGAGGTCCTGCCACGTGGCCACTTGCCTCGCAAGCCTCAGCCTGCTTTTGCATGGCCCCTGAGAGGCAAGGCGAGGGGAAGAGAGGTGCTGTGGGGTGGGGGGTGAGGGGTGGGGGGTGCAGTTTTGTGCTGGGCCCTGTGGGCGGAGCAGAGACAGCCTGTCAGTCTTTCTGCCCCGGCTCCGCCAGCTTCTAAGAGGCAGGAATTCTGACCTTGTTGCTGAGGAACCGAGACCATTTCTGTCCCGTCTGGCCTCAGTTTCCTGCCAGGGAACCAGGCTGGGTGAGCGCCCTCTGGCCCTGTGATTTGGGCCCAGCGGGCTGGCTCTCTTTCTGTCGCCGGGGCAGTCACACAGGACCGGGCACGGCTTAGGTTTGCTGGGCCTGAGCCCACCCTGCCCCTGCCATGCAGGCACCCCCAGGTACCCCCAGGGGGCTTTTGTTTCTCAGCTTTAAGCATCTCAGAGGGCTCCTCTCAGAAGACCCCCCCCCCCCGCCACCATACAACGGGGGGTGGGGGGGTGGGGGTGGAGAGAGACCCCTCCCACTTTCCCTGGGTGCTGCCTAAGCACATGTCTACCTTCTCTTTCCAGATCTCCCAGGACACACCTCCCCCCCACCCCCCACACACATCCTCACACCCCACACACCACACACACACACCACCACCACCATCCCCACACCACACACACACACACCACCCCACACACCCCACTTCCCAGTGAGAAGTGAGGGTCTGGCTTCCTCCCTCCCACCCTGTCCCAGGAGGTGCTCACAGCAGCAGCCAGTCCACTTGGGCGTCTCTGGGGAGGAGATTCCAGAGGACGGAGGATGCCTGGTGTCTCCTTGCCCTGGGCTCGGCGGGGACGGAGGAGAGTGTGATCCCGGAGCCTGCACGGGCCTTAAATATAGCAGCTGAGACAGTGATGACAATGGATGGGGACTGTGAGGGGGGGCGAGGGGGGGCCGCTCCCTCCGGCCAGCACAGCTCAGGCAGCAGCAACAGGTGGAGCTGTCCCCACCCACCGGCCTCCCTGGTGGCTCCTCCTCGCTCACTGCTCACTCGCTCACTCGCTCACTCTCATTCTGCTGGGTCCCTCCTGCCCAACTCCTGCCCCCAGGAGAGTGGACGGAAGGAGCAGCTCGGGCTGGTTGTATGGAAAGCGGATCAGGGGAGTTTCCCAGCTGCCAGGAGTTCTGATCTGTTCTCCCCGCACTGCCCGGGCCTTGGGGAAGACACCAGCTCCTCTGATCTGATTCCCCTCCTAAAAAATGGGGACAGTGAGACCGGGCACCCAGACTTCGTGAAGACAGTGGAAGGCATGTGCTGAGAAGTTATCACTGGCTAAAATGGAAGCATGTGGCTTTTTGTTAAAAAAAAATTTGATTTCAGAGAGGAAGGGAGAGGGAGAGAGAGACAGAAACATCAATGATGAGAGAGAATCATTGATCGGCTGCCTCCTGCACGCCCCCCACTAGGGATCGAGCCCACAACCTAGGCATGTGCCCTGACTAGGAATTGAACCATGACCTCCTGTTTCATAGGTCGATGCTCAACCACTGAGCCACGCCAGCCGGGGTATGTGGCTTCTGGTCTCTCTACCACCCCCAGCAGCTACTTGCCCAGTGCCTGTGCGTCACGGTCATGTGTGTATGGGGACGCGGCACAGGCAGATGGGGCGGCCATCTCCTCTTCACTGTCCAGATTCCTCAGGCTCCCCGAGTGGCCGCTGGGGGACCCTTCTCCCCAGCCCCCCTACACCCGCTCCCTCAATCCTTTTCCCTCACAGTGGTCATTCCTGCCCTTTGCCAGGCCTGGTGGGCACTGAGAAGGCAGACGTGAGTAAGATAAGACCATGATGTGGAGGCATCTAGACGGGGAGACAGGCAGCTACAACAGGGGAGATCCGGGAGGTAACCCTGAGCCAGGTCTCCGGGGATGACCACGTCTGGGGAAGGCTGTCCCTGGCCCCGTCCTGGGGCCTCAGGGGCCCAGCAACACTGCCTGTCACTCTTCCTAGTGCCTTAGGGCCTCTCGTTGGAGAGAGAGAGAGAGAGAGAGAGAGAGAGAGAGAGAGAGAGAGAGAGAGAAAACACAAGTGATTTCTCAGCCAAAATCCAAAATCTCAGTCTCCTGCCCCCCCTTTTTAACTTTTTATACTAAGTATTTTATTTGTATGCTGCTGCCAGTGTATATAAAATAATCATTGTTGTGAAACAGAAATTCATGAGAATTCAGAGAGGTAGATATTAAGGACTGACAAAAGCAGAAGTTTGTGTAGTAAGGCACATGTTATAGGGTAAGCTTTTTGTACAGGCTTCAGATTTAGCTCTCTTTGAATATTCACCGATTCAAGAAGAGTGGTTAGAACATCTAACTTTTACTACAGAAAGGAACAAGCTTTCTGGGGTCTGAAGGGATTGGCATTGAAGACACTCCCGTCAGCAGGGGGTCACGTTGAGCATTCTGCAGACAGAGTTGTTTCAGCGCTGCAGCTGCCTGGCAAACCTTCTCCCGGGTGAGCCCGGCTCCGGCCGGAGCGGTGGACCCACTTTCTTCATGGCGGCGACGCTGGAGGAACCAGACCTGGTGCCGGGCAGGTTGGTCGGTAGCGGGTCACCAGTCGTGGGTCCCCAGGGCCAGACAGCGGGGCAGCGACTCGAGGCTGAAAGCCCCTTTCTAAGCATTCTCCCTCCCCCTGACGCCGCGTTAAGAGCATCTTGTGGGGGGACACTGGGCAGCTCTCTCCCATTGAGCCAACCTAAGGGCTTCCCAAGACCCACACGTAGACATTGGCTGTGAGGGGAGGTGGGAAGGTGTACACACAGCAAAGAGGAGCTCAGATCCCATCCAGCAGGAGACCAGCATTTGGACTGGTCCTGCAGCCCTTCCCCCCGCGGCGGCCTGGGGGGCGGGCCACCACTTGCTAGCTGTGTGGCCGTGGGACGTCGCTAGCCATCTCTGTACAGTGGGGTCCACGAATCCTGCCTTGCAATCTGATTGCAAAGATTCATCGAGGAACCTGAAGCCTGCAGCACAGGCCTGGCACCCAGGAGACAGGTGTCTGCGGAATGAGAGCCCTGGCGACACCTGCATGACTCCGGGGCCACTGAGAGCCTTCTCCTCCCACCCGTCTGCTGGCCACACCCCAGGGATGCCCCCTCCTCACAGGAGGCCCTGATGTGCCTAATTGTGAACACAGCCAGCCCTTAGGTCGTGAGGCTGAGCGGAGGTTAGACGTGGAGTTGTGCAAATCTTGGTTTAAATCCCAGTTCTGGTACCTGTACTCACTCACAGACCTGGGCCTTATTATTATTATTTTTTAATATATTTTTATTGATTTTTTTACAGAGAGGAAGGGAGAGGGATAGAGAGCTAGAAACATTGATGAGAGAGAAACATCGACCAGCTGCCTCCTGCACACCCCCTACCGGGGATGTGCCCACAATCAATGTACATGCCCCTGACCGGAATCGAACCTGGGACCTTTGAGTCCGCAGAGCGACGCTCTATCCACTGAGCCAAACCGGTTGCGGCTGTTTTTTTTTTTGTTTTTGTTTGTTTGTTTTTATTGACTTCAGAAAGGGAGAGGGAGAGAGAGATAGAAACATCAATGACGAGAGAGAATCATTGATCAGCTGCCTCCTGCACGCCCCCTACTGGGGATCAAGCCTGAAACACGGGCATGGGCCCTGACCGGGAATCGAACTGTGACCTCCTGGTTCATAGGTAGACACTAAACCACAAGCCACACTGGCCGGGCAAGGGCTTTGTTTTTTCAATGGGTAAATTGGAGATAAGATCGAAGACAACAGGGAACTTGCCTGCCTGTCTTATTCGCTGTATCCCTAACCCCAGGAGCAGTGCCTGGCATACAGCTCGGTGTCTGCTCGTTTAAAGATGAATGGATGAATGAATGAACAAACACCTATCTTGCAGAATGAGTGAGGTTACAATGTGTAAAATGTCTGCTATAGTACCAATACTCTTCAAAGCATTCCTTCTTTCTCCCCCTTCCTTCTCTTCTTCTCCCTCATATTGCCTTCCCTGGGCTTATGCACATGTAGGACAGTCCTTTGACCCCCACTTCACCTACCAACCACCCCGAACCGCCTCACCATTTTCCAGGCAGCTGATGGCTCTCCTGTGGCCGCGTGGAGAGCTGTCTGGCCCAATGCTTCTCCCCACGACCTCCCTTATCCTGCACTCCCTCTGTCACTCCTGCACTTCAGGTTATTCCCGGTCACTGTTCTCCTCACACTTACGGGTCAACATGGATCTTCCCCGTGCCCCTCCATCTGCAGAGTGGGCAGGGAACGTGGGCTCAAGCTGCCCGGGAGCGGAGCAGGGGGCTGGGTCTCAGAGCTGTGTCCGTGTCCTGCCAGACCGGCGCCAGCAGGCGAGGCCGGGTTGTTGTTTTTGTCTATCCCGCTTTCTGGAAGGCAGGGCAGGGACGGCAACAGGGACAAGCCTTGGTGTTGACATCTGGCCACAGCTTCCTGGTCCAGGCTGACACTCAGACTGGGAGGGGCCAGAGCGACCTGGTCTCCGGGGACCTGGGAGGAGCTCCCGTCCCATCGGCCCCTCTGCTGTGGCTGAAAACTCAGGCAACCAACCCCTCTATGTCCCTGGGGTCCAGGGCTTGGGAGGCGGGGGGTGGTCTGCAGGCAGCACAGACTGAAATACCACCCAAGTAGCCCTACCCCCATCCAGGGGGTACGATGGGGGTGACTCTAGGGAGGTGATTCGAGGCCATGGACAGGGAAACTGTTGGTATAAGGGCACTATTCCCTCAACATGTCTGAGGTGAATCGCTAAAAATGCTTGTTAAAAATCCGATTCCCCAGGTGCCATGGATTTAGCGGAAAGGTGTGTGTGTTTGGGGGGGGGGGGGAGAGGATGGGGAGGAGGCGGCAGGAGGCAGTGGAGGGGAGACTAGGGAAGTTGTATTTTTATTAAGCTCCCAGGGGATTCTCAGGATGAGGCAAGTTTAGGAAACAACCTGGGCAGGTCACCTCCCTGAGCAACATTTCCTCCTTTGCAAATATCAATAATACAAAATGAGTCATCCCCCACTGAAACCGCAGGGCCACATGGCTGAGTTCCTCCTCATCTCCGACCGCTGCTGTTCCTTTCCTCCTGGGCTGGGCTCTGCCAGGCCTGGAGGCGGGTGGCAGCTCGGAGATTCCTGCTAATGGGTTCAGGGCCTGGGTCACTCAGGAATGCCCAGGTCCCGGCCCCACTCCCGGGGCCTGGACACTGCCCTCTAGTGGTTGTGGCTGTAACTGCAGGCCTGGGCTACCAGCTTTGGAGACCAGAGACCTTCCTGTGCAGCCTGCAGCCTGTCAGGGGAGAGGTCCACCTGAAGAGGGTCACAGTACTGGGTCATTCACCTCCCTCCGCAGGCACTCAGACTCCACCCTCAAGAGTCATGGAGTCCTTGGGGCATCTGTCACTCCGAGGAGCTTACAGAGCTTTGTGGCCCTGTGACGTGGAAGAGAGGTTTATGGCTTTTAATATAAAAACACCTCTGTGTTGCCCCGTCCCACTTACCTGGTGAGAGCAGTCCAGCTGTGAAGCTGTAGTTCATTACTTAACAAGCCTTTGGCCAAGTTCACCCCAAGCAACAGGGAGCAGACTTGTTTGCAGAGTGGGGAGAGGGGGAGCATTCATTAACGTCCACTTAGTGGCTGCTAAGAGGAGAAGGGGCCTGGGGTGCTGGGGAGGGCGGGCCACCCCTCTCTTATGGAGATATTGGGCCTAAACCGGCAACCCTGAAATGTTAAATATTAATTACAAACAGATAAGGACACCACCACCTGGTGCTTGTCGCAGGAGGGGAGGGGGCGCGCCTGGGTTCAGGGGAAGGAGGACACTGTACACTCTCCAGAGGTCACACCGAGGCAGCAGGACGTCGGTCCTGTTTCTCAGAAACCTTCAGATCCGGCTTTGGGACAGGAAGGTGACGGGACCCCATTGGGCCCTCCCCTCCTTATGGCTCATCCTCCAAGAATCCAAACTGGTGTGCAAAGTCCTTTCTCTCGGTGAGAACAAAAAGCACCAGGTTTGAGCTCCGACCGCGTCACGGGCTCAATGGGGCCCCTGGCTGAGTCCCTTCTCCGCTCGGGGCCTCAGTTTTCTCAGCTGAGATGCAAATGGCACGAAGGGTGTACCGGCACCCCGAAAGCACAGAGCAAGGCCCTTTCCCTCCGTGAGCAGACGTGGGGGCAGGAGGGCGAGGAGGCAGGCCTGGGGGCTCCACGCAAAGGGGCCCCCTGAGCATGCCGACACCCCCAAAACAGCTCCCACTTACAACCTCGGGAAGAAGGTTCCATTTGTCCCCGGACCCTGCTTCGGGAAGCCCCTGTGATCCTCCCATCCCTGGCTTCCTCCACCTCAGAGACCAGCTCCCCTGGCCTGGCCTGGAGCAATCCTGGAGGAAGCGGGATAAATTGAGAAAATGCCTGGTCTGAAGCCAACGGGACTGGGGCAGTGGGTCCTGTGCTGTCTGATTAAAAAAAAAAAAAAAAAAATCACAACAGGAAGTAGCTACCATTTATTGGGCACTGCCCCTGAGCCAGACACTATTACACACTTTACAGACGGTATTTAATTCCGCCCTCACCACTACCCCGTGAGGTAGGAGTTCCCATACCATTTACCAAGGAGGAAGCGGAGGTTTTGAGCGCTGATTCATTTGCTTGAAGTCATCCAGGTGGTAAGTGGTGAGGCTGGAATTTGCACCCAGATGGGCTGGATCCGAGGCTGAGTTTCCAAAGTCGTGAAGTCAGTACTGTAGTTGGTTGTGTCTCCTTCAGGGGCCAGGTGGGCCCATTTCCTTTCCAACCCTGCTCTCAGGATGGGGTCTGAAACGCCCTCCTCGGGAAGGCCCTCCCTCCCGGGGGGTGGGGGGGGGGGGGGGGCGCGGACCTGCATTTCCCTCCGGTGCAGCCTCTAGCTGAGGAATGAAGTTGGAATGCTGCGACTTCAGGCAGCAGCCCTGGTGGGAATGAGCCCCAGGCCGCACCCCTCTCTGGAGTCTTGCCATGGCGGCGCTGCTTCGCACCTCGGCAGAAGCGCAGGTTGTTCTGGTCCTGCCCAGCCTGCTGCGAGGCATCCTTCCCCAGCTCCTTCTCTCACCTGGGGCGTCAGAGGGGGCCGACCGCCCTCTCTGTCCAACTAGATTATGAAGCTGGCCAGGAGCGGGCGAGGAGACGTAGGCTCCTAGAGAACCTTGTGCCCAGCGTATTAGGGGCTGGGCCCCAGGAGTCCCCCTACGTTACCTCCCCTGTGTTACCTCCCCGCACTGACCGTCCGGCCTTCCCTGCAGAGCTCTGCGTACACACTCTCTGGCACACACACATGGGCACAGGATGTGCCTGTCGCTACCCATCTGATGTCCTCATCATGTCTCCCTGCTCCGGCGGTGGTAGGCCCGGCGCCCCGCCCTTCCTCTGGTTCCCTCAGGCCCCCACCGAGGCGGCTGGGCTGGGGGTGACGGGGAAGCCCCAGGCCGTCCTGCTGTCCACTCAGGGCTCCCACCGCACGGTCAGGGCCAGGCCTCTGAAGAGGGAGTCCAGCTCCGTGGGCTGCTCCGGGGCTGAGTCCCCAGGGGCCACGCTCGAGGCCTCAGGCTCGGACCCGGGACCATCGTCCTTGGGACACACGAGGGACTCTAGCAGCCCCCCGGAACGTGAACCCTGGTCCGTGGGACAGCGTGGGAGGGAAGGCGTGTGCAGAGGGAGGGACACCGGGTGGCCCTCAATCTGGACGGAGGAGAGGAGGGGCAGCTGGCCCTTCAGGTACCCCGGTGCTCCTGGCTCCCCCGTGGGCAGCACCGTAGTGTCGGGTGCTCTGTCCGTGTCAACGCACAGGCGCTGGGGGAAGGACTTGGCTTCTTGGGGCTCCTCCATGGCCCCGGAAGCCAACCCCTGCAGGGAGAGGTCAGCAGCTGGTGGCTCTTTCTGGCCCTTAGTCCTGAGGGGTTTGGGACTAGAGAGTGTCCCAGGAGGGGAGTCTTTGCCAGATCCTCCCATGCACACCCCATAGGACGGTGGCCAGCTGTCCGGCGCGGCCTGGGGGGTGTAGGAAGAGACGGCCTGCGGAGTGTAGGATGGGGCTTTAGCCTCGGGGGTGACTTGAGGCGTGTAGGCTGGGGGCCCGACCTCAGGGGCAGCCTGGGGCGCGTAGGGTGGTGGGGAGCCTGCCTGGGGAGGCGGCGCCCGGGGGGGCTGCAGGGTGGAGAGGTCCGGCTGCCCGACGTAGGTGATCTCAGGCCGGCTGTGCCGCGGCGGGGCCCCCGGCGGCTCCCTGGGCGCAGAGACCATGACCTGGGAGTACTGGGTAGGCTGGGCCAGGCCGCCGGGGCCGCTGAGGTCCAGGACGGGGATCAGCACGTGCTCCTGGATGAACCGCAGAGGCTGGAAGGTCAGGACACGCTGGACGTCCTGCTCGGGGACAACAACAGCCCCCGTTAGGGCCCCTTCCCAGCTCCCCGAGGGCGCCTGGCGGGGAGGTCCCCAGGGGAGGCAGAGGCCACAGCAGGGGCCATCGGGGGCTTTTCAAGTGCATATCCCACAGGTCCCTTCGCCTCCCCGAGGTTCGGCTAAGTGCCGGGCGGGAAGGGCAGGGCTGCCGGCCAGGCGCTGAGACCTCTCCCGGGGTCTGGGCTCTCTCACAGGGAGGTTCCCGCTGTGGTCTCCCCGGGAGGTAGACAGTCCAGGAAGTAGATGGCATAGATTTGGGGTGGCCTGGGGGTACGCTCTGGAGGTGGTGGCCCACACTGCTTCTTGCTCAGGGGTTTCTAAGGGCCAACGTAGGGGGCGAGGTGGGAACGGAGGGGGACAGGGGAGACCAGGGGAGTTTTGTAGGAAATGGCTCGTCTGGGCTGTGATAGCTTGTTGCCCTCGAGCCCCTCCAGAGCCCCCTGGAGACCCCGTCCTGGGCTGCGGCCTCTGGGAGGGCCGTTAGCGGACGCAGGGCTGGCGGCCAGGCGGGGGCTGCCATGGGACGTGTGTGGCTTACTCGAAAATGGAGAGATTTCGCATTATCATCTGAAATTCTGACTTCTCTTGAAAAAAAAAAAAAAAGCTAAGATCTGGCCCCACTGGGCCCGCGTTGCCAGTGGGTGGAACTGGCTGCCGTTTAGACCGGGCTGAGCTCGGGGACCCCAGCGCCCAGCGCCCACCGCCCTGCGGCCCTGCAGGGGCCTGCTCTCGGGTCCCACTCCCCCTGTCTGGATGGGGATGCTCCAGGCCGCATGGTCTTCCCTTCCAAGCCCGCTCTCCCCGACACCCGCCCTTCAGTCGCCCCTGCCAAGCTGGCCTCTCACTGCCAGGGGCCTGGCAGGGATAAGACGCCCCGGTCCAAGCAGAACCGACGCCTCGTTTTCTGCTCTGTGTGCGGACCCCTGCATTTCAGAGAGATCTGCCCTGGGCCTACGCCCTCGGCAGCTGGGGTCCTCCCCACCCCTCCCCCTCCAGCCCCAGGTCGGGTGCTCACCAGGGAGTTGGGAGGCTGGGGCGGCTTGGTGACGTATCTGTAGCTCAGGTAACAGAGCCCTGCGACCAGGAAGCCCATGGAGAAGAGGAAGGCCCCGGAGAAGGAGTAGGTCCATGTCCGGTCTGTGTGAGCGAAGAGGCAGGACGGGAGGGGGAGGCCAGGGAGGCTGGGTCCATCCGAGCAGCATGGACGCCAAGCTCCCAGGGCTTCCCGCCCCCTCAGGCTGGGCCTGGGAGCCTCTGCTACAGGAAGGGTTGCAAGAGCACAAAGAGAGAGTCTCCCCCCCCCCCCCCGTCTAAATATTCAGAATCTGTCAATCCTGTTTTCCCGCTGTTTGTAAACATGGTCTACGCTCCCACTGTGACCGACGTGCTTTTCCTAACGAGCTGGGAGGCCTGGTTGGAATTCTGTTCTCGGCTCCTTGGGGAACGGTGCGGACAGGTGCGGGGAGCCTGCCACGGCCCCTGCCCCCCACCCCCCACCCGGCTGCAGCTCACAATGCCAGGGCCTCGCATGGGTGAGGACGCCCCAGCCCACGTGGCCAGGCTCATCCAGGCCCCCAACCAACAGCCAGCTATGGGCACCCTCTGGGCCGAGGTCTGCATGCCAATGGAGTGTCTCCCCTGAGGAGGAAGGACTCCAGAGAGAGCTGCCCGGAGTGGACACAGGCTCGGGGCATTTCCACAGGGAACCTCGGGGCCCAGGGTACTCGGTGTGTCCCAGAGGGGCGGTCACAGGCTCCAGGGGGACTTGTCCACTTGGACCTAAGGACCCCTCATCTTGTGGGGAGGGCCACGCCAGAGCCAGGGCTGCGGGGGGCCTTCTGAAGCGCTGCCCCCTCTCTGATCTGAGGACAGCCTGCCTCCCTGGCGGGGGAGGGGGGAGGGGAGGGAGTGACAGCACAGGGCTGGGTGTTGGGGACCACCTTGCTCAGGAGGCTGCGGGGAAGGAAACAGACGCCTGAGGGCCTTCGTGTGCTCCCTCTCCCATGGTCCCGGCTCCGGGATGGGCACAGCCAGGCAGGCCACACTTCCTGTCACCAGCCCAGGGCGGCCTGGCGAGGGGACTGGGAGGAAGAAGTCATTGGAGCTTTTTGTCTGAAACGGGCGATTGGCGTTATCCAGGGTCCTGACTCTCCAGGGCGCACTCCTGCTCCCGCCCCGGGTGGTTCAGCTGGAGTTGCTGCGCACCAGCTGCCCGTGACCTTGGCAGTCACCGTGAGCGCCGTGGACCGGAGCCTCGACGTCTAGCCCACCCCTCGCCCTCCCCCGGCCCGTGCTCCGGCCGTACCCTGCCCTGCCACATGACACTCCCAGCACGCTCCAGGGAGAAGATATGACCCGACCGTCTCTACGTGACATACCTCATGGAAAACCACTGTCCTTGTGCCAGGACAGGACAGGACATGGAACTTTCCACACGCCGTTTCACCCACGAGGAGACAGGAAGAGAGAATAGAAACAACACTAGCGAGTGGGGGGTTAGACGTCTGGCTCGGCCCCTGAAATGCGGAGCATCCTCCTCTCTGTTGCACAACCCTCTCTGCTCTACCACGTATGAGTGACAGCAGCCAGTGATTATTGAATTCTTAAGCCTGCCATGCCCTGTGCGGGGTGCTCTACTTATGCCATCCCGTCAAACACAGAGAGCCAGGGACACGCCCTGCTTACGTACTAGTATAATGAAGCTGAGTCTCAGAGAGGTTAAGCGACTTGACCAAGGTCACACAGCAATTCAGTGGGAAAGTCAGAATGGACCTGCGTAACTCCAAAGCTCATCCTCAAAGACCCAACATCAGGATGCCTCAGTTTCCTCATCTGTAAAAGATACGGAGTGAGGTGACCCCTACAGTCCTTTCCAGCGTCAAGATACCAGGATGTTGCGCTGTGACCATCCCAGATATCCTGAGAGGTAGATCCAGTGGAGATTCTAGGCTCTGGGGATAAGACAGGCCCCAGGAGACAGGGTCAAGGGCAGGACGTAGCACTCTGAAACGGCAGGAAGGGGAATAAGTGTGCGGTGGAGGCGATTAGCTGCAAACGGAATGGCTAAGGGGTGTTGGAGCTCGGGCTGCAGGATCCGATGAACCTCATTAGGCTTGCTGACCAGCTGTGTGGTCACCTTCAGGTTGCTTAACCTCTCTGAGCCAGAGTCCCTCCTTTGTGAAATGGGGATGAGGCTACCCATCTTGCAGGATTGTTATACAAATCAAACGGGATAATGGAGGTGAAGCTTGGCAATAGAGTAGGGATTTAATAAATGGTAGGAATTGTTATTAATATACCTTATTTTCGAGAATAAGGTGCCTTCTGTGTGCCAGCAGGCAATAGCCAACAAGAAGTGTGATTTATGTAAAAGCGGCATCACATCATGAGCTAGATCAGTGATGGCGAACCTATGACACGCGTAGCCATTTCTGATGACACGCGGCCGCATGCCGAGGATGAAACATTTGCTGCTCCTGAGGATGAAACATTTGCGACTAGAGTCTTGGAGTTAGTTTTTTCCTCAAAGTGACACACTACCCGAGTTATGCTCAGTTTTTTGGCGAAGTTTGACATACCAAGCTCAAAAGGTTGCCCATCACTGAGCTAGATTATGAGAGAACAAGCCAACGGAAGGATGAGGGAGGAGTGGTCCGCTTGTTGTCAAAAAGCAGGGTGGGGCAGGGGCGGGCCAGGAACGGGTGGGATTTGCCTAGTGTGGGCCAGGGGAGAGGGTCAACGGCCATCTACACGCTCCCAGCTTAGCGCCTGTACCACTGGTTTCCTTTCTCTACCTTTCCTCTTGCCAAACTCTATTCTGGTCTCCTGAGTGGCCCTGTCCCCAGGGAGGGCATGCCCCGGGCACGTGGCCAGTGCTGGCTGTTCCACCAGGCAGTCTTCCCCCAACACGCATGCTCTGCGGTGGAGAAATCAGGCTCCTGTGGGCTTTTGGGGCGACTGATGAGTTGAGTTTCTGAACAAAACTGAGGACTAGCACCGACCTGCGGCCGAGTCTCCCAGCTGCAGTCATACCCTAGGCCAGTGATGGCGAACCTATGACACGCGTGTCAGCACCGACACGCGTAGCCACTTCTGGTGACACGCGGCCACTGAGGCGGCCGCATGCCGAGGATGAAACATTTGCGAAATAATGTTTTTTCCTCAAAGGGACACACTACCCGAGTTATGCTCAGTTTTTTGGCGAAGTTTGACACACCAAGCTCAAAAGGTTGCCCATCACTGCCCTAGGCCCACGCGGGCAGCCGCCGCTCCTCGGTTCATCAGGACAGAAATCACCGGCTGACATCATTCATCTACTAGTAAACCAGATGACTAAGGTGGCGTCTGGCTCTCCAAATCCAACTCACTGCTATCCCTTTCATCCTCCAAACTCGCTGCGCTGAGCATTACATTCCCATCTGTCTGTGAAAATAAACACCAAAAAGACGTCACCCCGCTCATGAAGAGAGTCGAGTTCCAACGTGCCAGAGGAAGAGAGCGTGGGGCCATCTCGCCGAGCCAGTGACTCAAAGCTATTTCCGTAGCAGCCCAACGGGGAGAGCGTGGCCTCCAGAATGAGGCCCGGTTCGATCCCTCAGCACCTGTGTGATCTCGGGCAAGTGACTTAACCACTCTGACCCGCCTCCTCATCTGTCAAGTGAGGGTGATGTCAGGGTTGCGCTTAGTCGTGCCTGGCCCCTGGTTAGCTCGGCACAGATGCTAGCTCTCACTGCTCTTGTTATTATTTGACCCTGGGAGATATTGAGGGGCCTTTTTATCTCCTCTGCGCTCCCCCTGCAGATAATCTCCCAGCGTCTGTCCCCGGGCTTAATATTAAGGTGCAGTTGCTTTGCCGGGGTGCACACTATGCAGGCCTGAGAGAGGAAATCCGGACCCAGGCTGGAGGCTGGAGATTAAACACGGGCGATGATAACCCATCAGCTACTGCGTTTGTGGGTAAACAAAGACCGACTTTAATAACCGCCCTTCTCAGCTTCTGAGAGCACTACCCCGCCTCGCCTTGGTTACAGGGAGGAAAGCGCACAGTCAAGACTTGAATTCAGGAGCCCGCCTCCCTCGGGCGCCAGCCACACTCACCTGGCAGCGTCCTCACGCGGCACATGTAGGGGGCACTCTCTTTGGACCAGGTTGGAACAAAAATGGTGATGGTCCCAAGGAACTCCGTGTCAGGGGTCAGGCCAATGAACTCGTATTCTCTCTGCTTGCCTCCAAGGTTCTGAAATTGGCAGGGGACCCAGAGTGACTCCTCTTATACACCGACCTTCCCGCGGAGCCCAGGTCGCCTACACGTCTCACACCGCCGCCTGGGTTACTGCACTTAGTGCACGGGCACCACCAGCTCCCAAACCAGAAAGGGCGGTCAGTCTGCCGGGCTCCGTCCCCATCCCCCTGCCTCCTGCTTTATCCCCAAACCTAGTCAGTCACCAAGCCCCACGTGCTCTCACTTAGCAGAGTGTCTGGTACGTAGTAAGCACTCAGTAAATACTAGCTGCTGTTATCACCACTACCTGACCACCACCGCCACCACCAGCACCATCATCACCATCACTGCTACCACCACCACCATCACCACTACCTGACCACCACCACCACCAGCATCACCATCACTGCTACCACCACCACCACCACCACCACCACTACCATGACCACCACCATCACTGCTACCACCACTACCATGACCACCATTACTATGACGACCATTTCCATAACCACCATCATCACCACCACCACCACCACCACCACCATCACCACCACTACCTTGAGTGCAGAAATAGTCAATGGAATTATGAATTAGTGGCACATGCTGGGGGGAAATACCACATATTTTCTGAATACAAAAAGAAATAACTTGTGTATTGTTTGACAATTCATGCCCTTGCCTTGCAGCTCTCATTATCACAGATCTTAAGGCACTGCCTGTATCCAGTTCCCACCAATAGTGGAGAACCAGCCAAAAGAAATGCAGTGGTAGCGGCGGATTCCAGCATTACCGGAAGGGGACACCGGAGGATGTTAATAGAGGTTGTTCCCCAGAATGTCAGAAGACATTAGGCAAAAAGTTAAGAAAACCAATATTGTGCAAAATAAAAGGTCAAATACGTTTGGGAGAAGTTGTGTCAAACACAAATTGGAACTGGGGTCTTGGGTGCGCAGGACTTGTCAGAGACTTTAGCGTGCTATTGTGTATGTGACTCCACTCGGGAGAGGCTGTGGACATGGGTTGGAAAATGCTAATTTATGTAACACATCTCCTTCCTACTTAAAGCAATGCAGATCTAGCTGAGAGGGAAGTGGGTTTCCCAGGCAGGGAAGGACCAGGGTGGCACATGTAGTTGCCATTTATTTACCATTTGGTAGGTTTTGTTGATGTGGAGGTCTAAGCGGTAGAACAGGTCATGGAAGATGTCCTCCAGGGTCAGCCGGTGGCCATCCCGGTCCCGGAGGGGCGTGGAGGTGGGATGGATAATCATCTGGATGGATCTCACCGCGGGGATACAGGTCACATCAGGTGGCTTGATGGTGGCTGGAAAAAGGGAGAGAGGAAGGAAAAGAAAGAGATTGGAACCAGCCAGTAGTGTGTGAGGCTGCCCTGGACCACGGGAAAGGTCTGCTTCCCTGCTCCTCCCACGCCAGCCCAGCTACGCGTGACCTCCTGGCTCATAGGTTGACTGCCAAACAGGCGAGAAAAGAGAAGTTCTGCAAGCAGCTGGCGTTTGGGTTTAAGGATGGCAAAGGGGTGACCAAGAGTGAGCAGGAAGATCTCGGGGAGAGGGACACTGGCCCCTAGGTGGTTGATCATGCCTTTGGCTCAGCACGCCTACATCCTTGGCCCTTCACCCCAGCTAGAGTCTGCCTGGAGCACCCTTCCCCCTAGCCTCCTGGCAGACAGCTTTAGGGACTGATGATGGTTCAATGACATGTTCAGGGTGCCCAATATTATTGATTCAACTCAATGGCCAGGCCTAAGAGTTTAGTCTTTCTTCAGACAGACTTTCTAAATAGCCAAATGGCCTTGACTGGTTTACAAACCCCTTTGGCAATTGAATGAATGCAACGGTTCTTCTCTCCTCTAAAATGGACATATGCAAAAAACTTGCCCTCAACTTGAGGGATTCATGAACCCCACTTCCCCTAAAGCTAATTTATGAAAACCCTCAAGGGTCCATTGACCTCCAAGATCAAAAACATCTGAGCCAAAAGAATGTTCACTTCAGTGTTTATAAAACTGAAAAACCGAATTAAATGTCTTCAAAAGTGAATTGTGGAAGTAAGTTAAGGTACCTGTATAGAATGGATCCTTTTTAAAAAATGTATTTTTTATAGATTTCAGAGAGGAAGGGAGAGAGAGAGAGAGAGAGAGAGAGAGAGAGAGAGAGAGAGAGAGAAGAGAAAAGAGAGAGAGAGAGAGAGAGAGAGAGAGAGGAGCATCAATGATGACAGAGAATCATTGATTGGCTGCCTCCTGCACGCTTCCCACTGGGGATCAAGCCCACAACCCAGGCATGTGTCCTAACTGGGAATCAATCCGTGACCTCCTGGTTCATAGGTTGACCCTCAACCCCTGAGCAACACCAGGCCTAGAATGGATCATTTTCAGCAGTGAAATATCATGCTATGAAAAAATGTTTAATGGGCACGGGCAAATAAATGCCCAGGATACCACTATATGAAAACAAGCAGCCAGATTATCAAGGAGTTAGCAACTGCGGTCATGTTTAAATGTTCAGATTATTTGGGGTTACTGTTGTGTTTCTTTGTGTATTTCTACATTTTCAACAATTTCTACAATAAACATGTATTAATTGAACAAGACAAGAAAAGAATAAAATAGCTTGTTTAATTTTTTATTTTCTTAAGAAAACCATGTGGTTGTTGAGTTAGTAAACATTGTCACCTGCTTAACTAGCAATGGGAATTTGCCAAAGCATATTCCTTCCTTCCTTCCTTCCTTCCTTCCTTCCTTCCTTCCTTCCTTCCTTCCTTCCTTCCTTTATTCCTTCCTTCTTTCATCACTTACAAATGGAGCATCTCCTGTGTGCCAGGCACCATGTTAAAGTCTGGGAATACGGTGAATTCCACACCCACACACGCCCTCACGGAGCTCACGTGTCAGCGGTGGAGGCCGGTGATATACAGGGAAGCAAAAAGGAACTGAAGATCAGGATATGAGCGATGGAGACAATGAACAGCTGATTTTGATAAAGAATACCGGGTGGTGACCTTGTAAAACCAGGTTGGGGGCAGGGAGTGGGGATGCTCACATAGGAGGTGATGTGGAAGCTGAGATCAGGCTCCGGATTGGAACAGAGTCAGAGGAGGAGTGTGTGGGTGGGGGTGGGGTGGGGTGGGGGGGACCGAGTTCAGAGGCCTGGGGTGTCGTGGAGAGAAGATGAAGGTGGCCTGAACCAGAGGGTGTGGGATGGAGATGAGGATGAACCACCCCCCGGGGGAAGTTCTCCATCAGGATGCCTTCCCTAAAAGCCACCCCCCTCGCAGCCCCGCTCCCCACCCATGAAGGCAGAGCCCTCCTGGGCCCCCCGGTAATAAGAGGGGCTCCTACTCACTGTGTTGCAGTGAGCTGAACCGCTCGGTCATCTTGGTGGCTGACCGGCCTCCCGCGCCGGTGGCGGTCACCCTGGCGTAGTAGAGCTCCGTGAGGCTGCCCGTCTCCATGGTCAGGTTGCAGAATTTCCGGGTGATCCGCTGGCAGCCCTTCTTTGCCAGCCACTCTACCTCTCCGTACCTGCAGGCCGGGAGGGGCCGAGCACACCTTGCATGAATAGGCCTGGTGTCAAGCCTGTGGTTTATTAAGAATGATAACGATATCTAATATTTACTTAGCATGTTCTGTGTCCCAGGCCTTTTATGTGGATGATTTGTTAGTCCTCACATCGATCCCGTGAGATTCAGACATTATTCTCGCTCCTTTTCAAATAAGGAAGCTGGGGCTTAGGAGTAAATTATGCCCAGGTGTTGTTGTTTGTTTTTTTTTAAAATATATTTTATTGATTTTTTACAGAGAGGAAGGGAGAGGGATAGAGAGTTAGAAACATCAATGAGAGAGAATCATTGATTGGCTGCCTCCTGCACAGCCCCTACTGGGGATGTGCCCACAACCAAGGTACATGCCCTTGACCGGAATCGAACCTGGGACCTTTCAGTCCTCAGGCTGACGCTCTATCCACTGAGCCAAATCGGTTAGGGCGCCCAAGTGCTTGAAGCATGCTTCAGGGGACCAGGATTTGAACCCAGCCGGTCTGAATCCACATTCTGGGCTCATTGTCACCATAACCCATTGGGGCAGGCACTATCACCCCACTTTACAGATGAGGGAACTGAGGCTCAGAGAGGGGGAGTGACTTGCCACAGGATGAAGTGGCAGG
Source organism: Eptesicus fuscus (assembly GCF_027574615.1). NCBI lineage: Eukaryota > Metazoa > Chordata > Mammalia > Chiroptera > Vespertilionidae > Eptesicus > Eptesicus fuscus. Next base: position 14,399,471 of record NC_072481.1, read on the forward strand.
ACCAGGAATGAAAGCTGGGTTTGTAGACCCCTGAGCCCATGCCAACCTGCCTTCCCTGTGGGGGACCGAGGGCATAGGTACCAAGGGGTGGGCACAATTTTGTGTTGGCTTAGTCTCACCAATAATAGTGAAACAATTATTTGCGGGGTACCAGTGTCCATGACTATCCACCTAACAACCTTATGATGAAGGTACTATCGCTATTCTTACTTTATGGATGGGGAAACTGAGGCTTGGTGTGGTTACCCAATTGTCCAAGGTGATATAGGTGAGGGCTGGCATTCAAACCAGACCCATACTTTTAACCATTATTTCATCCTCCCTCTGCAAAAGAATCAAAGAGCAGAGCTACATTGGGGGGCATAGCTCCAGTCCGGGGTGGGGGGGACACGTGGAAGGGGGCGTTTTCCTGGAGGGGCTGGTTTCAGAGCAGGGTCAGAAGAGGTCATGTTGGGAGGGAAGCCTACGTCTTATACTCGACGCTGTAGACTGTGTCTGGGGCGCTCTCCAGCCCGCTGTCCCACGTCAGGATGTTTTCGAAGTTGCTGGACTGGAATGTCACGCGCTGGAGAAGATCTGAGGTGTCTTCAGCAATGTGAGCTGCAGGAAGGGGGAGCAGGGTGAGCAGAAGGCCCGCGCACCCCGCCCCCCCAGCACAAAGTGTCCAAGGAGGGGGAGTGAGAAACAGCACCCGCCCCCTCACCAGAGACTGTGCTCACGGACCATCGCTGCTCTCCGTCACTTCTTAGTTTCCTTTATTTATTTATTTATTTTTTTTAAAATATATTTTATTGATTTTTATAGAGAGGAAGGGAGAGGGATAGAGAATCAGAAACATCCATCAGCTGCCTCCTGCACACCCCCAACTGGGGATGTGCCTGCAACCAAGGTACAAGCCCTTGACCGGAATCGAACCCGGGACCCTTCAGTTCGCAGGCCGACGCTCTATCCACTGAGCCAAACCGGTTAGGGCCTTAGTTTCCTTTTTATTGCGCTATAATTCACATTCCGTAAAAGTCACCATTTAAAGCACACAAGTCAGTGGTTTTTTAAAGTATATAACAAAACTGTGCAACCATTACCACTATTAAATGCCAACCATTACCATTAGCACATCACCCTGTGTCTATTAGCAGTCTACTCTCCATTCCTCCCCTTTTCCATGCTTAGGCTACCACTAACCCGCTTCCTGCCTCTATGGATTTGCTATTTGGACTTTTTATATAAATAGTTATACAGCATGTGGCCTTCGTGTCTGACTTCTTTCATTTAGCACAATGTCTTCAAGGTTCATCCATGCTATAGCATGAATGAGTGCTGAGTAATATGCCACTGTATGGATATACTGTATTTTGTTTATCTATTCATCAGTCGATGGACGTTGGTATTGTTTCCACTTTTTGGTTTTTGTGACTAATGCTGCTGTGAACATTTGTATACACATTTCCAAACGGACATGTGTTTTTAGTTCTCTTGGGCTTTCAACTAGAAGTGAAATAGCTGGGTCTTATGGTGACTCTATGTTTAAGTTTTTGAAGAACTGTCATCCTGTTTTCTGAAGTGGCTGCACCATCTTACATTCCCACCAGCAATGTCTGAGTGGTCCAATTATTCCACATACTTTCCAACACTTGTTGTTATCTCTCATTCACTTCCTTTTTAAAAATATATTTTTATTGATTTCAGAGAGGAAGGGAGAGGGAGAGATAGAAACATAAATGAGGAGAATCATTGATCGGCTGCCTCCTGTATGCCCCCCTACTGGAGATCAAGCCCGCAACCTGGGCATGTGCCCTGACTGGGAATTGAACTCAGGACCCTTTGGTCCACAGGCCAATGCTCTATCCACTCAGCCAAACTGGCTAGGGTGCTCTCATTTGCTTCATAACACCACCTGAAGTTGGTATCCTCACTCATACTTTAGAGATAGTCAACTTAGACGTCTAAGAAGTAACTTGCCCAAAATCAGTAATTTCAATCAAAGATAAAGAAGATGTTTGTAAATTCCTGCCTCTCTGCTAGCCAAACCAATCCCTGTCCACCTACTATCTGCCTTCTTAGGAAGGCAAAGGCTCTATTGAGGTCAGAACAGAAAGCGGCTTCCAGTGGGGTAGTAAGGTCAAGGGCAGGAAAGAAAGAGGTTGGGATTTGAGAGAAGGCCAAGGTCTGTCGGAGTGGGGGGAGGGGGGCCTTAGCCTCCTGTAATGAAGAGGTAGGGTCTGCAGTGCGAAGATGGCTCATTATCCTGTGGGCTGTATGGGTTGAGGGAAGGCAGGTGGCTGAGGCTGGAGCATGCTCAGGAGGCCATGGCCCCGGTTGGGTGGAGTTCCCACCACTAAGGAGGGAACTGAAGTTGGCTCCCTGAAATGGGGTGGCTGGACCTTGGCCGGGCCCCCTCTTTTAGGAGGTGTCAAGAGCTAACAAGTTCTCCCCTCTCCTCCCACCCCACTCATTCCTTTTCCTCCTCAAATGCATCGTCCGTTCCTCAGCCTGTGTCATGTCTACACTTCCCGGATGAAAGTCTACATTGTGAAATCCCGGGGAAACCTGTGTTGCAGAGGCTGACAAACTGTAGATTTTATAAAAGAAAGTTTGCACATTTTAATGAATAAATAATTTTATGTCAACCAGATGGGAAGCTGAGGAAAAACAAACAAACAAAGGCAATTCAACATGCTCTGGAATCAGCCTGAGAAAGCTGGGGTGAGCGAACCGGGGTCCCCGGAGTGACCTTACCAACTCTTACCAACCTCCCAGGGACTGCTTCCGCTGGGTTCCCTGTCTTAAAGGGCCAGGAGCCTCCATGGCTCCCAACCAGAACGGGTGGGGGTCTAAAGGAACACATCTTGGTGTCTCTTGAGGATGCGTATCTTCCCAGCTTATCTAAGGCCAGGTGTGTTGGGCCTGGTGCGATGGCAGGGAGAGAAGACACTGGAGGGGCCGGGGCAGCAGCTGGGAACACTGCGGGTCCCGTCAGCACTGGCCGGGAAGCTCTGCCCTTTGTGGGCTCATCCTGCTCTTTTTTTTTTTTTTTTAAATATATATATTTTTATTGATTTTTCACAGAGAGGAAGGGAGAGGGATAGAGAGCTAGAAACATCGATGAGAGAGAGACATCGACCAGCTGCCTCCTGCACACCCCCCACCGGGGGACGTGCCCACAACCAATGTACATGCCCCTGACCGGAATCGAACCTGGGACCCTCCAGTCCACAGACCGAGGCTCTATCCACTGAGCCAAACCGGCCTCGGCTCATCCTGCTCTTGAACGGCAAGGCCTTGCCCGGGCCATCTCCCCCTCTCCAGCAAGGACTATGCTTTTACTTCCTGAGAAAGTTCCTTGAATTTTATTAAGCTTCTTGGAGAGCAGACACACTCTAGGATCTCACCCATCTGCCAGGAAGTTCTCCTTAAGGATGAATCAAAACATCCACCTGCCCCGCCGGGTGACTCAGTTGGCCGGAGAGTCGTCTTGTGCGCCAAAAAGGGTTGCAGGTTCAATTCCCAGTCAGGGCACAGACTTAGGTTGTGGGTTCGATCCCCGGTTGAGGCACATATGGGAGACAACCGATCAATGCTTCTCTCTCACATTGATGCTTCTCTCTCTCTCCCTCTCCCTTCCCTTCTTCTCTCTCTCTCTCAAATCAATAAAAACATATCCTTGGGTGAGGATTTAAAAAAATCCACCTAATTGTATTTGAAAACTCTGCCCTTTCATCCCCTTTGGAAAGGGCCAGGTGGCTTAGGACCTATTCATGCTGCACACTTGGCCACTGTGGGAGAAAATGCTCTTTCAGCTCTAGCAAGAAGGACTGGAAGAGGCCCCTTGGGGTGTGGAGGGAGGCAGGGGTTTGCCCACCCCGTCCCAGTGTGCAGCTCAGTCCCAGCAGAGAAGAAACTGAAACTGGCTGTCCTGGGCCAGGCAGGGTGCAGGGAGATGCCCCTGATCACTGGCTCCCGGAGCAGGTGGGGGCCACAAGGTGATGGGCACTCACCGGCCAGGGATCCCGCAGCCAGGATGGTCAGTAGCGTCCTCATCGGGCCGCCGCCGGGCACACAACCCTCTTGGCCTCCCCTCCGGGCCAAGCGCCGAGGGAGGCTGGGAAGCTTTGCCGCCTTGGCAGCTGGCTCCACCTGGCTCAGGGCTCAGGGCTCAGGGCGGGGCCAGCCGGTGAGGGTGGGACCTGAGCAGTGGGGCGCGGGTACAAAGGTGCCTGGTGTGGGTGCTTCGGAATTCCAGGTCCTGGGTGGGAGTGAAGGGAGTTCCTTTCCTAGATGCAGAAAGTAGCAATGGTGACGGGCCGGCCTGTTTATCTGGTCTGGTGGCTGATTCACCCCAGGACTCTTCAGTGGTTATCAGGGAGCTGAGAGGCAGGAAAGGCAAAGAGAATCCACGCCATATGCCTTATCAGAGAGCAATTTGGCACGGTGTAGCAAAAGCCTGGAGCGCGTGCATGTTGCCCCAGTAGTTCCATTTCCAGGGGTTTCCCCTAAGGAAAAGGCCTGGACCAGGGAGCAGAAAGCATATTCCAGAATGTTCCTGCGGCGAAGGAAAAGCTAAGACTTCTTGGCTTTGCTCTGGCAGGAGGTGTAGGCCGTTGCTGCCCCCTGTGCCCCATTGAAAGCAGGTCCCCATGCGGGAGGATGGGATGGGGATAGCCTTCCTCCTAGGGAGGCTGCTGGCACTTGAGCCTTTGAGGCCTGGGATCTGCTGAAGGTTAGGGAGGAAAGTACAAAGCTCAAACTCTAGGGACTGTCTATTGTGCTAGAGCTGGGGGCAAAATTCATGAGTGGCCTTTAGTTTGGGACAATGAAGATTCCAACTGCTCACCCAGACTATCATTCTCCCAGGAGCTGTATCCATAGGGATTAACGTGAAGTTCGTTGGGATGGGTGTTTAGGAAATAATTCTCTAAATAATTTAGGAAACATTTTCTCTTCCTCACTGGACCTCAGGGAACATTGAAGGGGCCTGGACTCTGGTTAGGGCGGACATGGCCAGAGCCCTCTGGCCCTGGGGAGGGTTTGGCTGACCTAGGGACCCGGCGGGCTGAGGCCAGTAGCAGGAGAGCTGGCTCCTAAGGGCTTGCCTTTCGGATGTAGTAGGCTGTGATAGATCTGCAGTTAAGTTTTCCTTTGCTGGGCTGTAATTGCTTTCTATCAGCCCTCACTCTTCGGTAAAGTTTGTTTGACAAAACAGCCAAATTTGAGCTGTGCTTTGGGAAAATTGAGGGTTGCCTTGTGCCAGTCATGTCCTGTAATTGTAGGAAACTACGTTTCCCAGACTCCTTTGTCAACTGCTTCCTGATAGGTTTGACCAATGGGACACATGAAAGAGCTGGAGGAGAGAAATCAGGGTCCTTCTTCCCCTCTTTCTTTGCTTTGAGTGGCATCCCCAGCAATGGCTGTGTGTCCTCTGGAGCTCCGGCTCCCTCCAGCCAGGCAGCCACCAACGTCTTTCTGTCAGGTGGCCAGCACCTGGTAACATGTCTCTCCCCACTCTTCCCCAATTTTGCCCTTTAACTCAAAGGGCGGAGCAGTTTCCTCCTTGGTTCATTAGTTCTTCCATCATCTGGGTAATCAACTCCCTGGTATTCAAGTCCCTGGGTTTGGAAGCCTGAGAGGTTTCTGTGCTCCTGAATGGACCATGGTGTGTGCAGGGCCTTTGATGGCTTCAGGGACAAGGTGTGTGAGGTGATCATGGCCAGAGAAACAGGTTACAAAGGGAGAGGAGCAGTCGCCAGAGCCACCCTGGCTGCTTGCAGAGAGGATGGATCTGTGGGACATGAAACCTTCCTCAGGGACTCTCAGAAGCATGTGGAGGGAGGAACTTGATGGTAGAACCAGCCTTCCAGTCGTTCTGAGGGACTATGGTTATGTAGGAATGAATGGGAAGGGGGACACCTGAATTGTTAAAGAACTTGGGGATACACAGACTTCATTTCTTTCTTTTTTAAAATATATTTTTATTGATTTCAGAGAGGAAGGGAGAGGGAGAGATAGAAACATCAGTGATGAGAGAGAATCATTGATTGGCTGCCTCCTGCACGCCACCCACTGGGGATCGAGCCCTAAACCTGGGCATGTGTTCTTGATCACAATCGAACCTGGGACCCTTCAGTCCGCCAGTTGACGCTCTATCCACTGAGCCAAACCAGCTAGGGCCAGACTTCATTTCTAATAGTAAAAACACAAAACCAGTCTCCATGTCCAACAACAGGGATTTGGCTAAATGAATAATGGTCTGTCCACCCAATGTGAGATGAATGCAGCCTTCAAAGTAATGTGGGAGAAAAGTGTCCCGTGGCCTGGTAAACATTCACCATGTTTTGTCAAATGACAAGAAGTGCAGCATAGATTACATAAAGTACACGCCTGGTTAAAACACACACTTACACACGTAGAGAGAAAAGTCTTGGAAGATCTAATATGAACATATCAATGGAGTTATCTCTGGGTGGTAGTAAAATTGCAGGGGATTTTTATTTCCTTTCCTTGGCTCATCTGCATTTTCTAAAGTTTTTCTAGGAAATATTTTGTATTAAGGAAAAGCAAGATCAATGAATAAAACAAACAGGCATTAAAGAAGAGCCTTTGTGAAATGTACGATTGTCTGGTCACTGAGCTGTTCACCGGAAACCAATACAAAATAACACTGAAGCCGTAGCTGGTCTGGCTCAGTGGATAGAGCGTCGGCCTGCAGACTGAAGGGTCCCGGGTTCGATTCTGGTCAAGGGCACATGCCTGGCTTGCTGGCCTGATCCCCAGTAGGGGGCGTGGAGGAGGCAGCCAATCAATGATTCTCTCTCATCATTGATATTTCCATGTCTCTCTCCCTCTCCCTTCCTCTCTGAAATCTATGGAAATCTATAATAATAAAAGCATAATATGCAAATCGACCGAATGGCCGAACAGCAGAATGACCGTCTGGACGACCACGCTATGACACCCACTGGCGCCAGGCCAGCCAAGGCGGGTGCGATGTGATTGGTCTGGGGCCCCGCCATCGCCCCATGATCGCCCCACAGAGGGAGACCCAGGCCACCGACCAGAGGGCTGCGGGGGGTGGACGGGGCCTCCCTCTGTGAGGGCGACCCATATGGAGCCTTGGCTGGGTGGGCAGGGCCTACCTCTTTGGGGCAATCAATCATGGAGCCCTGTGATCGATTGCCCTGCAGAGGGAGGCCCAGGCTACCTGGCTGGCAGTGCTGTGGTGGGTGGGTGGGGCCTCCCTCTGTGGGGCCATCGATTGCGGGGCTCCTGGACTATGAGAGGGCGCAGGCCGGGCTGAGGGACTCCCCCCACTGAGTGCACAAATGTCATGCACTGGGCCTCTGGTATATATATTTTAAAAAATAACATTGAACGTGAACTGTAGTTAAAAAAAAGACGTGCCTTTGCACGGGCTACACCCTGCTCCTCGAATGCCATTTCCTCTCCCTTAGCCAAACTCCTTCTCCTTCGAAGTCCCCGGGGATGGGTTCTCTTGCTGCAAGGTGCTGTGACAACTGCAGCCCACCACACTGTCCCTTTAAAAATCCTTCTAGAACTCTAGTCCACCGCACCTTGGGCATTTTCCAATGCTGTTCCTCAGTTGTGCTCCTGTTTAAGGTGGGAAAGGAGACTCCCGTCAGGGCAAGGTGGGACAAGAGGACCATCTTCAAATACCAGAGGGGCTGTTGCAGGGAGAAGGGTCTCGTCCCCCTTTGGGTAACCACCTCTAAACAGGAAAACCAGGGGACTGGGAGGGGACAGACGAAGAGGCACCTTTCCTTGGATTTAAGGAAATAGCTCTTGTGATGAGGGGGTGGCTGACTTGAAGATGGGCTGCTCTTGGTTGCTGGGGGTGTGCAGGGAGAGGCCGTGACCCCTGGGGGATGCTCCCTGGACCACTTTATTCTCTGGTCTCTGAAGCTCAACGGTGCTTGTCTCCCAGTGAGAGAGAAAGGTTCTGCGTGCAAAGAGCACACCGGGTGTTTCTCTGTACCCTCCACGTGGCTGAACGTAGAGAACGTACAGCATCGACATGGCATTGACCTTTATAGCGGCAGATGCACCTGCTGATTCTCTCTGGCTGGACTGCCGGGAAATGCACCTGCTTTCTCTCTGATAAATTTCTCCAGCACGCATTGCACCGTCCTGCCTCCGAGCCTTTGTACAAGCTGTACCCGCTGCACAGAATAGCCGCCCCACCTCCTTTTTTGCCGCCTCGTTCTTGTTCCTTCTTCAGCTCTCTTCTCGGATTCACCTCCTCCGGGAAGCCTGGCCTGTGTGAGCCACTCACCTGGGTGGGTTAGGAGCCCCAGCTCTCAGCTCCCGTGGCCCCGTCTCTCCCTCATCCTAGTGTGTGCTGCACCATATTATCTCCCTCTCCCCCCTCTCCCCCCACCCCCCCCTGCCCCCGTCATTGGTTATGGGGACAAAGTATATGACTTGCGTTCCTTGACATCTCAGCACCCACCACGAGCTGGCCCAGAGCAGGGACCTGGTAATGTTTGCTGACTGGATGGGTGAGCTGGGGTGAGCTGGCCAGCTTCCATCCTGGCTGTGGAACTTCCCTAAGCTGTAGAAACAGCACATCCTAAAACGACAGATGCTCAGGAATGTGACCTGCTCCCGTCCCTTCTTTCAACGCCCAGGGACTCCAGAACCTGTTCTGCAGAAGCAAGAACATCCCTAGACAGCGGGGTGTGCTTTGTGGGAGGGGGAGAGCTATGCTGTCTCTGTGGTCGTGGGCCAGCAGTGAGAGAGCGGAAGGGGGTCCCTGGGCGTTCACGGACGGGAAGAGGAAGGAACGAAGCATTGGCAGCCCACCCCAGAGCCTCTTTGGGGAGAAAAGCCTGAGAATCAGACTCACTTTGGAGTCTCCAAGCCTGGGCTGGGTCAGTCAGGGACACTGACTTGGTTGCTGCAGGTTGGGGTCCTAGGTCTTGTCCTTACCCTGCACCTGCCTCCAGGTGACCTTGAATAGGTCTTGCCCCCTCTCTGGGCCTTTGTTTCTCTGCCTGAAAAGGTGGCTTGGCCTAGAACCCCTCTAAAGGCCCTTGGAACTTGAACGGCCTCTGCTTCTATGTCACTTGGGATTGAAAACCTCCCCTGACATCACGGAGTTCCCTTCATGGCTGTTGTCGACGACACAAACTCACTCAGCAGTTACTGACTGCTTATCGTTTCAGCTCTCTCTCAGGGAAAGAATTCTTGAAGCTTATTACATGTTTATAAAACCACTAGAGGCCCAGTGCATGAATTCGTGCACCAGTGGGGTCCCTCAGCCTGGCCTGTGGGATCAGGCCGAAACTGGCTCTCCAACATCCCCTGAGGGGTCCTGGATTGCGAGAGGGTGCAGGCCAGGCCGAGGGACCCCACCGGTGCACAATCGGGGCCAGGGAGAGATGTGGGAGGTTGGCCAGCTGGGGAGGGACCGCAGGGAGCTCCCAGGCATGTCTGGCCTGTCTCACTCAGTCCTGATTGGCCGAACCCCAGCAGCAAGCTAACCTACCAGTCGGAGAGTCTACCCCCTGGTGGTCAGTGCACGTCATAGCGACTGGTTGCCCGGGTCGACTGTCTTCCCCCTGGTGGTTAGTGCACATCATAGAGAGCAGTTGAGCGGCCTTAGCATATCATTAGCATATTACGCTTTGATTGGTTGAACAGCCGACCAGTAGACCAGACACTTAGCATATTAGGCTTTTATTATATAGGATGCTTCATAAAAATATTAAGAAGGTCCTCGTCTCATGCCAGGATTGGGGGAGCCTTTCATAGGGCCCCTGGGAGCCAGGAAGTGGGAAGACAGACCCAGCTTTGACTCCTAGCTCTGCCACTTGCCCACAGTGTGTAGGTCACTTAACCTTTCCCTCTCAGCTTTCTCGTCCACAAAAGGGAAGTAACCGTCCGCACCTCGGGGCTGCTGAGAGGGTTAAACCAGCTGATGTGTCGGAGGGCACTTCCGGCTGAGTCTCCTCTGTCACAACACGAGGACGAGGACCCAAGGACCAAGCGAGGTCCCTGGAAAACTTTGCAAAACCCCAGGCTCCTGGGTGTGGGGGTGGGGACAGTGGGAGGGGCAATGAGGACAGTGATAAATGTTCCCTGAGAAGTTCTAGTCGCCATCGGCGTCTGAGGCCGAATTCCGGGACAGAGGAGTGTGGCACGGCATGCTGTAGTTCAGGCTGGAGGTTGAATAAGGGTTGTTTAGAGGAGGGCGTTCCACGAAGCCTCAGAGATGGGCGTGGGGGTGGGATTCGGAGCCCGGTTGGAATCTGGCTTCCAAGATGATGCATTTAGTGGCCCGAGGCTTGGGGAGGGGGCACGCAGAGCAAAAAAACCCCATGAGACTCACTCTGGAGGGGTTGACCTCCGGAGGGGGCCTCCCACCCCCAGCTGACGGTTTTCCCACCACAAGAGTGCACCCTGAGACACTCCTACCTGGGATCACCACTTCTCCTCCAAACCCACTTAGAGAGGCAGGAAGGGGGGGGGGGGCTTGACAATTAATAAGGAGCTGTCACCTCTGTATCCTGTGGCATCACGTGACAAGAGGTGGGGCTCCCTGGGCTGGAATGGGTCCGGGCGCCAACCAGTATCTCGTGAGTAACTGACTCATGGAACTGACTCACTCATTCAGATAGAGATGTGACTTCCGGCCTGTTCTCCCCCCGCCCCCCTTTTATCATATTGTGCACACAGCAATGAGCTCAAGGAAGAGGGTGGCAAGGAAAACAGAGTTACTGCCCCCTCCCTCACCATCTTCCTCACTGAGCAGCACCGATCCCTCACCTCGGACCAGAAGCCGGACCAGAAGCCGGGCTGAGGAAGAGCAGTCATCCACATGCAACAGGAATTTGAGCTTTGGGATGGGATCATCTCATGCAAGATCTCTGGCCCTCTTATAATTCCAGTCAGTCATATAACAATGCAAGTTAGCCATGGCCCGCTCCTTAGGGACTCCAATTCATAGTCCCTCCCTCCCCCCCTCCCTCCCTCCCTCCCTCCCTCCCTCCCTCCCTCCCTCCCTTCCTCCCTTCCTCCCTTCCTCCCTTCCTTCCTCCCTTCCTTCCCAAGCTTCCACCCGGGCCAGGTGCTGGTGCCAGGAGCAAAACAGTCCCTTCCCTAAAGGAGTTCTCAGGGTGTGACATCCATTACCCAAACCTCCCCTCTCCCAGCTGCCCTGTGCAATCGGCAGCCCTTGCCCCCCTCTCTGTCCAGCAGCTGGCCACCAACAGGCCAAGAGAAGCTCAAAGGTGACCGGGCATCAGAGGGCAGGGGGGAGGAGGCAGGTGGGGATCACGTGAAGAGGAAGTTCTGCTGTTTTCTGGAAAGGACCTACTGCAGGCGCATCCATTCAAGGGGGCGGTGCCCCAACAAGACCGCAGGCTGAGATATGCACGTAATGTGAATTGGCAAGGGTGTGTGGCTGTAAGTAACAGAAGGTCCTGGGAGATGGCTTAAAACCAGGATGCAGGGAAGCCGATGAGGACGGGGCTGCCACTGGGCCTCAGGAATGGGATCAGAACCAGGGCTTATCATCTCATCTCAGCGGCTGGTGTGGCGGCCTCATTCTTGTCTCTTCTGCACACTGGGTTTGCCCGTCTCCCGGAATGGAAAGTGGGGCAGTAGGAGGCGGGGGCCTGTTCCAGGGCCAGCCCAGCTTGGGTCTAGAGCTGCAGCGGCACCAGTAAAAGGTGACAACCTGTAAGACAGTGCCGGGCAGCTACCAGGTGGCCTGACCGAATGGCTGGAGGCCGGGAGGACCTCATTAGCCACCTGCTGGAATGAGTTTGCGTTTGCAAGGCCAGCGCTGAGAATGCTCTGTATCCTTCCACGGACCAGAGTTGCAACAGGGTGAGCTGCGAGGGTGTGGGCACAGCTCCAGTCTCATGGCAGCAGGTGATGTGGGTGTCCCACCCCCTTCCCCATGGCATTCACCTTTCTCGTGCACTCACCTTGATGGATTCCAACTGCAAGTACCTGCAGCTCTTCGGGGGGAGTCTGTAGATAAATTCCCCAGCTCCTGCCCCTGGCAGACAGACCTGCAGGGTGCGACACTGAACTCCCAGCGCCCCTCAGGGGGACTGGGCCCCAGGGGCCTGGGGCAGTGACCTACTGGATTATGCACCAGGACTGGCTGCCCTTCCCCTGTCTGGCTTCCCACCACCCCTAAGGATGCTTTCTGGAATGACAGCAGGGCTTTGTACCCCAAATCCTGGTCTCTGGGTCAGCAGCGGGGGACCCAACCCAAGACCCTTGTAGTCCAAACAGCTAGATGAGGAGCCTTTGAGAAATAAGAGCACACGTTTTTCCATTGTTCTGCCTTTTTTTGCAAAAAATAGAGCTCTTTATTTAAAACAGGATACCAACAAGCATTAAGACATTATTTAAATATGATATAAACATAGAAAATTAGAAATAAATACAAAAATCTAAGAATAACATATAAGCTCAGTACAGGTGACCCTTGAACAACACGAGTTTGAACGGCACGGGTCCATTTACATACAGGTGGTTTTTATCAATAAATACAATTGTGAGTCCACAAAACACAGAATTTGTTCTTGTATTATTATTTATTGCATTACCACAGGAAACCTGCTTTTGCCCACCCCTGTATGCAATCGGCCCTCCATATCCCTGGGTTTTGCATCCACAGATTCGACCAAACATGGATGGAAAACAGTATTTTTGATCCATGGTTGGGAATTCATGGATGCGGAGGGGTGACTATATGCATTGTTCTACACCACTTACTATAAGGGGTTAGAACATGCGTGGATTTTGCTATCCGTGTGTGTGTGGGGGTGTCCTGGAACCAATCCCCCACGGATTCTGAGGTATGACTGAAGTTTTGGGGGGATTCAAAAGTTGTGTGTGAACTTTCAATTGTGCAGGATGGGTCAGCACCCCTCACTCCTTCCAGAGCCAAGGCCGGTGTGGCTCAGTGGTTGAGTGCCAACCTATGAACCAGGAGGTCACAGTTGATTCCTGGTCAGGGCATCTCGATTGCAAGCTCGATTGGTTGCAAGCTCGATCCCCAGGAGGGGGCGTGCAGGAGGCAGCCAATCAATGATTCTCTCTCATCATTGATGCTACTCTCTCCCTCCCTCTTCGTTCCTCTCTGAAATCAATAAAAACATATATTTAAAAAAATGAATTACATGGTCAATACATAATTTTTAAAAAGTCAACTGTGCTCTGAAGAATGCTGCTGCTTGAACCCGAGGCAGCAGGTGTTCGTTCTTTGCCTGCTGGCCCTGAGCGTGGTCCCGGACTGTGTCTGTGAAAGGCTTTGCAAACAGTGACGTGCTGAGCATACACCTGCCAGGTTACTACATTGTTTGTCATGCTCTTTCCTAATGTTTCCCACCGTTTTTAATGATTTAATAAGGAGCTGAAATTTAGAATTACTAAAAAGCTCAGCTTATCTCTGAAATTAAACTTTGGGGGGAAAAAAGCTTAAAACCAAGGCTTAATAATAGAAAGTGATTCCTACACCAGAGTGATCATAGCTCTTCGTTTTTTTTTAAAAAACACACCACACTTCATGAAGTTTTCCTTCACGAAGCGGCTCCACTGGGTTGGAAGAAAGTCAGAATTGATCAGAGATTAAACATGGCGGCGGAGTAAGTGGACCAAACTGGAAATATAACCAAACTACAGAAAAATCAACTGGAGACGAGCTGGAGAAAAACCCTGAGAAGCAAGGATGGAAAGTGGAGACGGCATAGAGACCGCCAGGAGGGGCTGAGGAGCGAGAGGGCTGGCCGGCGCCCACAGACAGCAGCTGAAGTTCCGGGGAGATGTCTCCGCTGTGGGGGTTCCCACTGAGAACGCTGGGGTCTAAACCCCGAGCTGGGCTCCCCGGCCCAGAGAGCCAGAACTGAGAAAGGCGCCCACAGAACATCTGGCTGTGCAGAGCAGCAGGGTTGCCACCTGCCAGCAGAGGCTGGAAATGCAGGCGCCCTCTTAAGACTCGGAGAATAACAATCAGACTGCAGACAGAGGTGGATGTCCGGAGGCTCTGAGTCTTGGCCTGATCTCCTTCGGGCCCGGGGCTAGGAAAGGCAGACCCTGGTGCACATCTCGGTCCTTTCCAAAGGCACCAGCCCCAGCAGAGGGAGCCAGAGGCTGTGGATTGCTGAGAGCGCCCAACAGGGGACTCAGGGCCAGTCACAAACAGCGTCTGACACTGTCCTGCACTAGAGGTTGGGAGCCATAGCAGATCTACCTAATACACAGACACAAACCCAAACAGGCAGCCAAAATGGGGAGACAAAAATCAACCCCCAAATGAAAGAACAAGAGCATTCTCCAGAAGAGCTAAATGAAACGGAGGTAAGAAATTTATCAGCTGCAGAGTTTACAATAATGATGGCGAAGATGCTCAACAGCATGAGAAAAGATATGGTAACTACGAAAAAAGACCAGTGGGAAGTAAAGAATGACAGAGCACTAATAAGGAACACACTGGAAGGAACACACAGCAGGTTAGGGGGAGCTGGGGATCGGATCAGTGGATCAGAAAGAACATCAGCCTTAGTCTGGGCGCTGGCCCTGAGTCCAGCCTCGCCCAGCAACAAGGCTTCAGTTTATTCTTCCCGCCCCGTGCTCAGCGAGGTGGACAACTTCCACCCCACAGAAATGCACACACATGTGCACGCGTGTGTGTATGTGTGTGAGTCCCAGCAGTGAAGGCCTCCTGCCAGCTTCATGCCCCTTGGAAGTCCTTGCTGTGACCTCAGCACTTTGCTGACATGGCCAAGATAACCGGGGTGGGCCAGCGGGCCACAGACCAAAGATCTCACCCTTAGGGACAAACACAGGAAGTCAACATTTCAGCTTCTCCTAACAAGATCTGTTCCCTCTGGGTGAACACACAGCGATGCTCATCCATATAATGATGGGTGTAGGTTAACAAAGTGAACACCACCACTACCAGTAACAACCTGTTTCCAGAAGGTTCTCCATCATAATGAGAAGGAAGATGGGACTTCTTAGAACCACAGCGGTCAACCAAAGTGCTGTCTGCAACAGGGATCGCAGCCCACGAGGCCAACTCCCTGCCAGGTTGCTACCCCACCCCCAACAAATCAGACCCCCCTGGAAGACGGACCATTTGGTTTTTTACTGGGAAGAGGGAGGTCCCCCTTGGCTGGGTTCTGGCTTCTGAGAACTCCATTCCTTGACCAGGAGGTGGAGACAGTGAAGGTGGAAGACATGAGGTAGATGAGAAGTTAGACAAGCTAAGGGGTGAATGCTTCCGGGTGCTCTGAGCCCCAGGGTCACAGGTGGGAGATGCCCAGAGGTCTCCTCAGAGCCTGGGCAGACGGAGAAGCCTACCAGCCACCGAGAAGAGAGAGCAGGCCGTGTCGCACACCTCTCTCTCAGGACCCTCCCCACGCCCCAGGTGGGAGTCGTAGACGAGGAAATCCAGGAGAAGGAGAGCGGCTTACTCAAGGTCACGCAACCAGGAAGTGGAAGAACCGGGTTTTGGACTCTGGTCTACCTGAGGGTAAACCTGTGCAATTCCACGGCTGGAGACTGGGATTTGAATGACGGCCGCCCTTTCCCTTCCCCTCCAGCACCCTCTGCCAACTAGATTTTTCCTCACGGGGACCCGCCCTAGGGGACCCCTGGGTCAGGAGGCCCAGCCTCGGGGAGGAGGCTGCCAGAGAAAGGCAGGAGGCTCTGATACAGCTGTGCCTCCGAATGTCCTCTCCCCACCCCACATGGCCCTGGTGGTGTCGGCCCTAGATGCCCACTCTGACCTGGTCTCACCTGTTTCGTGTTGTCCAGGGACAGTGGGGTGACCTGACCTCAGCCCATCCTTTCCTCTAGTCCTCTTGTGGCTCAGCCCAGGGCTGCTGGGCCACAGGATGGGTGGCTTCTTACTGCTCAGCCCGACCAACAGACAGCCTCTAGCTGGGGTTCTGGAAGCGCTGCGGGAACAATGGCTGCCCCAGGACCATGCTCCCAGGCTCTCAAGTCTCTGTGGCGTCTTGGGCCCTTGGGAAGCTCAGTAGCACCAGATTCGGCAGGAAGCTGGGGGACAGCTCACCTGGCCATGTAATGTCCCAGCGTCCTACTCGTGGCTCCGGTCTTCTGGAGGCTGTCGGTCCCCCAGCTTCCAGCACCACTGTCCTCAATTTCTGATTCCCCTCCATCCTCTTCCTCTTCTTCTTCTTCCTCCTCCTCCTCCTCCTCCTCCTCGGCATTGCTGTCCCAGAAGGTCAGTGTCCGAAGAGAAACTGGAGGCTCCCCGGGGGCCAGCTCCAGCCTCGGTGTGGAGGAGCCCCAGTTGGCCCAGGAGATGCTGCTTCTCTGGAGCTCTTCCAGGGAACCCAAGTCCTTGGAGAATTCGGGGACTGGGAGAGGCTCCGGACACCTGTTCCTGCCCGGCCCTCTGCCTGGCCCCTTCTTGGCCAAATAGCCAGAGGACCCAGCCTCCTCCAAGAGGGAGGAGCCGCCAGTGCTGGCCCAGCTTCCGTCTGAAGAATCGCAAGCAGGACAGCCTTCGACCTGGACCCCTGCCTGCGAGCGCCCCGGGGTCTGGTGCTCCTGCGCCAGGAAACCGGGGGGCACAATGTAGGGCTGGACGATGACATTGTCGTCTGCGTCCTCCTCCTCCTCCTCCTCCTCGTCGTCGTCCTCCTTGGCACTGTCCTTCTCTGATCCGGCCTGAATGGTGGCTGGGGCCCTGACTCTAGGGGTCCGTCTGACCCTTCTGGTCAGTTCCTTTTGGGGACAGAGGGTCAAGTCCTCCAGGGACTCTGGGCCACTGGGCTGAAAGGTTGCCACGGGGTATCTGTGTCCAGAAAAGTCCTGATTTGGGGGAGGGGAGACAAGAGCAGAAGGTCAGGCTCTCCCGAAGCGTGACTGCTCTAACGGGGATTCCCTGGAAACAGGCCCTGGGACAAGGACGCACACGGACATCGTTTCTCCAGGAAGTGATCCCGGGAAAGGCCAACAGGGAGTGAGCAGATTAGACGGGGTCGGGGAGCTGCCACTAAGATGGGTGTCATCAGGCAAGTGACATCTAAGGCAGCTGGAGCTTAACCCTGCTGGGGACTCGGGCGGCCAGAGCAGTGCCATGAGGTGAGGGTGGGGGGCGGGGGTTGGAGGCAGTGCCCCCTCCCTGGCACTTGCAGCCTGCCACGTGCATGGGCCGAGTAGACACCAGAGGCTAGAGACAGCCCCCAGGATGCAGGTGCTAGCTGCTGGAAAGAACTTTAGAAATGCTTCCTCCCTGCTCTGGCCGGCGTTGCTCAATGGTTAGAGCATCGGCTTGCACACCGGAGAGTCTCAGGTTCGATTCCTGGTGAGGGCACGTACCTGGGTTGTAGGTTCGATCCCCACCCCTGGTCAGGGCACATGTGGAAGGCAACCAATTGATGTGTCTCTCTCACATCGATGTTTCTCTCTCTCTCTCTCTCTCTCTCTCTCTCTCTCTCTCTCTCTCTCTCTCTCTCTTTTCCTACTCCCTCCCTTCCACTCTCTCTGAAAATCAATGGGAAAATATCCTTACTCCTCAGGTGAGGATTAAAAAGAAAATACTCTCTCCCACATGGCAGGGACACTCAGAATTCATCCTCGAAGCCCCCACCCAGCCCAGTGCCCACAGAGCCTCACCTATGGCCCAGCTTCCCACATGAGCCCGACCCACCTGACCTCACCAGGCTCCCCCTGCCTCGGCTGGCCTCCACATGCCAAGGGAGTGAGCCAGCAGACAGTGAGGGAACTCCAGGTCGGCCTGGCCAGACTCACCGGGGGTAGACTGTGAACTAAGTGTGGGGGCCCTTCTAAGTCTCCCCCTTTGGGCACCCTTTCCTCCCCTCCCTTTTTGGGCATCTCGCCTGAGTCCCAAGGCTGGGGGTCTGCTCTCGGCACCCGACAAATCCTGAGCGGAGATGAAATGATTTAACTAACAGGGACCTGAGGTACTTCTCCCTCCCAGGTATGTGAATTTGGTGCCAAAGGAATGAGTTACTGATAGTGGAAATTTAGATACAAGGAAAGGAGATGTTCTGCAGTCTGGCCACCTTGCTAATCCGTCTGAACGACCGCTAAGTCTAGCCCCACTCCCTTGCTCTGCGCACACCCCCAGATTTGCCGTACCAGAGCCTGTGGCATCTTTGCCCGCTGAAACCAGGGGTTCCCTGTGAAGCTCCTCCAGATCACACAGCCCAGGGCAATAACCAACAGCGGCAGCAGCAGCAGTGGTGGTAGCATCAGGAATGCCCAGTGGACTCCTAGGAAAAATAAGAAGGATGAAGAAGCAACAACAACGGCTGCGGTTTACCGACTGCATCCGTCCTGGGGGCTTCACGTCCACACACAATCCTATTTATTTATTTTTTCACACCTCATCCTAGTCTCAGTCCTCATAAGAATAAACCCATGCTCCAGACTGTGGAAACCAGGATTCAGAGAGGTTAGGGAAGCTGCCCAAAGACACACAGTGGGTGCGGTGGAGCCGGGGTTTTCATCGAGGTGAACCTGTCTCTAGACCAGTGATGGGCAACCTTTTGAGCTTGGTGTTTCAAACTTTGCCAAAAAACTGAGCATAACTCGGGTAGTGTGTCCCTTTGAGGAAAAAACATTATTTCGCGATATTTATAGTTTAAATAACATAAATGTTTCATCCTCGGCATGTGGCCGCCTCAGCGGCCGCGTGTCATCAGAAATGGCACTGACACGCGTGTCAGAGGATCGCCATCACTGCTCTAGACGCATGCTCCTAACCACCACATTATGAAGCTCCTGACCCTCAGGGAACGTCCTCGACGCTGTCCCACTGTGCACCCACCTGGGGTCCCCAGGGAGAAGCAGGTGGGCTTGGAGAACTCGCTGTATTTAGGGTCACCGAAGGTGTAGATGGTTCTGGCGCTGAGGCAGTGGTACCCACTGGCATCCGCCTGGAGGGGGATCTGGACTGGCTGGCCATGGGGAGTGACTGGAAATCGGGTCTGTTTGGAGAAAGAAGCAGAGGTGAGCAGACCTGTTGTGGGAACCGGCTCTGCACAGCCAGGACGGGGTGGGGTTGGCAGCTGTGATCCTGCAACTTCTTTTCCTGCAATCAAGTTCAAGTGTTCAAGCACTTCCCAGCACTATCTGGCTTCTTTTCTGCTGAGTTTCGAGGTAGAGATGGTCTGGGTTCAAAAGCATCCCTGCCATTCAGGGTCACTCCCTGCCCCCTGCCATTCAGGGTCACTCCCTGCCCTCTGCCCCCTGCCATTCAGGGTCACTCCCTGCCCCCTGCCCAGGGCCTGCTGGTCTTCACTTTGAGGGGCATATCCCTCAGACTTCCTGCCCCAAGGGCATCCCACCTTATTTGGGGGGCATCACAGACACAGAAAACTCTTGGGCGCCCGTCCAATGCAGTAGCCACTGACCACCTGTGGCTCCTGAGCACCTGAAGTGTGGCCAGTCCAAACTGGGATGGGCTCGGAGTATAACATACACATTGGCTTTCCAAGACTAAGGGAAGAAGAATGTCAAATATCTCAATAACTTTTACATTAATTAGATGTTGAAACGATAACATTCTATTGGATGAAATAAAGTCTATTATGAAAATTCAATTCACCTGTTTCTTTTTATTTAATTTAACAAGGAACATTTAAAATTACATATCAGGCTTGCATTACATTTCTTTTCTTTTAAAAAATATTTGTATTGAATTTTGAGATAGGGGAGAGGGAGAGGAAGAGAGAGAGAGAGAGAGAGAGAGAGAGAGAGAGAGGAGAGAAACATCAATGCGAGAGTGGAACCTCTATGGGCTGCCTCCTACACCCCCGCTACCAGGGATAGAGCCCATAATCCAGACATGTGTCCCGACAGGAATTGAACCGGCAACCTTTTGGTGCACGGGATGATGCCCAACCCACTGAGCCACACCGGCCAGGGCTGCATTACATTTCTATTGGAGAGTACTGATCTAGAGTATTTGTAAGGTTCTTGAAGGCATGGACCACATCAAATGGTGTACATCCTGGGAAGCAGAGGACGCAGGAGATCAGGAGTGTGGATGTTGGTTCAGTGAAAGAAAAAAATGAGTAAGGATGGGGTCAGTCAACTGTACATCCTGTGGGCAGACCTGGCTGCCAGCTTTTTAAAAAGTTATGCTGGAAAACACCTAAGCCTGTGCATTTACATATCGTCTCTGGTTCCTTTTGTGTTCCAGATGCAGAGCGAAGTAGCTGTGACAGACTCTAGCAGCGGTCGGTGGTCCGCGAGGTGCGAAAGGTTGGAGACCGCGGGACTACAGGGTCTGCAAAGCCACAAATGTTCACATCTGGCCCTTCACAAAAAAAGTCTGCCAACCCTGCCATAAATACAGACAGACAGACAGACAGACAGACACATGCACCCACAGAAAACAAGTCTGAAACCGGATAGACACCGAAGACGTATTTGTGGTCACCTCTGATACTTTTGGTTTTCCCTCTAGAGCTCATGTGTTTTCTGATTTTTCTATAATGAATCCAGTGGCTTGGCAAGAAGGCCTCCTTATAGCTCACCATAGTTCAATCAGATTTTATTGTTAAAAAAACCCCCAGCAGGTTTCATAATTTAAACAATATATTAGTTAGAAAATGGCTGTGCTGTTACCACCTATAAGGCACAGGTGGAGAAGGGCTGGGATATGCCAAGGTGAAGGGTATGCAGGAAGGCTTCCTGGAGGAGGCGTGCAGGTAGTGGGCTGGGAGGGTGAGGAGCACCGAGGTTTGGTCGGGCCGTGGAGGAAGGGGGCACAAGTAGGGGGCAGGAAAGGGGCTTCCCACCTTGTTCCCAGTCCCCTCCTTCCAGAAATCCACCTCGTACTTCAGGTCCGATGGGGGCATGCAGGGGGGCAGCTGGTAGGTAGCATTGACCTTCAGGACCTCCTCTGTCTGAGTGACGACCAGGATGGGTGGGGCTGGCTCCACTGCAGGAACAGAACAGGACTTGTCAGTACGCGGTGGCGCTGAGGCCACCGTGCGCCCATTGCCCCGCCTCCAGGTGAGCCTGCTCCTCCCCCAGCCCAGAGAGCTGTCCTGGAAAGGGGGACCGGGCACTCGTGTTTGTCAAACACCTTCTGTGCATCCGGAGCCTCCCAGCCATTTTATTTAAGCCCTGCCGTGTCCCCAGAGGGGATATCACTAGCCCCATTTTACAGAAGGGCAAACTGAGGCTTAGAGAGGTGAAGTGACCAGGCCAAGCTCATAGTGAACCTGCCTTTGTTCATGTTGTCCCTTGTACCTTCACATACCACTGGCCTGCCAGAATCCTGCCCTTATGTACCAGTTTTCTATGGCTGCTCTAACACATCACCACACACTTAGTGGCTTAAAGCAACACACATCTATTATCTCACAGTGCTGCAGGTCAGAGTCCAGGGCACAGTGACTATGTATTACGCTCTGGGCAAGGAGCTGAGGGTAATAGGGAGATGAGGCCTCCATGGATCCTGACCTGCAGGAACTGAAAAGAAATTAGGGGGAGCCCTAGCCTGTTTGGCTCAGTGGATAGAGCGTCAGCCTGTGAACTGAAGGGTCCCAGGTTTGATTCCGGTCAAGGGCACATGCCTGGGTTGTGGGCTCGATCCCCAGTGGGAGACTTGCAGGAGGCAGCCGATCCATGATTCTCTCTCATCATGGATGTTTCTATCTCTCTCTCCCTCTTCCTTCTCTCTGAAATCAATAAAAAATATATTTAAAAAAAGAAAAGAAATTAGGAGGAAATGAAATATGAAAACTACCAAAACTTAAGAGAGAAAGTGACCAGGGCCACAGTGGAGGGCAGAAAAAGGCGGAAGGGTCATTCAGGCTTAGGGTGTGCTGCAGGAAAATCAGGGGGGCTTCAGGGAGGAGGAGGCAGAAAAAGTAACTAAAAAAAAAAAAAAAGGCAATCTCCTCTCTGAATCGTTCTCTCCATTTCTATCTATCCAACCATTCAGTGGTTCATCCATCGTTCTTCTAGCAAGACAGCCCCTGTTCCTGCCTCCCATCTTTCCTTCCCAGACAACATTCCTTCCTTCCTATCCATCCTTTCTAGCCATTCAGCCTACTTTTCTACTCACCCATCCATCCTTCTTTCCTTTCCATCTATCTTTCCTTCTTTATTTTCCTTCCTTCATTTGTTTGTTCATTTCTCTTCTCCCTCCCCTTCCTTCCAGCCCTCCCTACCCCAGCCAGCCTTGTTTCTGTGCTCTCTAACCACTGATCCACCCATCCACCTTTCCTTCTTGTCCTCCCTCTCCCCATCCACACTTGCTTCCTTCTAGTATAATAAATGCCTGTATGGTTCATGATCAAGGCTGTGCTCGATAGAAGATCATAAATATCATAGTAGGAGGTACTAGCTGAACTGTGGCGTTGTGGCACTCCCCGAACTCCCTGCCACGAAATCAGGCTGCGTGGACCCAGGCCGTGGCCGGGGCGCTGCCCAACAGGCATGCTCTCTGCTTTGGGGAAGTGGGAGACAGACGGTTGCACAGTAGTGCCACTGAGCCAAGTTCTTGGACAGAGAGCCTCCCACTCAGTCCCTTACCCACAGACCTACCTTCAAAAAGGTACTCCAGGTACTTGGACTCCACCCAGGGGGACTTGGTGCTGGGAGAAACCACCTGCACGCGGCCCTTGAACTTGTTGAACAGGTCCTGCTTCTCCAGGCACATCAGAGAACATGTCAGCTCTTTGGTTCTTGCACACCTTCTCACTTTTCGCCACTGTTTGGGGGTTGCTGGAAAGCTGAGGGAGCAAACAGAGGAGCATTGGGCCATGAAGGCGGCTTCCTGGGACCCGGGGACTTACAGAACAAGGGATCACTCATCTTTCACCTGTGCATCCACCCATCTGTCCTCCGACTGTCCATCTCTCCAGCTCAGGCTCTGGAGAGACACACGTGGGTGGGAACTGTGGCTCCGGCCCTCACCAGCTCTGGGACCCCATGCAGGTAACAGCCCTGAGCCCCAGGCTCCTCCCCTGTCCTGTGTCATGGTGGCTGCTATTGCGAGTACTAGCAACCATTTTCCACATGTTTATTCATTCGGGCACTTATGGACCGACCACCTGCTGTGTGCCAGGCACCCTGCTGGGGGCTGTGTGGATGTCAGAGGGGGACACGCAGGCCCGACTCCGACCTCCTGAGAACGCCGAGGTCCGCAGAAGAGACCTGAGCTCTGGGCATTCTTCCTGGGGAACGAGCAATGCATGACAGACAAGGCCCTCGGGAACTTGCATGCTGGCGGGAGGAGATGAGAGGTCCCCAGCACGTTAACCAGATAAATCCTGGCAAAGGCAGCGACAACAGGGTCACGTGGGAGTGGCTGCTCTCTAAAGGTGGCTTAGGACAGCGGAGGCCACAGCAACGGGAAGGGCGGCAGGTGAAGGCCCGGGGGAAGGATCAGCAAAAGCAAAAGCCCTGCGATGGGCAGGATCCAGAGGAGAGCCAGGAGGCCAGGGGACAGGGGAGGAGGAGGCTGTGCACAGACGGGGATGAGGGTGGAGACGGGCCTGGGCAGAGCAGGTGGCCGCACCGTCTTGGTAAGGAGTCTGGATCTTATTTGAAGTGTGACCGGAAGCCACGGGAAGGTTCTGAATAGGGGACTGATCGAATTTATGTTTTTAGAAGGTTACTGGGAAACCAGCGAGAAGGCTGCCGCCATGATCCGAGAGATCACTGAATGGTGGTAGGCTTGGTGAGAAGGGGTTGAATTCAGGATATATTTTGGAGCAAAAATAGACAACTACAGGAAGAAACAGAAAACCCATAATTATAGTGAGAAAAATTTTTTTAATACAGCTAAGTAATTAACAATTAAACAAAGATAAATAATGAAAAAATATAAAAAAAATGAACAAAATAATTATCGAAGTTGGTCTAATGAACATATATAGAACAAACTGAACAAACTGGTTAAGCCACACCATTGAAGCCCTAACCCCCAACGTGCCTGTATAGTAGTCCCCCCTTATCTGAGGGGGATATGTTCCAAGACCCCCAGGAGATGCCTGAAACTGCCGATAGTATCAAACCCTATATATATATATGTCTCTTTTACTATACATACATATCTTTGATAAAGTTTAATTTACAAATTAGGAACAGTAAGAGAGTAACAATCCTACCTAATAATAGACAAATATGCAAATTGACCGTACCTTCGCTATGCCCACGATTGGCCAGGAGGCGCGGGGGGGGGGGGGGCGGGGACTCGGGGTGGCCGGGGTGGCTGATTGGGCCGGCGGGACGCTGAGCTCGTGTCGCCAGCGGCGGCTCGAGCTCAGAGTCTGCACCATGGCTGTGCTGCGGCACAGAAGGGGCCTCTGGGGCAGCGAGCTCACGTCCCGCCACGGACCATCAAAAGCGGGGGAGCTGGGTGCCTGTCCGCTCAGGCACCAGGCCTTTCAGAAGCCTCCGCCTCCGCCCCGCCGGAGGCTTCTGAAAGGCCTGGTGCACCAGCGGACAGGCACCCAGCTCCCCCCCCTAAACGTGCATGATTCAATCATGCACTGGGCCTCTAGTGACTAATAATAAAGTAAGACAACTGTAATACTACATGATAATCAAAGTTATGTGAATGTGATCTCTCTAGCTCCGATAACCAAACTGATCATGTGACAGCCACTAAGTGATTAACAGGTGGGCAGCGTATACAGCATGGATTTGCTGGATCAGGGGATGATTCATGTCCGGGAATGGAGTGGGATGGTGCCAGATTTCATCACGCTACTCAGAATGGAGTGCCATGTAACACTGAGGAATTGTTTATTTTTGGAATTTTCCATTTGATATTTTTGAATCATGGTTGACTTTGGGTACCTGAAACCACCAGAAAGCCAAACCACGAATAAGGTGAGACTGCTGTATTTGGAAACAGACCCTTTAAAGATGTTATTAATGTTAAATATGGTCATAAGGTTGGGCTCCTAAACCAGTAAGAATGGATGCTTGCACACAGAGAAAAGGCCAGGGGAGGAGGTGGCCATCTGCAAGCCAAGGAGAGAGGCCTCAGGAGAAAGCAAACACACCGACATCTTGATCTTGGACTGCCAGCCTCCAGAACTGCGAGACACAAATTTCCGTGGTTTAAGCCTCGCCCCCACCCCAGTTTATGATATTTTGCTATGGCAGCCCTGGCAAGCTAAGTTAAACACACTCAGATTTTGGCACCATGGTGGGGTGCTAATGTAACAAATATTGAAAAATGTGGAAGTGGTTTTGCAACTGGGTCATGGGTAGAGGCTGGGCGAGTTTTGAGGTGCATGTTGGAAAAAGTCAAGACTGCCTTGAAAAGACTGTTGGTAGAAATAGGGATGTTCCAGGTGATTCTGGGGAGATCTCAGGTGGGAAGGAGGAATGTCTTATTGGAAACTGAAGGAAAGAAGATCCTTGGTATAAAGAGGCAAAGAGTTGCCGAACCACAGGACTGTCATCCACCTATGAAAATTACTAAAAATTCCATAATGTCAGTATTCAGCCTGGGTTTAGATTTCACCACTGTCCCTTACATGTCTTTTTATAAGTAACTAATTTGGATCAAAATCCCGGAGAAATCCCCATGTAGAAAAAAAAAAAAAAAAAGAGGCAAAGAGCATGGCTGAATCTCCTTCTAGTGTTTTTCAGAAAGTAGAAGTTACAAGTGATGAACTTGGGTGTTTAGCTGAGGAGATTTCAATGGAAAGTGTTAAAGATGTAACCTGGTTTCTCCTTTCTGCTTGTAGTAAAATGAGGAGGGAGAAGAGCAATAAACAGAAGGAACTGTTAAAAAATGGAAGATTTGAAAAATTCTCAGCTTATGCATATTGCAGGAAGCGAGAAAGCACATTCCGGAGAGAATACCAAGAGTGTGGCTAAAAATCTTTTGATAAAGAAAGCTTGGTTGTGACTGACTTCAGGTTTTAGGTTAGGAATTGTGCAAAGGAGCCTGAAACACCTTGTCATAACAATAAAAGATATCAAAGGCGACTGGGGTCAAGTTCAAAGCACTCAGGAGCCAACGTGAAGAGCCTTTTGCTGGCCAAGCTTCACTGAGTAGAATAAGTTGCCACAGATTGAAACCCTCGGGCATGTTCAAATACTTGCGTTCATAACAATAATAAAAAGAAAAAGGAGCCCATCACTATTTGGGAGGTGACAGAGAACCAAATCATTATCTTGAAAACTGGTAAATGAAAGGGGGGAAAAAAAAATCAAGCATGGATCCTGTCTTGCCTATTTGAAAAGTACCCCTGAAGATCCAATACTATAAAGAAAGCACCTCTTTATAAAATAATTCCCATTACAAAATAAAAAGTGATACAATTAGAACAGTACCATTTTGCAGTTCTCACGGGTGTTTAAACAGTGCAAACGAGAAGGCAAATATTGCAAAGGTCCAGAGGGTGGCCTCTGAGCTCTTTAATCCACTTATCCCAGCCCCACTCTTTTTTTTTTTTTTTTAAGATTATTTTTTTAAGCCGAAACCGGTTTGGCTCAGTGGATAGAGCGTCGGCCTGCGGACTCAAGGGTCCCGGGTTCGATTCCGGTCAAGGGCATGTACCTTGGTTGCGGGCGCATCCCCAGTGGGGGGTGTGCAAGAGGCAGCTGATCGATGTTTCTCTCTCATCGATGTTTCTAGCTCTCTATCCCTCTCTCTTCCTCTCTGTAAAAAATCAATAAAATATATTTAAAAAAAAAAGATTATTTTTTTAATATATTTTATTGATTATTTTTTACAGAGAGGAAGGGAGAAGAATAGAGAGTTAGAAACATCGATGAGAGAGATGAGAGAGAAACATTGATCAGCTGCCTCCTGCACACCCCCTGCTTGGGATGTGCCCGCAACCAAGGGACATGCCCTTGACCAGAATCGAACCTGGGGCCCTTCAGTCCGCAGGCCGACGCTCTATCCACTGAGCCAAACCGGTTAGGGCCCAGCCCCACTCTTTCCAGTCGTGTGACCCTGAGCAAAAGGCACTGGTGGTGCCTTAGTTTCCTCAACTGCAGAGCGGAGCCCCTGCCTCCTTGCTCAAAGGACCGTGGGAGATTAAATAGGTTTAATGCATTGGCTCAGTGCTGACCGAACATAACAGCACACACACAGCACGCTTAGGTGCTCTGCCTCCTGACACCGCTCTACACAGCTCCTTCTTTTGAAAGCTCTCTGGCAGCCTGTCCTCCGAGCCAGGCCCCGTCACTCACATCTGGGTGCTATGGGCAGAGGGATGGCGATGGGACAGGAAGAGCACAAACTCTGGGGTCAGACAGACTTGGGATTTTCCTCTGGCTCCGTCGCCAGCTTCCTCGGGCAAATCACGGCAGCTCTCCGAGCTGTTTCCTCGCCTCTACAACGGGGAGGCGCAGCGCCTGGCTGGTGACGCTGGGAGGAAGAGGGAAACGCTCCTGCGAGGCTCAGCCCGCGGTGGACGGGGTCCTGAGTCCAGGGCAGCCTGCTCCCCTTCCTGCGTCCTCCTCCTCACCAACTGTAGATCGAACCTCCTGAGCGTGTGCTTTCATCCGCTTCCTCTCCCACTAGAGACCCTCCCCTGATTCCCGTCTGTGTGCAAAGACGGTGAGGCCGCTGGCACCTTCAGTTACCTCTGGGTGGGTAGTGGCTGCCTGGCCTGCCTAGTTGGGAAGGACGCTGGCGAGGAGGCTCTGTGCGGGTTCCGTGGGGAGAAGGGTGATCACCGAGTGATGCCCCGCATGGGCTCTGCAGGAGACACCCTCGCCCTCCCTCATCTGCCCGAACAACTCCAAGCCCTGAATCCAGGCCCCCAGGAATCCAGTCGCTGGCCCTCACTGCTCCACCCAAGCCCTGCTCTGACTTTTCTCAAAGGTCCACCCTCACCCCTGGCAGGCCTATCACCTGTGCACTGTTCTCCACTCAGCACCATTCCCACCTCCAGACCTTCATCCAGCGCCCTCTCCAAGTCCCTGCCACATGCCATCTCCCCAGGGGCCCAGAGAGCCGGCACCCCTGCCACCCCCTCAGCCTCCCACCCACCAGCCGGAGGCTCCCCTTTACCTCTGATAGGCCACACGATAGGTCACGTTCTGGGGGTTGCCGGGCCCTGGGAGCCAAGTCAGGTACACACTGAAGTTCCGGGAGAGCAGCGTCACGTTCTGGGGAGGGGCCAGAGGGGGCCTCCCTGTGGGGGAGAAAGAGGCCGTGAAGCCCGGAGCTCCTGGCTCATCCTGACTTGGGCCTTTCGGAGCTGAAGAGTGGCAGGGCAGGCAGTTTAGGAACCAGGAGCCTCTGGGTGGCTGAAGCGTGGGGGGCATGGTAGAGGCCGGGGGGTCAGGATCCCTGTGACAGCCACACCAGAGTGGCTGTATTGCAGCCTTGTACCCTCCCCAGACCTAGCAGCCCACCTGCCCCTGAGAGGAAGCTCCTGCCCACTCTGCCACCTGAGGGTTCCAGTAGACCACAGGGCAGGACCATCTGGGTCTCCCGGACGACAGGAGGGAACAGCCCCAGGCTCTCAATGAGCAGGTGCTCTGTCCGGTTCCCAGCCGCGTCCCCAGAGCCCGCCTGCAATGGTCCCTGCACATAGTAGACGCACAGTAAATGTCTGAACAAACACTGTGATAACTTGGATTATTCTGAAGACCTTCCACCGGGTCTCCCTGCTTCCAACCGGGTCTCCACTCAACAGCAGAGGTTCAAGTGAAAGTCAGATCCTGCCACTCTCTGCCCCACTCCTCGGCCCCTGGCTTCCTCTTCTCCAGCCACACTGGCCTTTTGGCTGTTCCTGAGGAACCGCCAGGCACGCTTTGGGAACAGCCAAGCATTACTGTCTGGGTGACACTTTCCCTGCCCACCTGTACTTCCCCTCCGCCCCACTGCTGACCCTCTTCTGACACATGCATCTGATGACACCACTGCCCAGTTCCATGCCCTTCCCCTGCCTGCAGAACAAAGTCCACAGTCCTTATCACGGTACGTGAGGCCCTGCCCAGCTTGGCCTGGTCTGGCCCTCTAGCCGACCTCTTCCCCACAGGCTCTTAGGCTGCGCCAATCTTCCTTCTTGACCTTCTCAAACCACTGAATTCTTTGGGATGCCTCTGAACCCAGGTGTCTTTGACTGCCAGGTATTCAGCATCTCATCTTTTATTTATTTATTTTTGTTAATTCTCACCTGAGGATATTTTTTCTATTGATTTTTTTAGAGAGAGTGGAAGGGAGGGAGGGGGAGAGAGACAGACAGACAGACAGAGAGAGGGAAACATTGATGTGAGAGAGACACATCGATTGGTTGCCTTCTACATGTGCCCCAACCAGGGCTGGGGATGGAACCTACAACCCAGGTATGGGCCCTTGACCAGGAATCAAACCTGCAATCCTTTGGTGTGTGGGCCAACGCTCTAACCACTGAGAACACTGGCCAGGGCCCTCATCTAATCTTTTAAAGACTCAATTCAAATGTCACTTCCTCCAGGGAGCCTTCCCTGACTTCTCTAAGGAGTGGTGATGCTAGCAGCTAATGTGTATTGTGTCCTAACTATGTGCCAGGCACTGTGTTAACTACACTGCCTGCATTTCCTCTTTCAAACCTCCCCACTCTCCTAGGCCAGTGGTCGGCAAACCGCGGCTCGCGAGCCACATGCGGCTCTTTGGCCCCTTGAGTGTTCTAACACCACTGCTTCAAAATAGACTCGCCCAGGCCGAAAACCGACTTCTGAGCATGGGCCACGAAGTTTCCATCGCACTGGACGTGCGCGCCCGCACGTGGTATGTTGTGGAAGAGCCACACTCAAGGGGCCAAAGAGCCGCATGTGGCACACTCAAGGGGCCAAAGAGCCGCATGTGCTTTGTCCTAGGCATTTGGTACTAATCGTGATCACCACATTGTGGATGAGGAAACCGAGGCCCTCTCAGCTAATGGACTGTGGAATCAGAATTCAAATCGAGGCCTAGCCAACTCCAGAGTCTGAGCTCTTGACCACACAGCCTCCGCATGGGGCCTGTTCAGCTTTATTCTTCCAACACCAATGGACCATTATTGGTCAACAATATCTATTGGCCACTGTGTGCCAGAGGTTTCAAAGAAGAAAACAGCTCCATCCCTGCCCTTCAGGCGCTCGTGGTCCCATGGAGAGTCAGTGCCCCGAAGTGCGGCCTGGCCCCCGACAGAGACCCATACAGATGACAGAACAGGTTACAGAAGGGCTTTAGGGGTGCCTGTGTCCTCGAGTTGGAAATGGCTCGCTGGGATGCTGGTGCTGCCGCTGCTCCCAGCTTCCGGATTTTCCAGCAGACACTGGCAGGAGGCCAACGTCTGAGCTTGGCCACAGGGGAGAATAGCAGCTAGAGCCACTGCCCTTTTTTGAGCTTTCAACAGCTGCCAGACACGCGTTTGGCATTTTACACACAAACCCCAATCAATCCTGAGGACAAACCACCCATGGCATAGGTGTCACTTCCCCTCCGTGGGGGGGGGCACCAGGCTGGGAGACAGACGGTGAATCATTCGCTTGAGGCAACACAGCTAGTTTGTGTGGGAGCCAGGATTTGAACCTGGATCTAGCTGAACTTCACCCTAACTCATCACACCACAGTTTGTGTTGCATAAATTAAAAGTCCCTCGGGAGCCCAGCCGGTGCGGCTCAGTGGTTGAGCATCGACCTATGAACCAGGAGGTCACGGTTTGATTCCTAGTCAGGGCACATGCCTGGATTTCAGGGGCGATCCCCAGTAGGGGGCGTGCAGGAGGCAGCCAATCAATGATTCTCTCTCATCATTGATGTTTCTATCTCTCTCTCCCTCTCCCTTCCTCTCTGAAATCAATAAAAATATATTTTTAAAAAATAAAATGAATAAAAATCTCTCGGGGAAAGTTCAGTTAGGTCTAGACAAGAAAGGTACTGAGTTTGACAGAGAAACTGGGAGACAGAGGACCCCTCCTCCCCTCCCTTACACTGTCCCCCATCAGCTGCTAAGATGCTCACTGCTGGGAGGCACCAGGGGCTGGGGCATCCCTGAGCGGACCTCAGTAGGTAGACAGCCCTGTGTCCACCACCCAACCCACAGACAGAGCCGACCGTGATTGCCTCAGCCTGCCTTTCCTGGTCTGTGTCTCCCGTCTGCCTCCTTCTTGGGCAATTCCCTTCATTGCTCTGAGCCTCCGTTTTCTACAACGGAAAAGGGAGGAAGATGCCTGGGCTGTAAAGCTTGAATAGGATAACGCGGTGCCCAGCACAAAGAAGTAGCTCAATGAAAGCTGTCTCTAGATATAATTATTAGATTATGTCCAAGGGCCCGTCGAGGTCTTACATTGTGAGCCTGGTTCTAGGAAGATATTCGGGGGACAATTTCAGGACCATCGCCCTGGACTGGCTGGGACCTGGAGGTTCGGTCCTCTCCCCCGGTATTTTGTCCCCAGCCACCTCAGGGGGCTCAGCAAGGAGGCGGCTTGACGGAGTCAGCTCAGGGCACCGGCTGGCCAGGGCTCCGCTCCCTCGGGCCGAGGGGAGCATCTGGCACCCCCGCAGGAGCGGACTGCGGGGCGGGCCGGCACCGGTCCGACTCCCCCTGGGAGGCTCCAGCGCGGTGGGAAGGCGGCGGGCAGCCCCCGGGGAGAGCTCAGACGCGCTCTAGGAGTAAATGCCGCTGTACAGCGGTCTGTTTCCCGGCCCCCCGGGGCCGCGCTGGCTTTCGGAAACGGAGGGTTTTCTCCCGGAAAGGAGCGTCGAAGGCTCCGATGAGTGGGCAAGGCGACCGGCGCTGCGCTGGCTCGGGCGGCCGCCGGAAGGCTCGGTCCACGCCCCTCCCTGCTCGGAGCTGGGGTCCGAGGGTGGGCGCGCTCGCCCAGGGCGTCCCGCGGCCCCCCACCCTCCCGCACCCTCCCGCACCCCTACCTTCAGCGGACCGCAGCAGGCTCAGGAGCAGGAGGGCCCAGAGCCCGGCCCGGGTCATGTCGGCCCTTCTCCGGCCGCCCGGAGGGGCCAGGTCCCGCCTCCTGGCTCACCGGCGGGCAGGTGACACGACTGGCAGCCAATGGGAGGCCGAGCCTAGGGACCGCCCCCTGTGGGCCGGGACGCGGCGGGGGCTTCCCCCGGGGGCGCCCCGCGGCGGAGACGGAGACTCGCGCTCCGGGCTCGCGGCTCGCGGCTCCCCAGCGCGTGCACTTCGCTCGTTTGGCCCGAGCCCGGGGTGCGGGTGCGGGTGCGGGTGCGGGAACCGTAAGTCGGTGTGTGCGGGGAGGAAAAATGTTTATTATTAATAATCAACGTTAGGAACCCCAGGACCAAGGAGCGTCCAGGGCCAGTGGAACAGCAAGCCTCGCCTCGGACACCGCGGCGGGATCTGAGCGCGTTTTCCGTGCCGACACTAAGCCAAGCCCTTGAACACGTTGTTGCTGTCATCTCCCCGACTTGCCGAGAATCCAGGGGGTTGGTCCCGCTGCTCCCCGGATTCTTCAGCGGCGGCGGCTCCCTCCAGAGCCGACAGGCTTCTTCCGGGGGAGCCCGGGTTTGCCACCCTCCCCTGGGGAACGGCCCAGAGGCAGCCTCTCCGCAGACGGTCTGCAGTCGTTACAAGGGCGGCTGCCAGGCTAGCGCGGAGCAGCCTCAGGATGGTACATTCCCTCAGTAGCAAGCACTGGTAAGGGCAGAAACGTAATACTGGGAACTAGCTCTCCCATATAATAAAAGCATAATATGCAAATTGTCCCCTCAACTGGGAGTTCAACCGGGAGTTGGACTGCTCACTAAGACATGTGCTGACCACCAGGGGGCAGCGTGGAACATGGCGGGGTGGGCAATGCGCCCCGGCAGCCCTGATGGGCCCCAACGAGAGCGGGACTGCAGCGGGATGATGGAGCAAATGAGCAGGTGGCGCCAGGCCAAGGTGGGTGCAAGCGGGGCCCAATCGCCCGGCCAATTGCCCCACAGACGGTGACCAGCAGTGTCGGGGGCGGGACTGCCACCTGGCTCCCAGGTGCTGAGGGAGTCAGGCAGGGGCCCAATTGCCCTGCGGATCGCCCTGAAGACTGCGAGCAGCGCTTTGATTGCCGGCCAGGCCTAGGGATCACACCCGTGCACGAATTTCGTGCACCGGGCCTCTAGTTAGTTATAGGAAGTAAATATTCATCATGCCCTGTTAACCACGATTGTTTTGTTCTGATGAAAGAAAGCACGTTCTAACCTGGCCGGGAGTTCCGAGAACTGCCTGTCATTATGGAGAGATTTACAACCTCTTGGCTGAAACCTCCCGGAGGCATCTGCTCTTTACAGCCCCAGCCCCCATTGCCTATAATCTGGTCCCGGGCACCCAGAGGCACCCACCCTCTGTGACCCCCTCCCCCCAGCCTACGTGACTGGTAACCTGTAATGATCATCCTGTGCCTACTTCCCCAGGCCTGTCATTCCTCCTTTCCCCCGTCATCTTTGTCCTACCCCGTGTCGGCAGCTGGGTTATGGGGAGAGGCAGAGCAGATGTTTGTGGGTGACCTGCTGCTCTCCCATACAGCCGGCATTATTGGAATAAACGCTCGTCTATGATTCAACCCTGTCTCTGCTGAATTGGCTGAAGTGGTGACAGGCAGCCCAGACCGCTTGCTTGTCCGGTTATAGTACTACCAAAATATGGGCCCGTTAAAAAAAAAAAAAGTGTGTCTGTAGGCATGAGTAACAGCTTTGAGAGGGTATACACCAATGTGTTAGTGGTTGTTATCTCTGGGTGATGAGGACTTTTAAAAATTTCTTTTTTCTGCTTATGTTTATTTTATAAATTTTCAATTGTTTGTGTGTTGCTTTTCCAACAAGTAAAGTCACTTTTATTCTAAAAATAATCATAGCTCTTCTTTATTAAATATATTGTTATAATAATGTAACCCCTCTAGTGTATGAAATAATTACTGTGTGAAATGTTTGCTGTATGGAAACCCCCAATACTCTGTAACTTCCAAAATTAATGAACACCCCACTATCTTGATGTAAAAGCTCTGAGCCCTCAAAGTGTAAACGCCCTGCTCCCAGCATAAGGCACACCGTCTGGCCCACACGGACAAGGACACAAGCTGTTTACCGCGGTCTATATAACCCTGAGACCATC
The DNA here is from genome assembly GCF_027574615.1 of Eptesicus fuscus. Lineage (NCBI taxonomy): Eukaryota > Metazoa > Chordata > Mammalia > Chiroptera > Vespertilionidae > Eptesicus > Eptesicus fuscus. The sequence continues at coordinate 14,433,489 of NC_072481.1, forward strand.
TTCAGTGGAGGCCTCCTGGCCTGTAAGAGGAGGACTCCACGTCGCTCCGAGAGACGAGCCCCTGACTGCTCTGCTGTGTGAGCCTGAACCAACTGCGGCCGCCTGCCTGTCTCTGTTTTCGTCGTCTGTCCTTCAGTGTGCACTGCTGGGTGGCCTTTGCTGGAGCCTAGGACCCACTAGGAATAGGTAAATAAACCCTGTGTGATTGCATACTAATTCTGTCTTCTGTGTCATGTGTTCCGGTTCGGCTCAGCTGTCTAGACACTGAAGTACCAGGGGATGGCCGTTATTGCTGACCCCTGGTCACCTGTGTTTGCCCCACTAAGTCTAGAGAGATAATCAATTAATTGGGGCATTAATTGGGACAATATTATTTTCTGTCCTTCCACAATGCTTAAAGGAGGCATTGCCTCTTCTTTTTTTTTTAAATATATTTTTTATTGATTTTTTTACAGAGAGGAAGAGAGAGGGATAGAGAGTTAGAAACATCGATGAGAGAGAAACATCGATCAGCTGCCTCTTGCACACCCCCTACTGGGGATGTGTCCACAACCAAGGTACATGCCCTTGACCGGAATCGAACCTGGGACCCTTGAGTCCGCAGGCTGACGCTCTATCCACTGAGCCAAACCGGTTTCGGTTGCCTCTTCTTTTTTAAAAAAATCCTCCCTGAGGATATTTTTTCCATTGATTTTTAGAGAGAGGGGGAAAGACAGAGAGAAATATCGATATCCACAGTCTGACACTCTATCCACTGAGGCAAACTGGCCAGGGGCCTTTACAGATGAGGAAGCTGCCGTTCTGAGAACCCAGAGAGCTTACGCAGGTGCCTGACTCTGGGTTCCACTCTGCCTCTGCCACGGGCCGGGCCCGGTGACCACAATGCAGCTGTGACCAAGCCCCTGAACCAGGACGAGACGTGCGGGCGGCAGAGAGAAGTATCTGTCGCACGTGCTGGCTCTCGCTTGGATCCCAGCAGTTATAGGGAGAGAGAATGCATTTCCACAGAACTTACTGGGTCCCAAAGTTGCCCCGAGTTTGGCCCTGCGTGCAAACATTCAGAAATTTTAGGATAGTCCTGGGATTTGCATCATGCCTTCAGCCCAATCGGTACTTCCTCACAGGGGCTCACAGGGGCCGTGGCTGGACCTCAAAGGCTAGGAAAGGGGCCTCCTGTGGCAGGCACACTCTTAAGTTTCTTGGAATTTCTTCTGAAATTATGACTTTGTAGTAGAATAAAATAATCAGTCTTTCTGACTCCCTCTGGCTTGAGCCTGCCCAGTTCCCATAACAGGTCCCTTAGTAACTTCCTAGTCCTGCACGTAGGAGGTATGCTAATCACTTAAGGATTCTCATCTGTAGATTGTTTATTTAAAGATTTATAGGAGCCTCATGACCGGCAGCCACAGTTAGTTGACCAATGCAAAGAAGTTTCACAATCTTCTTGGACCTTCCCTAAGGTCCAGATGTCTGTGGTGACCAATCCCCTTCTGAGCTCAAAGTCCTCCCCTTCCCCCACTTTCCCTGACATAAAAGAGCCTAAATTCTCTACTTTCTCAAGAAGGTTCTTTGGGACGCTAGTCTGCCATCTTCTTGGCTTGCTGGCTTTTCGATAACGTTGCTTTCCTTGCCTGTACCCCATGTCATTCGACTGATGGCTGCCATGCAGCGAGCAGTTCCAGCTCTCACTTGATTACAACTTCATTTAACCCACTGCAGCCCTTCCAGACCCAGAATCCCCCTGGGCGGGGAGCATTTCTGCAGTGGGGACCCCACCTGCTCTGCTGGTGTGATGTTGGTCTGCATGTGGCACCTGCTCATTTTGCTTGTTTTCCCTTTCCCTCCACCCCACCATTTTAAGTTAGGAAATCATGTGTCTGGATGCCTTGGTGCATCCATACAAGGTGGGGCAAGAGTAGGTTTACAGTTGTGAGTAGGCAAAACACAGAGTTTATTCTTGTATTGTTACTGATTATTGTATTACTAGAGGCCTGTTGCACGACACCGTGCACTGGGGGTGGTGGTGGGGGGTGTTCCCTCAGCCCAGCCTGTGCCTTCTTGCAGTCAGGGGATGTCCGACTAATGGCTTAGGCCTGCTCCCCGCCGGACCTAAGCTGTCAGTCGGACATCCTTAGTACTGACGCAGAGGCAGGAGAGGCTCCCGCCACTGCCACTGCGCTCACCACCCGTGAGCCCAGCTTCTGGCTGAGCAGCGCTCCCCCTGTGTTAGTGCAGTGACCACCAGGGGACAGCTCCCGCATTGAGCATCTGCCCCCCTGGTGGTCAATGCATGTCATAGCAACTGGTCGTTCTGCCGTTCAGTCTATTTGCATATTAGCCTTTTATTATATAGGATTTTCCATACGAACAACTGTAAACCGACTTTTGCCCCAGCCTGTATAAAAGGACATTTTATGACCACAAACTTGGGTAAGTTGCATCTCTCAAAACCTTAAAGAAAAAGTCACCTTGGATGCAGGTCCAAGAAAATCTCAGCCAGTTCCCCGGACATAGGCCCTACACATGTCCTCAGTGTGCTGGTCAGTTTCTTTCCAGCATCTCAAATACTCATAATAAGTCCATTCTGGAATAAGATGGACACATCTCTATTGAGCTCTCTTTATCTAAAACAGCATTCAGTAGCATTATTATTTGTTGAGACTTTGTGATGCGGCAGGGAGTACACTTTACCTATATTATGGTATTTAATCCTCCCAACAATCCCTGGGAGGAGGTATTAATAGCCCCTGTTAACAAGTGAGGCTCTGAGAGGTCACGTTGCTTGCCTAAGGTCACATGCTGGTTAGTGACAGGGCTGGGTTTCAGACCTCCGTCTGGCTGTCCTCAAAACCTGTGGGTTTAAAACTTCTGCTACTCAGCCTCCAGATGGTTATGGTCAGACAAATATAAAATTCCCCCGCCTCTTTCACTTCCTGACTTGCAAAGATCACAGCACGAAACTCTCATGAGTGGCAAGGTGTGGCAGTCACCAGAGTGGCAGCTTCCTCTTTGGACGAGATTATTAAGTGGAAACAGTGATGCTGGTACATGTTTCTCAGGGAGCCTTCCTTAACTCCAGCTTTGATTTGTTTCCAATCCCCATATAAGTCTCCTTGATAGTATTTAATCACTATTTCCTGTAAATCATTTTTGTGCCTTTAATATCTCTGTTTCCTGGATATAGCCTCAGGGCCTGGCACAGAGGAGGTACTCTTTTAAGAGTAACAGCCCTAGCCAGTTACGCTTAGTGGCTAGAGCATTGGTCTGCGGACTGAAGGGTCCCAGGTTCTATTTTGGTCAAGGGCACATGCCCGGGTTGTGTGCTCGATCCCTAGTAGGGGGAGTGCAGGAGGCAGCTGATCAATGATTCTCTCTCATCATTGATGTTTTTCTCTCTCTCCCTCTCCCTTCCTCTCTGAAATCAATAAAAATATATTAAAAAATAAATAAAACCTCTTAAAAAAAAAAAAAAAGAGTGAGTAACAGAACTGGGGCTCAGTTGAACACAATTCCAGATACCCCAAACAACTCAGCCACTCACTACATGTGTACCAAGCTAAACGTGGCATGTGACCCCTGGTTAAGAGACCTCAGTATCTTCTGAAAGTATGACTTCACAGTCATGTCTCTCTCTCTGCAGGTGGGATTTTACAGTCACGCCTCTTCCATGGACCCTGAAAGTAACATGTATAAAACCACATAACCATCTGAGGAGTCACAGCCTCTTTCTCTCTGCTGAGCAGGCAAAGAGCAGACAGGTAGATCGGTGGACATGGGAAAGGCAGGAGAGGAGGGGAAAGCTAAGAGCTAACTGGGGCTGGTGCGTTTGAAGAAAGGAGCGAGCTGAGGGGCCAGCTGCTGTGAATATGCGCTGTATGAAGAGAGAGGTGGAGAAAAGGGATTTTAAAACTTTTTTGCTTGATATTAGGACTGGAATCCCTTTTGGCATTTCCCCCCCAAGAGTCTAAAGTAAAGATTTTCAGTTGTTTAAAACGAGTGTTGTTTCGACTGTTAGTTGTTTTAATGCAATGGTAGAGAGAGGCAGGACTGAATACAAGAACTAGAAGGCCCGTTTGGACATGGTAATGGTGTTTAACACTTTATAGGTAACAAGGACGGAAATCCAAACTGGCTTAAGCAAAAAAGGCATTGGGCACTCTCACCAGATTGGAAAATTCAAGGGTGGGTGTGGCTATGAACCAGCTCCAGCAGAGAAAAAGATTCTGATTGGCTTGCCTTGGGTCACATGCCATTCCTTGAACCAATCAGTGTGGTCAGGGAGATTGGGATACTCTAATTGGCCAGCCTGGGTAGTATGTCCTCCACTGGGGTGGGAGGGGTGAATGGAGCACCCTGATTGACAGCCCCTCCAAACACAGGAGCAGAAAAGGGTGGCTCCACAGAGGATGGGTGCTGTTGAGACAAAGAGCACACATCCACCATGGAGGTTACACCTGAGGACCCTCAGATCATCCACACCGACTTCCCACTCTGAAGGCCTCCCCTCTCCCACATCCTGGGAAGATGGGCCTCCAGATGCTGCCGGATCTTCCAGGGACGAGCTCTCACTATACTTTGGGGCTGCCGATTCCGTTTCTGCACAATTCCAGTTAGAAATATCCCCCTTAAACTAACCTTCCTTCCAGTAACTTCCCTCAAGCACTTAGCTCTTCCTTTTGGGCCTCAGAATAAAACAAGGCCTTCCTCTCCATGGGAACCTTTCCAATATCAAGGTTTCTGGAGCCCTCTTTTCGGAGGGTGCAGGGGTGACAACCAGCTTCGTGGGGATAAACGCACCGGTCTGGAAGGTAAGAGGCCTGAGCTCCAGCCTTCACCCTGCTTTTCATGCACAACAGTGACCGCCCTGGGACAGGTGTGCCCTGTTCCCATTGAACAGATGAGGATGCACGGTCCCCCCATGTTTATGTTGAAATCCTCCCTCCCAAAGTGATGGTGAGAAGGCTAAAAGGCTAACTCCAATGTAACCCTAATATTTGGGGGTGGGGGGGATGGGGAGGAGGCCTAGCAATCTGATCTGTGCCAGCAATCTAAGGTACATTCTTGATAACCTATAATTAAGTCATTGTCCCTTTCCCCACAAACTGGTCTTGCAAGACCTGTTACCTAAAGGCTCACATTTGACAGAGGCCATAAACCATGACACAGCCCCCGGAGGGGGAGGGGGAAGGGGGTATCAGCGTTGGGGTCAGGCCAGGCCTTTAGGTATGGTCTCAAGACCCCCAACACGCCGAAACCGGTTTGGCTCAGTGGATAGAGCATCGGCCTGCGGACTGAAAGGTCCCAGGTTCGATTCCGGTCAAGGGCATGTACCTCGGTTGCGGGCACATCCCCAGTAGGGGGTGTGCAAGAGGCAGCTGATCGATGTTTCTCTCTCATCGATGTTTCTAACTCTCTATCCCTCTCTCTTCCTCTCTGTAAAAAATCAATAATAAAAAAAAAAAGACCCCAACACCTGGGGCTTTTTGCAAAGCCTCCGAAAGGTGTGGAAGTATAATCTACATTTGGGGGACAAAGACACCAAAAAGGGATAAAAGAGGGGCTTCCACCATATTGGTTTGCTCAGATTTTGGAGGTGACTCCTCTGAGAGCGCCGGCGTAATAAAGCTGTGTAACTCCATTTCTCTAAGCGTCGCTTGGGTCTCTTCGGTATTCTACAACAAAGGTCTTTTGAGGTGGGGCCTTTTGGGGGTAATAAGGTCATGAGGGTGGCACTCTCATGAATGGGATTAGTGCCCCTAAAAATGAGAGAGATCCTTTTTCTTCCGGGTCTATGGGGAAACAGGGAGAAGACGTCTGCAGTTTGCAAAGCAGGAAGAGGGCTTTCAGCAGGAACAGAATCAGCCGACACCTTCATCTTAGACTTCCCAACCTCCAGAACCGTAAGACATAAATGTTATGTGAGTCACCCAGTCCATGGTATTCCAGCCTGGACTAAGATAGATCCTGACGTCAAGGGACATGCCCAGGGTCACACAGTTGGGAATGGGAGAGCTGGAATTTGCAGTCAGGACCACAGAGTTACAGAGCTTTCATTCTTCGCCGCGCTATGGCCTTGAGCCAGCTGTAGCCTGCCTCCGGGCCTCAGTTTCCTCATCTGTCATCTGGGAACTTTAGTTTGCATCAGAGTCACCTGGGGGCGGGGTGGGGGGAGGCTCTAAAACACACACTGCTGGCTCTTATGATGGTTGTGATGATGGTTGCTGGGGCTCATCGCCAGAGTCCCTCCTTCCGTGTTTCTGGGGTGAGGTCTGAGGATTTACACTTTAACAAGTTCCCTCGTGCTGGCAGTCTGGTTTCCACACTTTGAGAACCACGCAGTAGTTGGTTGTAGCTCTAACATCATCTTTCCACGTGGCTTGGCCTCAGGCCTCTATGTGTGGGTCCCTGGCCAGTGTGGCTGTTGGTTGGAGTGTTGTCCCATACACCAAAAGCTGGTGGTTTGATTCCTGGTCAGGGTACATACCCAGGTTTTGTGTTTCATCCCCAGTGGGGGCGCGTGGGGGAGGCAACCAATCAATGTTTCTCTCTCTGTTTCTCTCTCTCTTTCCCTCCCTCCCTCTCTCTAAAATCAATTTTAAAAAAATTAAAAGATCTACATTCTAAAAAATAACAAATGGTGTGTGTGTGTGTGTGTGTGTGTGTGTGTGTAGTTTTGCTCCACAGTAAAGTTAATTCAAGGGAAATTCAAGATGCAGGGAAACAAGTGGGGATGATGAGGAGCAATAGATGTCCAGTCAGATTTGAAGGGAACCAAAGGAACAGGCTGAGTCTTAGTTTCCTAATGATAAACAACCCACTATCGAGCACCTACTGTGTGCTAACTGCGTTCACTATTTTATCTAATTGTTACAGCCATTCCATAAGGTAAGTATCAACACTAATGCTTTGCCCATGGGAAGAGAGGTTAAGAAATGGAGCTACGGTGGTGCAGCTGCTTTAGAAAACTGGCAGTTCCTAAAAATAATAATAATAATAATAAACATCAAGTTACCATATGACCCAGCAATTCCACTCCTAGGTATAAACCCAAGAGAACGGAAAACATGTCCACTCGAAAACTGTACCTGAATGTTCCTTGCAGCATTATTCATAACAGTTAAAGAGCGGAAGCAGCTCAATTTTCATCAGCTGTTGAACGGATAAACAAAACGTGGTACAGCCACAGAGTGGAATACTGTTCAGCAACAAAAGGAACGAAGTACCGCACATGCTGCAACATGGATGGACTCTGAAAACATCATGTCAAAGAAGCCAGTCACAGAAGACCACACATTGCGTTATTCCGTTTGTAGGAAACGTCCAGAATATGCGCATCCATAGACAGGAAGTGCGTGTGGTTGCGGGGGGCTGGGGGCAGGGAAGAGAACAGAGGCCTGCCCGCACCTGGGTAGGGGTTTCTTTGTCCAGGTGATGAAACGTCCTGGAACTGGAGAGTGATGATGGTTGCATGACTTTGTGACTATATTAGACATTGTTCACTTCCAAAGACCGCCTGTTACGGTAAGTAGTTATATCTCAAGGAAGGAGGTTGGGAGGAAATCCCTAAGGGCACAAAGGGAGAGGGCAGAGTGGAGCTGGGATGTGAACCCAGGGGCAGAGCATCCCGGAAAGAGTCCGCGGTGAGGACCTCCTTCCCTTCTGGCTTCAGCCTCGGGCCGCTCCTTGGGGCCCAGACAATGTGGGGAGGCTTCCAAGGGTGGCGCTGCCCTTAGGATAGGGGTCGGGGAGCGAGGGAGCTCAGAGAGTAGGAGGAGGGGCGGGGCCCGCTCGCCCTCCGGGTGAGAACAGCCAGGCTCTTCCCAAACCTGCCACGATCTGCTCTTCCCAGCCTGGGAAGGCCCCCAGGCACCTGACCGCGGCTCCCAGGTGTGCTGGCAGCAGGGACAGACGCCTCTGCCAAGTCCCAGAGCCTGGGCCCAGGGCCAGGAGGCCCGCCGGCTACTACTTCGGGGAAAGTGCGAACCTGAGACCTGAGCCTCTGTTTTCCATCTCAGTGGGGTCTCTGGGCCGGTCTGCCTGTCCTTGACCTTGTGGGCCTGTGTGCTACATCCTCCTGGGGGGTGCCTCCTTCCCTGCCTCCCGCCCACCCCTCTTTCCCTTTCTTTCTTTTTAAAAAAATGTTTTTATTGATTTCAGAGAGGAAGGGAGAGGGAGAGAGATAGAAACATCAATGATGAGAGAGAATCATTGATTGGCTGCCTCTTGCATGCCCCCCACTGGGGGATCGTGCCTGCAACCCAGGCTTGTGCCCTTGGCCGGATTCGAACCTGGGACCCTTCAGTCCGCAGGCCGACGCTCTATCCACTGAGCCAAGCCGGCTAGGGCCACCCACTCTTTCTTTTTATTCTTTTCCTTTGTAATAATTAGCACAGACTCACCTTCCCCCCATTCTTTCTCGGGCCCACCCCACTGGTAACTGTTATCTGTTTTGGGGTGCCCCCTGCCGGGACTCTGAAATGCCTGGCAGACTCCCCACTAGGATGCACACGGGTTCCCTCCAGTGGACAAATCTTGAACTCACATGTTCCTCACTGAACAGTGTTCCAAGGGGAGGCTCTGACAGCTCACAGCAGGTGGAGGGTAAGGCACCAGATGGAGGGGACTTTATTTCCTTTATGAATAAACCTGTAGAGAAGTAAAATGTGCTCAGTGTAGGAAGTGTAGAAAATTATAAAAAAATAAAAGTAAAACATAATTCTACTCCCCAAAGACTCGCTGCCATTTGTGTCTATGTTTGATAGAGGTGTACATAGACAGCATTTTTAAAATGGTATTTTATTGTTAATCTTCATCCAAGGACATTTTCCCATCGATTTTTAGAGAGAGTGGAAGGGCAGGGGAAAGACAGATAGAAACATCTATGTGAGAGAGACACATCAATTGCCTGCCTCCTGCACATGCCCGGACCCAGGGCTGGGGATCGAGCTGCAACTGAGGTACGTGCCCTTGATCAGAATCGAACCTGGGACCCTTCAGTCAGAGGGCTGACGCTCTATCCACTGAGCCAAACGGGCTAGGGCATAGAGAGTATTTTTATATGCATTTTTGTACTAAATTTTCACTTAGCATTATATCATGAACATGTCATTTAAAACCTTTTTTGAAATCTCTGTTTTTTAAAAAATAATTCTTTATTGTTGAAAGTATTATATATGTCCCCTTTTTTCTCCCATTGACCCCCTCCAGCCCGCCCCCGCCCCCTCGCCCCAGGCCCTCGCCTCCCTGTTGTCTGTCCATGGGCCATGCGTATGTGCATACAAAATCCTCGGTTGATTAACTCCCACCCACCCACCCTCCCCCGCGATTTTTTGAAGGGAGCAGCATGCCCTCACCCACCTGGACACACTCTGGGGTCTAAGGCCCGGCTGGGAGGGAGCTCCTCTGGGAGGGGGGTCAGGGTCCCCAGGCACCACCGTAAAGCCCACGCCCTCCCTCCCAAGTTCTTAGATCGTCGGCTGCATTTCATAAGAGTGAACACCAGAGGGCACCACACACCAAAGGAAAGTGACCATGACAGACCTAGCGTTGGAGGAAGACATTTCCGCGCCCCTCCCAGGCAGAGAGAAGAGCTCTTGCTTGGCTTCCTTCACGTCTTCCTTCCCTGACCTCCTGCAGCCTCTCGGCTCCTCCTCAGAGCAGGAAAGAGACGGAGGTGGGTTCAACTAACCCCGCTGTGCAGATGGAACACAAGGAAGGCACATGCCCAGGCTCTGGTCACCGGGACCCCGGTCTCCCCAGCCTCAGGCCAGGGTGAGTCACCGGCCCGCAGACCTCATTCACCGTCAGAATCGGGCATTGCATTTGGCATCTGCTGAGCACCTGTGAGTTCCCAGGCACCCTGCCCAGCGCTGGGCTGGAGGGAGACGGAGGAGGACCCCATACTGAGCTTCAAGCCCTCCCTCCCTCCCTCCCCCGGGGCGAGAGAGCACTCGCATGGGTGATGATGGTGCAGAGCTAATGTGGAAGGATGGGTAACCAGTGCTGGTCAGGAGGCTAATTTCTGGGTGCCTGTGCGAACCCTCGGAACCACCGCTTCACTGAGACCCTTGCCTTTACTAAAAGGTCCATCTGGGATCTATCTTCCCCCACAACCAATGTCCAACATGGGCGACTCCTCAGACTATCACCTCTTCCCTGCCTCCCCCAGGACCCCCCCCCCCCATACATATAAACACAGACACACACACAGTCACTGCTGCTCAGAATAGGGCGACCCCGTGGGAAGGCCCTGGGAGAGGGCCAAGCAGCAGGAAACACTTCCTTTCTTCCCCACCCCTCCTGGGCCGCTGCCCACCACCCCACCCACGGACCCCTCCCGTCATCCCCCTCTTGGCTTGGCGTCCAAGGCCTAGAGAATATCTGTCCCCAACCATGAGCACTCTCCCACTCTCCAGTGCAACCCCGGTTTTGTGCACAGGAGATGCCGGGACTTATTTCCTGACAAACTACAGTGTGCCTTTATCTTCCCCCCCCTCCCACCCCACCTCCCCACCCCCCCGCCCCGAACATGAAATCAGCGACCTTTGGCATGCATTTGTTACGCGGAATGCCACCAGGAGGACCTCAGCTGTCACCGTGAGCAAACAAGAGGAAGAAAACGAAAAGCAGGCTGCTCTCAGGGCCCCGGTGGCCCAAACCACAGGGACATCCCCGGCGGCATGGGGCCCGACCACGCTCTGGCTCAGGAATGTCACATGAGTCAGTCGAGGTGGGCAGTGGTTATCATTGAGGTTGATGAAAACAATCTCTTTTTTTCTTCACAGCAAGAGCAGTACACGTTAGCCGGAGAGAAACGAGGAGCTAGAACTTTTTTAACCAACAGCAAAGGTGTGCCTGCCACCCGACCCCCTGGAAATAGGGGGGGAGCCGTGGGAGGGTGCACAGGCCACGCACCTTTCTTTCTTCTTGTACAGAATGAGCTCGGGCTGTACATATGGCTCAGAACCTGCCTTATGTATTTATTTGTCTATTTATTTTTAATCCTCATCCAAGGATATGCCCCCACCCCCCAATTGATTCTAGAGACAGAGGAAGGAGAAGGAGAGAGAGAAACATGGATGTCAGAGAAAAGCATTAATTGGTTGCCTCGGGCATGTGCCCTGACCAGGAACCTAACCCACAACCCTTCAGTGCATGGGATGACGTTCTAACCACTGAACAGCCCTGGCCAGGGTGCCTTTTTTATTGGACAATATGTTGGGAGCAAAAGTATCTAATGCTTATGGAGACTTGCTCTGTGCCAGGCACTGTACTGAGCACTCTGCGTGCAGGAGCTCATGTAGTCAACCGCCTGAGGTTGGTCATTTACTGTCCCCATTTTACAGATGAGAAAACCAAAGGCCGAGGGCTCTCTTGATCCTCAGAGGCGGTGAGAGACAGGCAGCGCTCTGGCCCGGAATGCAGGAGGCTGGGCTCCAGCTCTTCTCCCCCATCCAGGGACTCAGTCTTCCCTGTCTGTGAAATGGGAGAGTGGGGGGCTGGGCCAGAAGGACCTTTTCCATAGAAGGGGCTGCAGACCCCTCCCCCCCCTCACAGAGGCTGCCTCCTCCGAGCCCTCACTTCACCCCCATTCTCAGGCTGTTATAACTAACGCTCACCCAGGCTGTTCTAAGCACTTCATTAAACCCTCCCCAAACCCTAACAAGGTGGGGTTATTTCTATCCCTCTTTACAAGTAAGGAAACTGAGGCACCGAGAGCTAAAGTAACCTACCCGATGTCACTTCAGCAGTAAGAGGCAGAGTCAAGATTCAAGCTCAGATCCATCCAGTCCCACGGCCTGGGCTATGACCAGCAGCTTTCCAATGCTCCCTACCCACAGCAAGAGATGCACCCCACACAGCAAGCACACGTCCTACATAATAAAACCCTAAAATGCAAATCAATACAACGGCGGAATGACTGGTCGCTATGGCACGCACTGACCACCAGGGGGCAGACGCTCAATGCAGGAGCTGCCCCCTGGTGGTCAGTGTGCTCCCACAGGGGCCTCACCTCTCAGCCAGAAGCCAGGCTCATGGCTGACGAGTGCAATGGTGGTGGCGGGAGCCTCTCCCGCCTCTGCTGCAGGAGGGCAGTAAGGAGCGAGGGGTCGAGGGGTCCTGGACTGCGAAAGGGCACAGGCCAGGCTGAGGAACGCCCCCTCCTCCCCCCCGCCCCCCAGTGCATGAAATTTCATGCACTGGGCCTCTAGTATATAAATAATTAACTGGAATAAAGACTGTCATGAGCTAAAAACATACCCACACTACCTGGGAAGCTCTGTAATATAGCTTCTTCTAGTCCATTTTGTAAAGATTCCTGCTTTCAAGCCTCTGACTGGATCGGGACCTGTAGTTGGAAAATCATTGCTCATGCTGTTCCCTCTCTGCCCCAGGGAAACCCTTCTAAATGGACTCAGAGTCTTTCTCGTTGGAGCTTAGGAAGTAGCCAGCACAGCCCTGTGACCCCCACTTCAGAGGGGAGGGAACTGAGGACCAGCGAGGGACAGGCCAGGTCCCACTGGGTCATCCAGAGGGCAAGGGGGTCAAGGTCTAGAGACAGGCTGAGGGCAGACCCTGCACGGCTGGCCTCCTGCGCGGAGGGGAGTCCAGGCTCCCAGCACCGCGATTGAGCACCTGCTCTTTGCAGGGTGTCTCGTACCTTACAGCACAAGGTTTAGGCCAGTTAATCTCCGCAGCAACCCAGGCAGTGGGGAGGGGGCGCCCCTTGTTACAGGGGAGGCAGCCAGACTCAGACCTGTGACTTGGCCAAGGCCACACGGCCTATAACACGCAGGTCTGGTTTGGGTCCCTGTTGTGTTCGCAGAACCAAGCTCGGGGCCTGAAACATAGCAGGTGCTCAGTAAACACGCTGTCCGGCTGACCCAAAGCCCCCACCTCGGCCCTGGCTCTGGGAGTCCTCACGAACCCCCTTGCAGGGAAGCACGTCTGGGCTGGGAGAGGCTCCAGGGCAGTTCCGGGCTTGCTGGGGTTGTGCCCCAGGCCAGGGTCCCTGGGGGGTGAGTACTCCCTGCTGAGTTTCGGTTCCAGGTCCCTGCACGCTCACGAGGCCCTGCCCTGTCAGCTGAGAGAGAGGGAGGGAGGGATCCAGACCGTTCCCCTGGGCTGGGTGGAGGAGCCTGGCCGGCGCCTGTGCTCAGCGGGCCTCTCCCACCCCTGCCGCTCCCCGCTCCCCGCTCCCCTCTCCCCTCTCTGGGTTCTGGGGCCTCCAGTGGGGCCAGAGAACTCAGGTCCTCCCTCCAGCCTGAATCCGGTTCCCACTCTTGGGTCTCCCTTCCTCAGCTCCGGGCACCTGATTCCCATACCTTTCCCCTGGGCAAGTGTTTGGGCTGAGAGGGCTGAGCCTCAGGTTTGACCCCAGCTGAGGTCATGCTTCCCCTGGTGGGGAGGAAAGAGAGCCTTGCAGGCCGTTTCTGTCAGGCTGTGCATAGTCGCTGCCCAGAGGAAAGGCCGAGGGGACCCTGCAGTCCTAAACTAGTGCCCCTTCCTTGAACAGAAAGGGATCCGGCACCCCCAGTAGGAAGAAAAGAGCTGACTCAGGAGATGGTTCTGGAACTGGGAGGGGAGGAGGGGAAGAAGGAGGATTGCAAGCCAGGGCAGAGAGCCAACAGCTGGCTTTGACAGGGTGATGCATGGCTTGGAAGGTGCCAAATGTTCCAGGGGTGTGGCATTTTCACCTCCACCCTCTTCCCTGCCCATCGGGGCCCCACCCCTCCTAAAGAGGTGGCTCCACACTCCCTTCCTCCAGGAAGCCTTCCGGGGTTGACCCACCCTCCACTGTCGGGCATCACTTTTCATTCTCTGTGAGCAAAGCAGGTGAGACGAAGACCAAGCCTGGTGCAAACTCAGTCGTGAGCGCACACATGAGAGAAATGAGCTTACACATCGCAAGAGGCTTGGCCCTCCTTCCAACCCATAGTGAAATGTTGGGTCCCCCTTGTCTGGCCCTCAGAACCAGATTTCAGGTGAAACACACACACACACACACACACACACACACACACACACACACACACACATTACTTGATCACCCAATCCTGTTTGGGGCCAGGAACAGTAGATGTTTTCAAAGTGAATTCTGAATGACGCCCATCAGCGTGCACCATGTGACTCTCCTACCAGATCAAGAGAGTCCTGTGGTCAAATAGATTTGGGGCCATGGGGTTTAGGAGTTAAACAATACTAATACAATTTCTGTATCGCAGGCCTTCTCAGATCCTTTACTAGTTAGTACACATTAGGAATCTCCAAGCATCTGCATTTTCCCAAATTTACGTGACCTCACAATTTTTTAATTTTTTATAGTGAAGCATCTCATGAACCTAACTTGTCACTGAGCACCTTTGGGCGATGCTGGGATGCAGAATATACTAGAAAAGGACAGGTCCATCCGAGCAATGACTTTCAACAACACAACATATGGGCAGGGGCTGCCTCTGAAGGAACAGTTCATTGCAGTGACTTAGACCAATACAACATGCGTTCAGCCAATCAGAATTTAACAATAGACGGTTCCTTCAGAGGCAGGGGCATGGATGGACAGGTGCTCGGCCAGTGAACACGGGGCAGCCCCGCTGTGCCACTGAGCTCCCTGGACAAGTCACTTTCCCGCTCTGGCCTCAGCGTTCCCACCTGTCAGATGAGGGAGCTGGAGGATGTGATTGTGGTGTGTGTGTGGGGGGTTCCCACAGCTTTCAGCCCCAGCCCCATTGTTTGGCTTTTCCCAATTCCTTCCCCTTAATCAAGCCCCTCAACCAATACCCTCTCTCTTAATCAGCCCAGTTCCTGCTCCCCTCCCTTCTCCACCAAGCCCCGCCCACTTCCCTTCTCCTGTGCAAATACTCCCTGAGCTGCAAGATCTGGTTTCTCCTCCATGAAGGCTAAAGCCCCTTTTGGCCTCACCAGCCCCTAGGTATCTCCCTCTCTCAGGTGGTCCCCACATGCACAGCCAGAGCCTCTGAGCTTCTCTCAGGTTTCTGGAAGGATAACAACAACTAATACTATACAGCCCTGTCCATGTGACAAGCATTGGGGTAAACATGTACGCATGTTAATTTATTTGATCCCCACAACAAGTCTGCTCTTTCCCCAACTAACAGATGGGGAAAGTGAGTCCAGAATGGCTAAGTAACCTGCCTACAGACACCCAGCCGGTATGTGTTGGAGCTGGGATTCGAACCCAGGCAGTGTGGCTGTAAGCTGTGCTGTCCGATAGGGTAGCCTCCAGCCACGTGTGCACTGGAAATAGGGTTTGTCTGAACCGACGTGTGCTGCGAGTATTTAATGCACACCAGCTTCTGAAGACTTGGAATGACAAAAAAAAAGAATGTAAAACATCACAATGCAAAATATTCTCTGCATTGTTCACATGGTGAAATGATATTTTAGATGTATTGAGTTAAATAAATAAAATATATTATTAAAGTTATTTCACGTTTTCCTTTTACTTGTTGATGTGGCTACTGCCTGAGTTGTGTATATGGCTTATATTATATTGTATTTCAATTGGACAATGCTGTTCCAAAACCTGTGCCCACACCACTGAGCGGCATGCCTTTTTTGGGTCAGGGAAGTGGTGAGGGTGGTGGGGTGACAAGAGTGGTGGTGATGATGATGATGATGGTGAAGGTGATGATGGTGGTGCTGCTGGTGGTGGTGGAAGTGGTGAAGACGGTGGTGATGGTGGTGATGGTGGTGGTGGAAGTGGTGAAGATGGTGGTGAGGGTGGTGGTGGAAGTGGTGAAGATGGTGGTGGTGGTGGTGATGCTGGTAGTGGTGAAGATGATGGTGATGGTGGTGGGTTGAGGGTGGTGGTGGATGTGGTGAAGATGGTGGTGATGGTGGTGGTGGAAGTGGTAAAGATGGTGTGAAATGGTAGTGCTGGTAGTGGTGAAGATGAAGTGATGGTGGTGGTATTGAGGGTGGTGGTGGAAGTGGTGAAGATGGTGTGAAGGTGGTGGTGGAAGTGGTAAAGATGGTGTGAAGGTGGTAGTGCTGGTAGTGGTGAAGATGATGGTGATGGTGGTGGTATTGAGGGTGGTGGTGGAAGTGGTGAAGATGGTGTTGAAGGTGGTAGTGCTGGTAGTGGTGAAGATGGTGGTGATGGTGGTGGTGTTGAGGGTGGTGGTGGAAGTGGTGAAGATGGTGTGAAGGTGGTGGTGGAAGTGGTGAAGATGGTGTGAAGGTGGTGGTGGAAGTGGTGAAGATGGTGGTGATGGTGGAAGTGGTGAAGACGGTGGTGAGGGTGGTAGTGCTGGTAGTGGTGAAGATGATGGTGATGGTGGTGGTATTGAGGGTGGTGGTGGTAGTGGTGAAGATGGTGGTGAGGGTGGTGGTGATGAGGGTGATGGTGGTGGTGATGAGGGTGATGGGATGGTGGTGGTGATATTGATGGCAGTGGGGGAGGTAATGACAGTGGGATGGTGGTGATAGTGGGATGGTGGTGATAGTGGGATGGTGATAGATAAAGTCTTATCATTTACAGCATCTAATATTTTAAAAGGAACATCTGTTTTTCTTAAAAAATACATATTCATTGTAAAATATTTAAGTAATACAGAGAAAGTGAAAACTCCCCCTTTATCCTTTTACTTCGGAGATTGCTACTAGTTTGATGATGTGCAGTCGCTCTCTGAATTGCAGCTCCCCCACCAACACTCCACACACCGCACTCTCCCGGGCTTCCCATCCTTCCTGTGCTGTCTGCAGGGAATCCCGCCTCCACTGTGTTTTCCTTCTGCTCCTGTTGCTGAGCCTCCACCCGGCCCCTATGGTTCTGAGCAAGAAGAGAGGCCCAGACAATAGCAGAGGTGGAAGGCCTGGCCGGTGAGGCCGCATTTTACGCCTGGGGGCAGGGTGCCCACAGCTTGCTCACGGAGACCCTGCAGAGCACAGCCATTTACCTGGCGAACAGGTGTGCATGAGCCCCGCGCGCCGGCCACTGCTCTCAGTGCTGAGGGCACAGCCGGGAACTCGGTCCTAGATCTCACGTGGCCGACATTCTACAGGGGAATGACAAGGAATCCACCCAATACGTTCAGAATATATGTTTGATAAAATAATTGTTTTAAAATAAAGGAAAAAAGGGGCAGGGATGGATTGAGCATGGTGGTCAGAGAGGGACTCTGAGGGGATGACACCTGAGCTGAGACATGGATGATAGGAGACAGGGAGCCTTGGGAAGTTTGGGGGCGAGCATCCCAGGGAGAGGAGATGTTGATGCAGAAGGCACAAGGCAGCAGGCCCCAGTGCCTGGCGCACAGGAGCAAGGGTGGCGGTGGAGGCTGATGGGGAAGGAGAGGTGGGCAGAGACCGGACCGGACCGGATCTTGAGGTCATGGTGAGAAGCGTGGCTCTTATTCCTAGCGTGATAGGAAGTCGGTGAGAAGCTCCGAGCAGGAGGCACACAATCTGATTTACATTCTTAAAATACCTCCCTGGCACCGTGTGCCGAAGCACCGTGGAAGGGCCAGGGCGGACAGAAGAGCAGGTTAGAAGTGACTGGGCACTGGGACCAGGCTGACGGGGGTGGCGAGAAGTGGTCAGATGTGGAATATACACACTGAGTGGCCAGATTATTATGACCACCTGACGTTTGTGGGCAAATTAGCCATACACTGCATCATATGGGATATGGAAGCCGAAGGCCTGTTCGAACACCTTTGCTGTCTGCAGTTTCCAAGATAAAACGTCACCAATTCGCACAGGAACACAAGGATTGGACAGTCGAGCATTGGAAAAGAGTCATGTGGTCCGATGAATCACGTTTCCAGTTGCATCATGCAGATGGCAGAGCGAGAATTTCCCGGAAGCAGCATGAAAGCATGTACCCCACATGCATGAGTACAAACCTTCAAGCTGGTGGGGGCAGTGTTATGGTTTGGGGCATGTTTTCCTGGAATGATTTGGGCCCTTTAATTCGTGTGGAACAACGTCTGAATAGCACAACATACCTAAGTATCGTTGCTGATCAAGTTCATCCTATCATGTTGATGGCGTATCCCAATGGAGATGGCTTCTTCCAACAAGACAATGTGCCATGCCACGGTGCTCGTATTGTGCAGGAGTGGGCTTCAAGAACATGAGGGAGACTTCACCTTGCTTAGGTGGCCCCCACCATCACCAGATCTCCATCCAATTGAGCATTTGTGGGACGAAGTTAAAAGAGCCATCAGGCAGCTGGTTCCACAACCATCCAATCTCACAGAACTGGACAGTGCTATTCATCAGGCATGGCGTCAGATTCCTCGCATCACCTTTCAACATCTTGTGGAGTCAATGCCAAGAAGAATCGCCGCAGTATTGAAGGCAAAAGGTGGCCCAACAAAGTACTGATGGGGTGGTCATAACAATCTGGCCACCCCATATATATGACTGATTTCAGAGAAGGAAGGAAAGGGAGAGAGAGATAGAAACATCAATGATGAAAGAGAATCATTGTTGATCAGTTGCCTCCTGAACACCCCCTACTAGGGGATTGAGCCTGCAACCTGGGCATGTGCCCTGACTGGGAATTGAGCCATAACCTCCTAGTTCATAGGTTGCGCTCAACCACTGAGCCACACCGGCCGAGCGGATGTGGGATCTATTTTGACAGTAGACCCACAGGTGCTGACGGATGGGAGGGGGGCCTGAGGGAAGAAGGGGAATCCAAGAGGATCCTGGGTTTTAGACCTGAGATCTTTCACTGGGCTGGGAGCTTGGGGAATAAGCAGGGAGAGGGGTGATGGTCAGAGTCTGATTTGGGGACATGTTAACCTTGAGATTTCACAAGACGTCCCGGTGGCCTGGTAGAGGGGTCAGGGGGCATGTGAATCCAGCCCGGGGCGGGGGACTGGGAGGCCCACCGTTGGAAATGGTCAGCACAGAAACGGGACTGGGAGGCCACCTGCCTCCCGACTCCCAGCTCAGTGCTCTCCCACCGCCCCGCTCTCTGCCCGGCTCTTTCTTGCTCCCTGAGCTCTCCGGCAGAGCCTTCCAGGGAAGGTGGGCCTCTGGGGGTGAGGCAGAGCCCTGCCCTCCGCTTTCCCCGCCTGCCCTGGCCCTCGTTCCCTTGGCAAACAGCCCCAGGCCTTCGAGGCTGCTGTGTTTCAGAAAAGCGTTCCAGTTTGGCAAAGCAAATACAGCCAAGCAGAAAGGCAACACCCGGCAAAACAGCACCAGGCCCCCCGAAGGAGACTCTGCTTGGTCTTTTCTTTCACTTTCTCCGCTGGCCTCCGGCCAAGAATGTGTCCAGTGTTTTCCCCTTGGTGCCTCCCCACCGCCCACCCCATCCCTGGTGTCTGGGATTCCCAGGGCGTTAATCTCCCACTGCAGGAGTGGGAAACCTCAGAAACGGCCTGGAGGCGCACAGCTGTCCCCAGCCCTCCTCTTCCCGCCCACAGAGCCCTGGGCTTCCAGGGTAACGGTGGGAAAGAGGGAGAGCTCCGGAGCAGCACTGCCTGCGCTGGCGTCCCAGGTTGGCAGCGGTGTGACCTTAGGCAGGCCACTTCCCTCTCTGTGCCTCAGTCTCCTAATCTGTAAAATGGGGGTGATAATACTACTCCCTGGCAGGTTTGTCATGAAGAGGGAGTTAATCTTACACGAAGCTTAGACTGGTGCCTGGTGAGTAGTAAGTGCTCCCTCCACAAGTGGTAGCAATTATTATGATTTCCCTGGGCTTGGTCAAGACAAAGAACACAGGTCCCAGAGGGGCGCTGCCTGAGCTCCGGTACCAGCCCCGAGACCTGCCACTTCACCCCTGGGGGCCTCGGCCTCTCGTCTACAGCAGAAGCCGCCTCCCAGGCTGTGGGGCTCGTGGGGGTGATGCAGGTGAAGCACCGACAGGCGCTGGCAGAGTCCCTCCTGAGTGCTGTATTGTTTTATTCCAGCAATTAGGAGGGATAATTAGTTATATGTACAGTAGCCCTCACTGAGCCTCCAGGAGGGGGTGGAGAGCAGGGGGCTCCTAACCCGGGTCTCTGAAGTGGGCGGCCTCTGACCTCCGCAGCCCAGGCGGAGAACCGCTCCCTGGCCCACTTCTCTGCCCAGATGCATCCTGATGAAGCCTGGAGTCCCACCATTATTGCTTCACTTCGTTGGCTAAACACTTGGCCATTGTTAAAACACAGATCGCCCAGGGAGAGTCACCAGCTCCGTCTGCTATCTGCATCCCGCAGTGTGAAGGCGTTTATCAGCTGTTTCCCCGAGAGGAATCCGGGGAGGAAAGCATGCTCTCCCATCACGCCCCTGCCTTGGGCTGGCCTGCCCCTCACCTGGCCCCGCAGGCAACATCCTCCCCGGCCTTTTCCCATTCCCCAGACCGAACTGGGACCGCCCATCCCAGCAGCCCTCACGCTGACGGAAGCCCCACCCGGCACGCAGGGGACTCAGTGCTCATCTGGCTGGTGCCTCTACCTGGTCACATTGCCCTCCTGGGTGGGGGGTGGGAGGGGGGTAGGTGGGGGGGGGAGCTCGCCTGACTCCCCACCGACAACATCCTCCCCCACCCCAGTTTCCCTTTATCCCACTTTATGTTCTTCACAGCCTTTATCACGATCAGAAACTATGCTCTGTATTTATTCACAATGCTGCCTATTAATAGTCTTCCCCGACCAGAATGGTTAGCTTCTTGGGAGAGGGACCGGCCCTGCCCTCAGCCCCTTCTCAGGGCCAAAGGCAGCAGGCGTCCCACAGATGCCGGGTGAGCACGTGAATCCGGCCGGAAAGTGTTGTCTGTCTTTAACATGCAGCGTGCCCTCACCCTTTCCCCAAACAGAAGCCATGTTCATGTCCTCTGAGCCTCCGAAGAGTCTGCGTCTCTTCCTTGGCCGAGTCACTTGGCCGGTGACTTCCTTCTTTAAGGACCATGGTCCATTTTCCAGGACCTGCTGTGAGCTCCTTGGGGTGGGGGTGGGGGGCAGGGACCAGGGCTCGCTGATTTCTGTATCCCCCCAGAGCAGGGTACAAAGGAGGTTCTGAAAAAACCCAGATGGGGACAGCGGGGAGGGGGCGGGGCTCGGGAGGGATCAGAAGGGCCCTGTGACTTACTGGTTGTCTCAGGGGCTGGGGGGACAAATTCATCTCCCTACGGCAGCAGGTTAGAGATGGCTGCCAATTCTTTGGCATTCCCCCCAAAGGGAGGCCAGGTCAGGTCCCCTGGCCTTGAACCCTGGTGGGCCTGTGACTGCTTTGACCGACAGAATAGAGAGGAAGCGATGCCCTTCCAGGTCCCAGCTCGGGCCTGGAGAGACGGCAGTTTGTACCCGTGGGCACGTTAATCCCCGAGCTGCGCGTGGACAGGTCTCACCACCTTGGCTGGTGACCCCACATGAGAGGCCCTAAGACCACGTGGAGAGGGAGAGCGGCCTGGCTGCGCCCGGCCTCACAGTAGCCCTCGCCGAGCCGCCAGGACTGCGGGGGAAGCTGATGGACCCTTCACACGAGCCCGGCTGCCGTGGGAATCAAGCCACCTCAGCAACGCCACACGGAGCCAGTGATTGCCTGCCGACCCCTGCCTGAATTCCTAACCCATGAGCCCATGAGATGGAATTAAATGCTTGTTGTAAACCACCAACTCTGTAATAGGTTAGGTTATTGGGACACATGTCAGTTCTACGTGTTGCAGGTGGCTGCCTAGGACTCGGCCTTGAGCAGGAGTCCAGGCTTGGAGTGGGAGGGTTCTGTGATCTGCTAGTGATGTCTGCCACGGGTACAGGAAGGAAGGCTGGCAGTTACCTGTGCTGTACATCTCATGTTCCTGGTGAATTATATGTTGAATACAGGAAGACTAGATTTCATTTAGTCCTTACAGGTAGGGGTTGTCATCCCCATTTCATAGATGAGAAGACTGAGGAACAGAGTTATATGTACAACTTGCCCACGGTCACTCAGCTAATAGGAGGCAGAGTAGGTTCTGGGGCTCCAAAGTGCACTTTTCCCCACTCACCCAGGCGAGAGCCCAGCCATTTCCCCAGAGGCAGATGCCTTCAGCACAGCCTCCAAAAGTGCCCTCCGTTCTGGCTGATGGGTCACCCCTCATCCTGCCTTCTGTTTGCCAGCCCTCGGTCCTCACAGCCAGGCCTGGCTTTCCTCCGGGGCTGGGGACAGCTGGCACCAGGCCAGCGTCACCAGGGCCCCGGCACCGCTGGGTTTCCCCTCCTGTCATGGGAGGCTGGCGCTTAGGTATCTCTCAAGGGTGGAACCACGAACCTTTGTCAAGAGCTTAGCGAAATTACCCTTTTCATGGCTCCCACAGGCAGGCGACTTCGAGCGCTCTGTGCAAGGTCCTGAGAGAGCAGCGGCACAGCTTTAAGGGAGTGGGAAGCCCTGGGTGGGGGGAGGGAGGAGCGGGGCAGGGAGGGGGTAGCAGGTGGAAGGGGGGCAGTTAGAACTCAGGCCCTGCTCCACCCCATCCTGGAGGTGTGATCTTGAACTGGTGACTTCTTCATTCTGACTCAGTGTTTTCACCTGTCAAGTAGGGATTATTAGACTTACCTTGCACAGTGATGTTGAAGTTAAAAGGATTGAATGTAACTGAATTTAGAACAATGCTTGGCACACATTGATGCTTATTAAATATTTCTTGATGAATGAATGAATGCATAGCTGGATAAAGACCTTACCATGTGAGGTGTGTACTCAGGTCTGGATCCCATGCTGGCTGGCTGGCTGGCTGTCTGTACCCACTGTGCCTGGCACAGAGCAGGCATCTAACACATATTTGACAAAATCATTCTTCTAAGTCCAACCTATGGAAGTCGTTTCCAGTGGCAATAAAAAATCACACGACACATTCCAGAGCAGACAGGGTTTATTCAGGTGATGACATGACCTGTGCTCCTCAGACCCCGTATCAGGCAGCCGCATCTGTGAACCAGGAAGTAAGTAGAAAAGACCTCTGAATACACGAAACCAGCGGAATAAAGGTCATGCACTGGTCCCTACGGCTTTTCTCCCAGGAGCACCCTCTGGCCCTCATTTTTAACCTGGTCACTCTTGGTTTGCAAACGAATCCAACAAGGAGTATCTGATGGGTTTGAAGCCCACCTCAGACGAGAAGCAGCGATCTGGGGGTGAAGAGGAAGGGGGGGCGCCAGGCTGTCTCCATCCCTGTTCTAGGATGGACTCCATCCCTGTCTTAGGGTCGGAGGGAGCTGTTCTCCCGGAAAAGGGGGGTCACCGGCCCGAGTTGCTTCCTAGGCAGGTCGGGGATCGGGAAGACAGGACTTCAGAAGGTAGGCCTCCCCCAGGCCACCGGGCCTCTGCCTCCCTCTGGGCCTCGCTCTCTGCGATCTGGACCTGGTGGGGCCTGGCGCTCTGGCTGGGGGGTTCTCTGGGGGGCGGAGAGGGGACTCTTGCACACGGAGTGGACAGAAGCTGGGCATTTGCTGAGGTTGCTGAACCCAAAGCTGGGGGAGGGGATGGCATGTGACACAGAGAGCTTAGCCGTGTGCCTTACTTCCCTCATACCCGCCCTGGCTTTAAAGCCTCTTGTTTAAAGGGTCTCAGCTGTGCTTGGCGAGGGAAGAAAAGAACTCCAAGGCCACGCTGGAAGCAGATCATCAGGGACTGTGCGTCCCCCCCCCAAGACAGCGGGGGTCAGCCAGAGGGTGACTGACAAAGGAAGGACGCTGAGCCGCTCTCTGGAGGCGGTGGGGTTGGGCCGGCGCGTTCCTTATAAACCACCGCCCTCCCTGAGGTTAGGAGCTGATTCACATCTCGAGTTGGGGGGATCTGGGGAGACTCTGAAGCCATTTCACCAGCATCCATTAGGATGGCTCCAGATGCCTGTCACAGCCCTGGGCGACCACGTTTAACAGCTCACTGGGTACGGTGAGCACAGACCCTGCCTCTTCAGGGCAGCTGCTCTTACCTAGTCAGGGGTTTTACTCCAAGCTATTGAATGAGAAAAGTGGAAACATTGGTAAGCATGAACCTTTTCTTGATGTGAATGAACTCACTCGATATATACAGGGTGTCCCAAAAAGCGTATACACGTTTGGAATAATTATTAATTCCAATGGGTTAAATCTGAAAAGAAAGAAACATCCATTGAGCTTTCAAAAACGTACATGTATACATTTTGGGGGGGACACCCTGTATGTGTTGGGCACACATGTGTGATCGTTGCAGTAACAGACACAGCAGTGACCAGAGCAGACAAACCCCTGCCCTCAGGCAGATGACACTCTGGTGAGAGAAACAGACAATAATGAGAAGAAAGTAAGACGGAGGACGTGCTCACAGTGGCAGTGTGAAGGGGGAACGTAAAGGGGACAAGAGTAACTACCATTCCTTTTTGATCTTGTGTGCAGTTTGCCTGTTAATACACTGAATAGATATTGCTTTCAGAACAAGTAAAAAAGCCAAATATATTTTTAGTTTTAAAAATGTATATTTTTACATCTGTAATACTGCCAACAATAATATATATATCATATTTTTTTTTGCTGAATTTTGCATTTTCCTCCTATATTTAAAGGCAATTCTTAAATACATCACAAAATCCCATTTGTATTTTGAAAGATTTTTTCATGTAAGTAAAAACCACCCAAAATCTTTTATGGAATGTAATAGGTAAAAGATAATTATATTACAAATACAAAGTAGAATCTACACTAATAAAAGAGAAAGATGCAAATTGACTGTACCTTTGCAACTCCCACCAGCCAATCAGGAGTGAGTATGCAAATTAACCCAACAAAGATGGCGGGTTAATTTGCATACATAGGAGCTGAGAGACCAGGGGCGGGGCGGGACGCTTGCACCACCCCAGCTGTTCCGGGCCTCTGGGCAGCATGAGAAGGCAGAAAAGCGGCTCTGGGTCAGAGCAAAAGCCGAAAGGTGGCTCCAGCCAGAGCAAATGCGGTGCCGGCAGCCAGGGGAAGGAAGGCCCATTCTTGCATGAATCTTTGTGCATCGGGCTTCTAGTTCATTTATAAAGTGGCATACCTGTTTTCCTGCAACATGATTCTTGAGGGTGTTCCCAGAGTGTAAGGGATGCTGAACAGGGTGCAGGGTGCTCGCGAGTAGCTAGGGACACTGCTTTGCATCCTGACTGCCAGCTACTGCCCATTCCCACTGTCACCACGAGCAGGTGTCTTCACTGGAGGCTGTTTTCTCATCTATAATTATGCCAATGTTAGTGCAGGAAACAGAAGCCAGTCAAGGTATTTAAACAGGAGGATTCAACACAGGGAACTAGGGGCTTATAGAGTCATTGGAAAGGCTGAGCGAGAAAGGTCTAGGAGGGGCTTCTGGGATGTGTCCAGAACTGACCCACCAGGGTCACTGTCAACCACAGGGTGGGAAGGCAGGTTTTGAAGCCATTGTAACTGCCTTGGGCACCTAAGGGGCCCTGGACTCTTCGGCAGAAAAACCTCCTATTTCCCCACACGTTGCTGGCCGGCAGAAGCAACTAAAAGGAGAGGACAGAGGCCTTGCCTCTCTGCCACCTACAAACATTCCAGGATTTAATTGGCAGACTCTAATTCATAGCTCGAACCCTATATGCAAGGCAGTCTGGGAAATGTAGTTTTAGCTTCCCAACCTTCTCACAAAAGGTGAGAGAGTCTGGGTCCTCTGAGAAGGAGATGCTAAGCAAGAGTTAAGCAGGCCAGGGGAATGCCTGAGTGAGAGAAAGTGGGTAGGGAGCCGGGTGAGGCTGGGAGAGCCGTCAGATTACAAAGCAAGTTGACTCCATGTGAAGGAGAGATGGAGAGAAGCCTGGACAGCACATCTAAGGAAGTTTCAGCAAGACCATCGGAGAATCCTGGACCCTAAACTGGCCAACAAAGGAGTCCAATGTCTTTCAGGAAGGAGTCTGCATTAGTATCCCTGTAACAGCTAGTCACGGATGGAGCCATCCATGGCGGGTGGATTGGATGGGGACGGGGACGGGGTGGGGGCAAAGGGGGGGGGGGGCTTTGGGCAATGATTCTCTGTAACAGGAAGCTTCCTGGCTTGTTCTCAGGCTGCCCTGGAGGGTGGGATGGGGGTTAAGCAGGTCAATCTACAGAGCCCACCCTGACAACAAGACCTGCTTCCTAGCGGGGTTGAGGATGAACTGAGAAAACACAAGCACTCAAAACAGTACCTGCCATGGAGTCGGCTCAGCAAATGCCAGGAGCAGTTGGGAGGCTGAAAACCTAGGAGGCCCTTCACGGCTCTCTCCACCTTCTGTGGGAGACCATGCTGAGCGTCCTGGAAACAAATAATTACAGGATGGTGCTGCCGGCATAGAGGGCGCTCACTGGCTGCGAGTCCCCATCCGTAGGGAGGCCAATCCCCATACAGATTCCAGGCCCCACCCTGGAAGTTCTGATTCAGTTGGTGGGAGGCGAGGCCTGGACAGACATAGATTTAACATGGGGTCTGGGACTCTGAGACCCAGCCAGGTCTGGGACCATCGCTGTAGCTATCAGAGGAAGGAATGCTGAGCTGGCTAGAGGATGGGGAAGGAAAAGCAGGAAGACTTTGAAAAAGACATAGTCTGAGAAGGGCCTTGAAGGATGAATAGGAGTTGAAAGTGAAGAAGCAGCGGACATTCCAAGTGGAGGGAACCGTGCCTGTGAAGATAGAGTGGCTTTCAGGAGCTCAGGGAAACCACAAGGATCTTGGTGTAGTGAGGGTCAAGCATTTTTCTTTCTTTAATTGAGCATTTATTGGTGGCCAAGCTTAGTGCTAAGGATTTAACATGCTTTATATCACCGAGACCTCACAACGGCCTTATGAGGTCTCTATTATTATCAAACCCATCCTGCAGATGAGGCAACTGAGGCTCAGAAAGGCGGAGTGACGTCCCCCAAGTCAAGCAACTATTTTAAGATGAAGTCAAGTTTGGAATCCATTGTGTCCCAAGCCCATGCGGCTGACTTTGCTGGGAGAAGAGGCTGAAGGAGCAGGTGGGGACCCGTTAGGGGCCTGTTAGGTGCCTGTAGAGAGTGGCATCTGGGAACACGGGCTTTGGTCGTGGGAAGGGGGTTCAAACCTGCCACGACTGGCTCTGTGGCTTTGGCTAGTTAACCTTTCTGTGCCTTGTTTTCTTCATTTGTAGAGTGAGATAATATGCCCACCTTAGGTAGGCCATGAGGTTAAATGAGTTATGATCTGTAAAGCACCTAGCACAGTGCCTGGCACATAGCAAACCCACCGTAATTAGAAACTATTACTATTCCTGCAAACGCGCGGGGGCTTCAACTTGTAGAGAACGGAGAAGCTAGAGAGTTTTAAGCGGGAAGATTGCACATACCTCACATTGGCCGGCCAACTCATCAGTCAACAGAGCCAAATACCAACAGTACAACGATTGAAATTTCTTTTGAGAGCCAAATTTTTTAAACTTAAACTATACAGGTAGGTACACTGTTATTAACTTAATTAGGTTACTCCTAAGCTGGCCTTTGCTAAAAACTCAAGGGGCCAAAGAGCCGCATGTGGCTCGAGAGCTGCAGTTTGCCGACCACGGCTCTAGGAGGTCGACTAGGGAGCAAAGCCCGAAGTTAAAGGAATGCCACTCAGACGGTGAGTTTTCAGGCACTGACCAGGGGTCCCGAAAGCTCCGGGACAGGCGTGAGTCACGGAGGCAGCTGGCCTTGTGGGTGTTCCGGAAGTCTCACCCTGTGATCAGTCACCCACTCCGGGTCATCAGAGAGTCACTTCAGTTACTTGGGAAAATCTTGGGAGGGGCTCTTCCTGGCCGAGCCGGAGGAGAAAGCCATCTATCTCCCCGTGCCCGCTGCTGTAATGCTGGGGCCCCAACTTTAGAAAGATTCAGTTCCCTAACTATGAGGACAAACACCAACATGGGACTTATTCCACGGGTGGTGGAATAACTGGGGATTCCTTCTCACCCTCTTGTATTTTTGCATATGTTCCACCCTGAGTATGTGCTGATTTCTGCTTTTTTGAAAAAGCAAAATAAATGATATTTAAAAGAAAAAAAAAAAAGGAACATCCATGATGAGAGAGAATCATTAATTGGCTACCTCCTGCACGCCCCCCACTGGGGATCAAGCCTGCAACCTGGGCATGTGCTCTTGACTGGAATCGAACCTGGGACCCTTTAGTCCACAGGCCAACGCTCTATCCACTGAGCCAAACCAGCGAGGGCCCACTCTTGAAAACTATTCAAGGGTTTGATGGGTTGTATCTATTGCTGATGTTCATTTCTGAAATTGAACCTGAGGAATGTCAGTAACCTACATCTATTCATCCATTCAAAGCAGTGCTTCTCAACGGGGGGCGATCTCGCATTCCAAGGGACGCTTGGCAGTGTCTGGGACATTTTTGTTGGGCATAACTGGGGCTTGGGAGGTGCTGCTGGCATCTGGTGGGCAGAGGCCAGCAATGCTGCCCACATCCTACACTGCCCAGGACAGCCCCCATGGCAGAGAATTACCTGGCCTGGAATGCCAAGCCTGCCAAGGTTGAGAAACCCTGATTTAAAGTAAGGATAATAAACTCATTACACGCTGACATAAAAAAAAAAATGTTTATAAAAAGTAGCAATATTTCCGAAATAAAAAAAACACACTGAGAAGAGCGGCATCATTTTCGATTTTTGCAGACTCTTCAATGTCTGGTTTCACGGGAGACAGCGAGAGCTTGCGTCCACCGCTTCATCGGTCTTGGCAGTATCATCCCGTGTCCTGTCGCTCCCGGATCACTCCAGAGAAAGAGGGTGGAAATGCCAATAGCATCTCCATACGACGATGAAGACAGTTTTGATCTTACGGAGCCCCTCCAGGGTTTCTGGGACCCCCAGGACTCATCGGCCACCTTTGGGGAACCGCTGCTGTAGGAAGACACTCCCAGACTATTTCTAGAAACAACCACTGTGTTTTGGGTGTGGACACACCTGGCCCCGCTGTCCCAGGGGGAGGGCCGCGTGGGAAGAAACTGGTGAAAAGCCCAGCGTGCGAGCAGGGTGCCCCGCAGCCCAGCCCCCTCCTCCTGCCGGCGGAGTGTCCGTCAGCTGCTAGACAATGGAGGTGATTTCTGATGACAGATCTCACGTTTCACCTGGAGTGAGAAAACAACAGGCCAGACGAGTGGGAATAAAAGGAAAGAGGAGAAGGGGGTGGGGGAGCTGCCCTGGCAGCTCCGGGAGGGGGAAGGGCGCTCTCCGCCGCCGTGGGGTCCCCGCAGGTGTGGGGGTGTGGAGGGCCCACGCCTGGCCTTGCCCATGGCCCTGCCCTGGGAGCAGCAGCCATCGGGAGGCCCGCCTGCCGCTGAGTCACCCACCTGAGTTTCACAGGAGGTGATAGGCTAATTTTTGGCAGGGAGAGAGGGAGCCCCAGCCTTGGAGGCCCCGGAGGGGTGAGCCAGGCGGGTGTCTCCCTTCTCTCAGAAGGAGCCGCGGGAATCCAGGTCAGGAAGCCTGCGCTCAGGAGGCCTGGCTCCCTCCGTCCCCCCTCTGGGCCGCACCCTTTCTGGTCCCCACGCCCCTGAGGGGGTGGAGGGTTCCAGCTGCCATGCTCCGGGGGCTGAGGAAACAGGAGCGCGGAGGGCATTTATGGAGCGCCTGCTGTGTGCAGCGGTGTGGCACTGAACCCTCCAGGCAGCCCGCACTGCGGGAATTGTTGTTATTCCCCCCTTTTATCCACGAGTCCAAGGCCTGAGGAGGAAATCACCTGTCCACAGTCTAAGCCTGGAGACTGGAGCTGGGACTGGATCTAGGTTTGTCTGGATCCGTGACCTCTCCCCTAAAAGTTGTGCTAAGAGTCAGGCATTTACCAACACAGCAGACTACAGAGGGGCCACTCTGAACCCTGTGCTAGATGCCCAAGATATAGGTGGATAAAACACGCTCCCTCCGCTTCTCCCAGCTCTGGGTCTACTTGGTGGTGAGGTGCGGTGGGTGGGGAGGTGGTGGTGGTGGGGAGTGTAGGGTTGAGCAAGCAAACAGGCAATGACAATCGATGGTGCCAGGTGCTGTGATGGGGTGATGGGGTGAGCAGGGTTTGGGAGAAGCCAGAGGAGTCCCCTGACTCAGAGTGGGGAGAAGGTAGGCAAGGAGGGCTTCCTGGAGGAGGTGATGCATAAGCCAGAGACACGTCAGGGTGCCCCAAGCAAGGAGGAGGTTGAGAGTCCCAGCTGGAGACATAGCAGCTCAGGGGGCACACTCAATGCCCTCCTCTCCCTTTGACTACTTCCAGCCCAGGAGGAGTTCCAGGATTTCTACTGAAAGGCCCATCCCCCATGTACTTTCTGTTTCTGGGGTGAGAATCAGGTAGGATGCCAGCTATATGGAAGCAGGGGCAGTGGTGGCAGAATGGGTCTCAGGGTGGCCTTCAGGCGCCAGTGGGCAGGAGGACGCGGCTTTTAGAAACAGATATTTGCACACTGAGCAGTCTTTTTATGCCAGGCGCTAACCCAGGCCCTGGACGTAAAGTATCTCATTGGAATTGTATGATCCTGTGAGATTCGGGATGCAACTGTTTCATGTGAGAAGCCTTTCGCTGAAGACCAGACATGATTCCGAGCTCATGTGGCACAAGGCCCAGCCTGACCAAGGGTTACGGTCGGTCGTGTGGCTGTGGCGTGAAGACGTCGCCATTCGCTTGCCCGGCCTGCGGGGAGGTATGTGGGTTTGATAAGTTTCTCACTTAGCGAGGGGAACGTATGCTCTGTCATGTTCTGTGTGACGTCTTATTAATATGTCTCTGTTACCACGTAGCCTCCTTCTTGGTGTCATCACTACCGTTTTGCAGATGAGGAAACTGAGGCTTGGCGAGGTGAAGGAAGCAGCCTGGGGCAAACAGTGGGTCTGGAACTGGAGCTCAGGCAGCCTGATGTCAGAGCCCACCCTTCCCTCTGCGCCCAGCTCCTCCTGGGGCGCCCCCTCCCTCCAGGCCGTCGGAGCCTAACTCTGGAATGGCTCTTTCACCCCTCCTCTCCCCAGGAGAGTGCAGCCACGGAGAGGAAGTGCAGTGTCCAGAGTGTGTGTTGAAGGTTTTCCCAAGTGACTCAGAGGCTGGGCCTCAAAAGAAAGTCAGCCCTAGCATGCCCGGGCAAGCCCCCCCATCTCGGTTCCCCCTGCCCCCCAAACCAGGCGATGAATATGGGGCCACTGGGGAGAGAGGGGCTGTGGGGTAGGGGTCAGTGGGGGGTAGAATAAAAAGATCTTAAAACTGATCAACAGCGGGGGAGTGATTTCTTAGTGCTTTACGATACTGTCTCTCTTTTCCAGAAGGAATAAAGACCATGTCGGAACTCCTGATAAACCCAAAGAAGAAAGTGTGCAACCCCACAACCCATCACTCCTGCATAAACGGCTCGCTTTTTGGGTGTGGTTCCTTCCGGTCTACTTATCTCTCTACACATTTACATTTATCATAATAAATGTTCTCCTAATAACATTTTATTATTGCCAAGCTAACACAGGCTCACCGGAGAGTAGAAATGAACAAAAGAGGAAAGGGAGAAATGGTCATCTCAGGCGATGTGACTGTGTAGGTTTTACGCATTTTTCTTGTGAATTGTGCCCTGGTGAAAGGTGCTCAGCGTTCCTATAGTCATCCGAGGAATGCCAATCAAACCTGCAAGCCGCCCCTCACACCTGTCAGGATGGCTGTTGTCAAGAAGACAGAAGAAAAAAGTTTTGGCAAGGATGTGATAGCCTTGGATACTACTGATGGGAATGTAAATTGGTATGGCCATGATGGAAAAAGTATGGGAATTCCTTTAAAAATTAAAAATAGATGCCCGGCTGGCGTGGCTCAGTGGTTGAGCATTGACCTATGAACCAGGAGGTCACGGTTGGATTCCAGGTCAGGGAACATGCCAGGGTTGCGGGCTCGATCCCCAGTGTGGGGCGTACAGCAGGCAGCCGATCAATGATTCTCTCTCATCATTGATGTTTCTATCTCTCTTTCCCTCTCCTTTCCTCTCTGAAATCAATAAAAATATTTAAAAAATTAAAAATAGAACCACCATATGATCCAGCAATCCCTCTTCTGGGTATCTTCCCACAAGAAATGACAGCAGTACCTTGAAGAGAAATCTGTATTCCCAAGTTCATTGCATCATTTCTCACAACAGCCACAATAGGGAAACAACTTAAGTATGGGTCAGCAGATAATGGACGGAGAAATTGTTCATATATATATATAATGGAATGACATATATAAATGGAATATTCATTCCATTATAAGTAATTTTTATATAATGGAATATTAATTAGCCTTAAAAAAGAAAAACATCCTGCCATTTATGACCATACGGATAAACCTGGAGGACATTATGCTAAGTGAAACAAGGCAGATACATAAAGAAAAATCCTGTATAACCTCACTTATATGTAAATCTAAAGGAGTCAAACTCATGGAAGCAGAGAGTAGAAAGGTGGCTTCCAGGGGCGGGGGATGGGGGAATGGGGAAAGGTGGGTCAAAGGCACAAAGCTGCAGCTAGGGAGGACGGTAAGGTCTGGAGACCCAGGGTGCAGCGCGGTGTCTATGGGTGACAGCACACTGCTGTGTCCTGGCCATTTGCTGAGGGAGATCTCAGGTGCTCTTGCCATACACACAAACATGGTAACTATGTGAGGAAACATATATATGTTAATTAGCTTGACTAGCAGTATTTCATTATGTATATTTAAAAAATCATGTTGTACACCTTAAATATACACAAGTCTTATTATTATTATTTTTTTTTTATAAAGACCTCCAAAAAGTCAGACCGAGTTTTAAATCTGGGCTCTGTAATTTACTAACTATAGGACTATGTCTGGATTCAGTTTCTTCCACCGTATATAATAATTATCAACCTGACAGGTACACAACACACTAGTTTCCAAATTGTTTGTTTGTTAATACTGGGGAAGTTGATCCACCCAAAAGGGAGACTCATTCCTAGGTCTTCTGACTCCAGATCCAACCCTTTTTCCTCTAAATAAATTACTCGATCTCTCCCTTTTTCAATCACCCCCTCCCCCCGATTCTCTCTCTCCCTCTCTCCCCGCCCCCCCTCTCTCTCTCTCTTTCTCTCTCTCTCTCTCTCTCTCTCTCTCTCTCACACACACACACACACACACATATTTTTTTTTTTTAATAAGCTAAATTGTAGTCCTGTAACTTTTTTTGTGTGCCTGATTTTGGACAAGGATTGAATGAAATGACTATATATTAACTGTAGTCCTCATTACAGTATGGCTCTGTCATTTGCTGCCTCTGTTATAGGTGTACTAGAGGCCCAGTGCATGATTGAATCATGCACGTGTAGGGTCCCCTACACGCTTTCGCTTTCGATCACGGGGGAGCTGGGTGCCTGTCCGCTGGTGCACCAGGCCTTTTGGAAGCCTCCGCCTTGGCGGAGGCTTCCGAAAGGCCTGGTGCCAGAGCAGACAGGCACCCAGCTCCCCCGCTTTTGATGGCCCGCGGTGGGATGTGAGCTTGCTGCCCCAGAGGCCCCTTCTGTGCCTCAGCACAGCCATGGTGCAGACGCTGAGCTCGAGCTGCCGCTGGCGACGCAAGCTCAGTGTCTCGCCGGCCCAATCGGCCACCCCGAGTCCCGCCCCCCCACCCCTCCTAGCCAATCGTGGGCATAGCGAAGGTACGGTCAATTTGCATATTTGTCTATTATTAGGTAGGATAATCCTGGAGGGCCAGGCTCTTCTCCATTCATCCTATTTACCACCCCAGCAGCACTGGCCACACACGGGTACACTGATGAGCACCAACCCCTGCCAGGCATTGTGCTGAAGCCTCCCCGGGCGTCACCTCTGCTCTCCTCGCAGAGATCCTGTGCGTGGGTCCCCTGAGCTCCATTTTGCAGATGCAGCGACTGAGACTCAGAAAGTTGAAACGATTCCATTAAAGTCACCCAAGGAGGAAGCAGCAGCACCAGGTTCTAACCCGGGTCTAACGAATTCTGGAGCTCACGTGGCGACCAGGGAGCTACGGGCCTCACCGAGAAGTTGCTCAGTAACCGTGACGGACGGGGGATGACTTGTGCAGTTGAGTCAGTGAGCAGCCAGTGTGGCGTGGGATTAGTCACCATGCTTCCTTAACCCCACTGGCGTCTGAATGGGGCCTTTTCCTCGTCAAACTCCTTCATGAGGGCTCTGGAGTCAGGTGCTTTCATGGGGCCAACCCGCCTCTGCTAGCCGGACATGGCCCCCTGAGGGGGCGGAGGGCACGGCACTGTGCTGAGCCCATAGTAGGCACCTTGTCTGCTGATCGGATGATGCCGAGAATCCACGGGGCCCAGCCCTCGTTGTGAAACCGCTCTCGGTTCCAGCAGGGAAAATTCCTTCCTGCCCACCTTGGGAGGGTCGGGCTGCCCCAGGGCCAAGCGCCTTCCTAGGGCTGAGGGGGTTATAGAGGCAGAGGCAGGCGTGGTGGGTGGTCATGGCATTTTCCAGTCCCTTCCCCTTCCTGGTCTTGTGACGGTCTCCATAGCCAGCCTCGCGATCATGCTCTGCGTTGGCGTTCACAACATGCTTTCACATACATGAGCCCATTCGCGAGCCTTTGCAGGTAGGCGTGGACGGGGGCAGCTTGGCCTGGGCACAGAAGCCAGGTTGTCAGGCCATCAGACGTGGCCCAGGTCCCGGCTCCACCACTTCCGAGTTTTATGACTTCGGGAAATGTCCTAAACCTCTCTGAACCTGGACTTCCTTTGTAAAGTGGGGATAAAAATAGTCCCTTCACCAGAGGCAGTGGTGGGAATTAGATGGTGTATGCCACAGTTGGAAGCACTAAAAAAAAAACTGAGTATTAAAAAATTAGGTATGGCCTCACATAATGATGACATAGTCTGCTGCCCATTGGACGTGTGACTTACCCAAGGTCACTCAGTTCTCCTGGCCCTGGTTCAGGGACGGTACTTGCAGGTGCTTATTATACAGTCCAGCCAACCTGACTGGGGTTGGAGAAGGGATCCGGGCTGTCCTCAGCCTCCCCGGGTTCTTCCGGTGCTTCCCAGGGATTGGAACGAGCACCCAGCTGGGGAGTAGGCCGGTGCTCGGAGCAGCATTGTGGGAGCAGGGTGGGATGGGAGGAATTGGCAGCCCCGGGGACCAGCCCTGCATCCTTCCGGCCCCCCGCCCACGGTCCCCTCCCTGCCAGTGTTCTGCCTGTTGCTGTAACTTTCCAGTCTCCCGGTGATTTCTCAAGATGAATGCACCACACCTCAAACTGTTTGCTTAAATGGTAGGATGCTCTTGGTCCATCCAATGACTGAATATTTATGACTCTACACGGCAGGCAGCCCTGTAATCAGGGCTGGAGGGTGGAGATGCCGGACGGAAAAAGGTCTGGGCCCGCAAGGAGCTTCTGATGTAGCAAGTGGGCCCAGGAGCAGCACGGGGTGGATGTATTTCTGTCCCCTCCCCCTACTGCACACGCACTGAGGCTCTTTTTAAATCTGTGTCAGTCCCCCCGTTTAGCTCTGCACGCAGTGGGTGGAGCTCGGCTTCTTTCAGTCCCCAAGGGCTGTCTGGCCGGGTGGGTTTAGAGAGAGCCAAGAGCAGACAGCTACTTAACATTCCCCGGAAGAGGCAGGAATGAATCACGGATTCTCGGGAAATGAGTGCCCAGTGGCCCTGTCTCTAATCAATACCCAGCAATAGCCTCTTTTTGTTGTTGTTAATCCTCACCCAAGGATATTTTTTCCATTGGTTTTCAGGGAGAGTGGAAGAGAGAGGGAAAGACAGAGAGAAACAGGAAAGTGAGAGAAACACATCGATGGGTTGCCTCCTGCATGAGCCCCAGCCAGGGCCCAGAGCTGGGGAGGAGCCTGCAACTGAGGTACATGCCTTTGATCGGAATCGAACCCGGGACCCTTTGGTCCACAGGCTGACGCGCTATCCACTGAGCCAAACCGGCTAGGGCAAGGGGAGGCTCTTGGAGAAGAGAACAGGGCAGCCTCCACACCCCTGGCTCTCAGGCCCTACCAGAGGCGCCTGCCGTCTGGGGGGCAAGACGTCCGGTAGGAGGTAGGATGCTCTGGCTCCTACTGACGTCTTTCCTTAAGCCCAGGCCTCCTTTGTCCCAGGCTACCAGCTCGATGGGATGTGACAAATTTGAGAAGGTGTTCATTTCCAGGCCTCTTGAGCCCACTTTTTTTTTTTTCTTTCCCCCTTAAAAAGAAAGCAAGTCTTATTTTTTATTATTCAAAAGGTAATATACACCTAAACAATTTGGGAAAGGGGAAATGTAGAAAGAATTTTTAAAACCGTGTTTAGACCTCCCACTCAAATTCAGCCACATATTTTGGCCTTACTTTACCTGAATCCTTTTTACAGCGTAGGCTAAACAATACTGTGACATTATGCCGAGGGAAATAAGCCAAGTACAAAATGACAGATATTGCATGATTCCACTCACACGAGGTATCTCAAGTAATCGAACTTGTGGAAACAGAAAGTAGACGGTGGCTGCCAGGGGCTGGCAGGAGGGAGAAATGGGGAGCTGTCCAGTGAGTTATAGAGTTTCAGTTGTGCAAGATGAAAAGGCTCCGGAGGCCTGGTGTACAGTAATGCTCACAGAGTTAACCATTCCGTACTGTGCCCTCAGCAGAGGGCACATCTATGTTATGTGTTTTTAGCCACAATAAAAAATAATTGTCTTTTTATAAGACTGCTCAACCATAAATGTAATTTTGTATACGGCCTATTCACTTAACAATGTAAAATATTAAAGTAAAGCCAAATTCTTTATTACTATTATTACTATTATTATTAATGTTTTGGGTTCACAGTGAGGAGTCAAGTCAAGAGAACCTGGCCCATTTGTCAATTTTCTCACCCAAGAACATACTTAGAGAGAGGAAAGGAGAGAGAGAGAGAGAGAGAGAGAGAGAGAGAGGAGAGACAAACCTCAGTCGGCTGCCTTCTGTCTGCTCCCTAACTTGGGATCAAACCCGAAACTCAGGCATGTGCCCTGATCGGGAATCGAACCGGCAACTTTTCAGTGCATGGGACGACGCTCAACCAACTGAGCCACTCTGGCCAGGCTACCATTATTTTTAAGGCTACATAATGTTTACTAGGTAGAGATACCATAAGTTACTTAACATTCCCCCTTTGCATGTTTAGGTTGTTACTTTATTGAATAAACAAAGATGCAGTTGAGCATCTTCTACATAAAAATTGTCTCTGTTGCGAGTCCCTGGGCTGACGAGAAGGCACGGGATCAAAGGATGAAAGCACAGCAAGGCTTTGGGTGTGCATTGCCAAGTGGTTTCCAAAGGGCTGCACCGATTTCCACGCCCACCAGCAATGAATGAGAGTGCCTGTTTCACCACGCCCTCGGCAGCCCTGGGTGTTGTCATTTTCTCAAATCTGGGCTGATTTGGTAGGCAAACATTTGCATCTTATTTTCATGTTTATTCATTGGATAACTAAGGAGAAAGAACATCTTTCCGTGTGTTGGTTCCTGTCTTCTAACCATTCCTTTCCTTCATCCCTTTTAGCTCTTAGAGTCTTTAGAGTTTTTCTTATGGAGTTGCACCAATCTCCCAGGACTGAGCTTTTTTTTTTTTGAATAGTTTTATTGATTTTTAGAGAGAGAGGAAGGGAGACATCGACGTGAGAGCGGGACATCGATCAGCTGCCTCCTGCACAGGATTAGAGCCTGCAACTCTGGTGGCCGGAGCTGGAATTGAACCAGCAACCCCCTGGTGCACGGGACCACGCCCAGGGCAGGACCGAGCTTTTTTTTTTTTTTTTTTTGCTTTGTTTTCTATGTAGGAGAAATATACTACTACTCAACCTCTACTGTAAGGTTGGCAGCCCTGAGAACTCCTTTCATGTAGCATGTTATGGCGGTATTCCTGCTCCCAAAGGAATGAGGAGCAGACATATTTCCACATGCAAAGGACCGAGCTTTTGATACATCATATAACTCCATTCCCCAGCCCTTTGCCACCTCGGAGTGGCCTCTCCCAATTGCACACTCTTCAAGGCCCAGTTAAGGCTCTACTCCCTCTCCATGGCGCACCCTGCTAGCCCTAGTCTCTTTTTCCCCTTCGTTCAGCACAGCCAGGCATCTCATAATCTGGTTATGTTTTCAGAATCATTTGGGTGGGTTTCTAATGTTTTGCTGTGCCTCCCCTCCCCAGGGAGCGTGGGTCTCCCCTGCACTAGTGCAATAATACTAGGCTCATTGAAATTGTGCAAAGAAACGCACAGTTGAATGGACTTGGCAGAGACCTGCCAGCTCTAGAACTCCCAGACTTCCTCTGGCCTCGCCTGTGCCACAGCAGGCCCAGCTTTCCTTCGAGACAGCATCGTGGTTTGGTGACGAGTGGGCTTGGGTTCAAATCCCAGCGCCTCCAACTGGCTTCACGTGACTAAATGACTTTCCCTTGCTGGGTCTCTGGTCTCCCAGCTGGCAAATGGGATGGTGGTTTTCACCTCCCTCGGGGGTATGAGGATTGAACGAGATCATTTGAAACAGGGGTTTTGAACACGACTTCGTACCAAACAAACACTTTTTAAGAAGAGCTGGTTATTATGTCTTTACCACAAATTCATGTCGCTTTCCTCACTCAGTACAGAGCCTTGTTTTGAGGTCTCCTCGTCTCCCAAGTCCATCATTCCAGCCTCTACTTCCCTCCTGGGCCCACAAGACCATCTTCCATCTCAAGGCCCTCGACGTAATCACACCCGCCAAGTCCTTTTTGCCAGGGAAGGTAACATCTTCACAAGTTCTGGACACTTTGGGGGCCATTGTCCAGCCCTTCATACCACGTATGCCTCCTGGATTTGGCGCCCCACACCCCTTTGCACTTGGCCATGTTTCATTCCTCCAGGAGGAGATTAGAAAGGAACATGAGTGGTTAGGGAGCGAGCCCTGGGGTAGGGGCCCTGATTCACCTGGGGACAGAGCCTCTTACACTTGCCCAAGGAAACCAAGGCTCAGGGAGGCTCAGTGCTTGCCCAAGATCACACAGCAAACACCAGACAGAGCCAGCGTTCGGGTCCTCCAGGGCTGCCTGACTCCAGAGCCCAGGCCCAACGTGGCCTCTGGTTTGAGGTTGCTCTCAGTTAACTTCAATTCCGTCCAACAAGCAAGCCTGGAGAGCTTGTCTTAGCAAGATGCCATGGTTTCCTGTAATTTTATGTAAAAGTGGCTATCCGACTTTCGGCAAGTCACTGGACTTTCCCAACCTTTGTTTCCTCGTGTGCGAAAGGAGGAGGGACCCACAGGAAACATGGAGGCGACGAGCAAGCTTTCGTAGAGGAGGAAACCCACGTGGCCAAGAAATGCCTGGGAAGATGCTTAACCTCGTTAACCATCAAGGAAATGAAATGTAAGCAATGAGCCCTCCTCAGCTCTCTGCCTCAGCAAGTAGAGCTCCGCCTTTGAGATGACGTGGGCTCTGGGCTGCCCTCTCCTGATGGACGTCTGTACCCTGAACCCGACGTGCGTCCCCAAACTCTGTTCTCAGAA
Source organism: Eptesicus fuscus (assembly GCF_027574615.1). Lineage (NCBI taxonomy): Eukaryota > Metazoa > Chordata > Mammalia > Chiroptera > Vespertilionidae > Eptesicus > Eptesicus fuscus. Next base: position 14,472,891 of record NC_072481.1, read on the forward strand.
AATCCCTGAGCGTCGATATTGCAAATTCATTTAAACCAATACCTTCGACGTGTATCGAGGGGGTAGAGGGATGAAGTGTTGATAAGGAAATGAAGCCATCCCTGGCTAATCCCCCCGCTGTCCACAGGAAACCTTGTTCTGAAGATAGGGACCCTGTCCCTAACAGAACGGCCTTCTTTACTTACCTGTTCACGCATTTGTCACTTACTCATTTACAATCTCTGAGGACAGGGACCTCCGTGGCCTTGTGTGCCATAGTCACTATATTGCCAGGTACCCAGTAGGTGGTCAAGAGATATTTGTCAAATTGAACGAATGCATTGCTTCACTCTGGGTTTGGTTTTCTTATGTGGAAAGTGATGGGCTAAACTTGGTGAAGGATTGAGTCACTCATTCACTCAAAAAAATGTTGATCACGCCCTTCTATGCCAGCCCCTTGCTAGATGCCAGGGGTATGGTACTGAACAAAGCAGATGACAGTCCCTGCCACCTGAAGCTTACCTTTAACTGTGGAGAGACAGTCACTAACGTTACACAATTAATTTTAAAGGTACAGCCTGGGAAAGTGCTCCAAAGGAAAAACACAGAGTTCTGTGGGGGCATTTACTAAGGGAGGCCTCTAAATTTAAAAAAAAAATCCAACCACCTTGTCAGAACTGTCCATCTCCAAATACACCTGTTTGCTTGATGGTCCCATGGCCTAGAGCTCTAGACCAGTTGAAGCAGCTCACATCCTGGGAGGTCAGTGGTCTCCTGGATGCCACCCACGCTCCCTTCCCCATGGGGCTGCACGCACCCCTCCAGCTCCACCACCGTAGGCCCAGACTCGCCCCCACTCAAATGCCTTCCACAGCTCACCACTTCTTCCAGGGCAGCATCCAAACTCCTTCCACCAGAAGGCCTTCCACGACCCGACCACAGCCCTTCTCGGCCCCACGCTGTGGCCCGGCGAGGCTAGGCTGGCCCGGTGTTGCACTCTGTACTGTGTGGCCTGCGCTAGACGCTGCTCCTCTCGTGGCCTCGGTTTTGTTACCTGTGAGATGATGGGTTTGGAGTAAAATAATCCTCACGTTTTAGAAATGGTGTGATTCTCAGATTGCTCTCCACACACACTGTTCTCTTTCCTACTTCATGCTTTCACCCAAGCTGCGCTCTCTGTCCGGGGAGTCCACGATGACCACCTGTAGTTCCCTTGTGATGACATTCCATTTGTATTTGCTTCCTTCAAGGTGGAGCTCAAATATCACTCTGTCCAAGAAAGCCGAAGAGATCCATTCTCTCTGTTTCCAGAATAATATGCTTGAACCTTTATAAGGGTACCGATTACCTTCTTTGATGGAAAGCTATAGAGAGACACTACAGCCTAGAGTTTGAGTGTGGGCTCCGAAGTAAAACAAACCAGGGCTCAAATCCCAGCTTTGCTGTAAAACCTTCTTCGCAAGTCACTTAACTCTCTGAGCCTCGGTTTTCTCCTCTGGGAAATGGGGATCATACACCTTCCCTCACCATGTTGTACAAACTAAATGTGAAAGTAAACAGAAAGCATTTCACAGTGTCTGCCAAACAGTAAGGGCTAAAGACATGTCCATCTCCACTGCTGAGCTCTAAGTCCCTTTAGGACGGGAACTAGATGTTATTCACCCCTGTACCCCCCTTCTCCCCCCCCACCCCCGCCAAGACTCAAAGTGGGAAAGGGAAATGAAATAACCAATGATTACACATCTACTATGTGCCAGCATCGTGCTATATACACACATTTCCTTTAATCCTCACAACGACTGGATAAAGGAGGCATTATAATTATCTCCATCTTACAGGTGAGGGAACCGAGGCTCAGAGGAGCGCAGGGACTTACCCAAGGCCATGAAGAGAACCAGTGGCAGAGTGGGGTCTGAGCCCAGGCTGTGTGCCTTTAAAGGCCAAACTGGTTCTGAGTAATCCGAGCAGAGTTGTTGGGCACAGCTTAGGAGCTCCCTGGAAGGCTCTCAAAGTGGGCGGCAGTTGTCAGTCTACTTCTGCGCCCTGGTTAGACGGTGAGATCTTTGAGAGCAGGGTCTGTGCCTTAATTCTCTTCCCACCTCTAATACTCCCAAGTGTCTCAGGTGTGCCTTGAATGAGCAGGTAGATGGATAGACGGATGAATAAATGGGTGAATGAATGGATGGATGGATGGATGGATGGACAGGCAGATGAACCAGAGTGGATGAATAGAAAAGTCCCCAGATGAAGTCCTTGCATGCCCACAATTCCTCTTTAATAGCTCTCCCTCCTCCCCTTCCCCATGGACAGCCTAGGACAGTGATGGCGAACCTCTGACACGCGTGTCAGTGCCATTTCTGATGACACGCGGCCGCTGAGGCGGCCGCATGCCGAGGATGAAACATTTATGTTATTTAAACTATAAATATCGCGAAATAATGTTTTTTCCTCAAAGGGACACACTACCCAAGTTATGCTCAGATTTTTGGCGAAGTTTGAAACACCAAGCTCAAAAGGTTGCCCATCACTGGCCTAGGACTAGGCTCGGAGCGGAATGGACTATGGGAGACAAGTGGGGAAGAAAACACACCCCGCGTGACCACCAAGCCTCCCCCGAAGTGTCATCGTGGTGGACGAACAGCGGCCAGATTCCAGCCACAACAGTCATGCCAGCCTCTTGGATGCCACCACCGTGGGGCCGATTTCCCGGGCACTCGTTAAGCATGGGGCCAGGGCCTGATTCACACGTGGGCTCTTTCCCTCCACCAGCACACACCGCCCCACCCCGATTCTTGACCACAAGGAGAGAGGCCACGGGTCGGATTTTGCCACCAGAACCACCAAACCCCCAGAGCGGGCGAGGTCCCGAGGCTGGCGTTGGCCCAGGAAGTGGGTCAAAAGCTACTGCCTCATTATTGAAATAGTAGCAAAGGCCTGAGATGCTTAATCACCAGGCCGAGCTGATAGCATCTCTGCCTCCCCAGATAGATAACCCGGGAGGAAGGGAGGGGACCGGGGCCATGTGACTGCCTCCAGCCCACACTCCCTGGGGAGGGATAAAGGACATGGTGCCCTCAAAGCGGTTGGCACAGGAGAGACGCAATCCTCCGTGTTATCAATTCTCACGGAAGGTATTAACTGCTACTGCGGGGGCCCTGCACTCTGGCTGCATCTAGAAAGGATCTGAAGCACGTGGTTTCAAACCTGAGTCCGTGTCACACCCCAGTGTGGTGAAAACAAAGATAAAAAAAGGGAAGACTGGGTTTGGTGCCAAGCAATCCATAAAGCAGAGTTCCAGGCAGCGATGAAAACCACGCGTGGCGCCGTATGTATCGCCAGTATTTTGACAGCGGCCCTTAGGCGTCAGGTGTGAAGTCGGGGGACCTGTGAGCCTTTGTGAGTCGCTTATACTCAGAGCCTCATTGTCCCGCTCTGTGAAGCAACTGTACAAAGTCCCACCGTGGACTTGTTGAGTGATGAGTATGTGCTGGTGTCCCCAGTCTGGGCACGGAATGAGACTCCCAGGAATAAAGACGCAAATACAAATTCCGGTGTTCCCAGCAAGCTCCTCCCGCAGCTCACACGCAGTCCACCACAGACCTGCTTCGGAGAGCTGTGCAGTTACCGTGTGCAAAGGGGCTCGGCCCAGTTCTTGGCATGAGTGAGTGCTCAGCCAACAACTGCTGCCGTTGCCACAGCCTCTGGGCTATCCTTGAACTCCTGATTCCTTACATCTGTTGCTTTACTTCAAAATGAAGTCTAAATCCATCCAGGGCTCGCCATGTCTGCTGCTCCAACTCCTGTGTGTACCACCTGGATTTCTGCAGTTGGTGTCTCGTCCCCACCAAGCAGCCACAGTGATCTTATTTTTCAAATGGCTAAATCAGCTCATGACACAACAAAACCCAGACCTTCCCCATGATTTGCAAGATCTGGCTCCTGCCTGTCTCTCCAGCTGTAGTTTGATCTCTCACTCAACTCCAGCCACACTCGCCTTACTGCTGCTCCTAAGACAGACCAAACTTGTTCTCACCGCAGGCCCTTTGCACTTGCTGTGTCCGCTGCCTGGATCCAGTCCAAGACTGACCTCAGCTCAAATGTCACCTCCTCAAAGAAGGCTTTTATGATCACCCCTTTCAAATGTTGCCCTCAACATAGTACATTTCTTTCTTTCTCTCTCTCTTTCTCTCTCTTCCTTCCTTCCTTCCTTCCTTCCTTCCTTCCTTCCTTCCTTCCTTCCTTCCTTCCTTCCTTCCTTCCTTCCTCTCTTCCTCTCTTTCTCTCTTTCTTCCTTCCTTTCAATCCTCACCAGAGGATATTTTTTCCATTGATTTTTAGAGAAAGTGGAAGAGAGAGGGAAAGTCAGAGAGAAATACCGATGTGAGAGAAACTCATCAATTGGTTGCCTCCTGCATGTGCCCTGACCAGGATCCGGGCCGGGGAGGATCCTGCAACTGAGGTACATGCCCTTGTTCAGCACCCAACCTAGGACCCTTTGGTCCACAGGCCAACGCTCTATCCACTGAGCAAACTGGCCAGGACAGTGCATTGCTTTCTTCACAACACCAACTGAAATGAACATCTTAATTTATTTTATTTTTAGTGGTTTATGGCCTGATAACTCCAGTGAGGGGGAGACCTTTTCTATTTTGTTCATTTCTATATTCTCAATGCCTAGAAACATTTATGGATATCATATTTTGCTGAATGAATGAAGTTATTAATACTATTGTTATTGTTAATGTCTACAGTAGAGTATATTTCTACAGAGCATGTCATTTGTTCTTCCATTTCTAAAATTTTGTTTCCAAAAACATAAACGCACGCGCGCGCGCGCGCACACACACACACACACACACACACACACACACACACACTACATACCCAAATGTACCAGGTATATATCAACGTCTACAAGGGGATACATCAACAAGTTGAATTCTTCATTTGTGGTCAAGATGCACTTATTTTAAATTCAGAAATAATGTATAAAACAATTTCTATTTTGAAAACAACCTTGTTATAAACCTGTTTTTAATCTTCACCTGAGGATACATTTGATTTTAGAGAGAGCATAAGACACACACACACACACACAGAGAGAGACAGAGAGAGAGAGAGAGAGAGAGAGAGAGAGAGAGAGAAACATCAATGGTTGCCTCCCATACACGCTCCCATATAGGATCGAACCTATAACCTAGGTATGTGTTCTGACTGTGAATCGAACCTGCAACCTTTTGATGTACAAGACAACACTCCAGCTGGCCAGGAAAAACCTTTTTCTTTAACAAAGAAAACAACACAAAGAGGAAAAGGCTTGTTATCCCTACAACCTGGGCTTAGGCCAATGCACATCACATCTCATTTCATTTCAAATCTATGACAACCAAGGGGGTGTTGAGCACCCCCAAGACAGCATGCGTGCTGGTCCCGCGAGACACATTCTCTCCTGACATTCTGCTCTGGGAGGGACGGAACCTGGGAACCTGGAGATAAGGCCATTGTGCAACTGGTGAGTGACATCCTCAGCGTTGCCAATGTCAGCGACGCATTCTTCAGTGGCTGTTTGTCACATCCACCCCGCATAAAAGCCGAGGGACAACCTCAAATCATAACCCAGCAAAGATATATTTGCATGTAGCAAAATTAAAGTCCCTTGGGTGTATTACCTAACTTACGGCACCTCAGGCACTCCGACAATGCTGACAGCGTGGCGGGCCGTGTTCACATACATGAACTGCTGTCACCCTCCTGGTTCCCGTGTGACATAGATACTGTTATACTGCTGCCATCACCCCATTTTACCGAAAAGTTCAGCAACGTACTTAAGTTTGTACAGATAGTAAATGGTAAACTTAAGGTCGTACAGCCGGTAAGTGGTAAGTTCAAGGTCGTACAGCCGGTAAGTGGTAAGCTCAAGGTCGTATGGCTGGTAAGTGGTAAGCTCAAGGTCGTACAGCCGGTAAGTGGTAAGCTCAAGGTCGTACAGCCGATAAGTGGTAGGATCAAGGTCGTACAGCCGGTAAGTGGTAAGTTCAAGGTCGTAAGCCGGTAAGTGGTAAGCTCAAGGTCGTATGGCTAGTAAGTGGTAAGCTGAAATTGGAACCAGGTGGGCTGGCTCTGGTGCCCTGTGCTCTTTACCCCTAAACAATACTGTCCCCAAAGAATTAAGGGCCTGTGGGGGCAGTTACACAACCTTTTTGACTCACCTGGTTTTTTCTCTTCCTGCCCGCTCAGCTCTTCTCCTGCTCGGCTGCTGTAATCAGTCCATCCAGGTGTAATCCATACGGTACTGCTCTTTACTTGAGCATGGCTGCAGGTGGCGGGTACAGTGGGGTGAATGATAGGAGTGTGGGTTTGGGGGACAGGCTGCCTCAGGCTTGAACCCCAGCTCTAGCACTTTCAGCTGTATAACAGGTTACTTAACTGCTCTGAGCCTCAGTTTCCCCATTTAGGAAATGGGAGAACTCTTACTGAAGATTAAATGAGATCATCACTGTCCCAATACTCGGCTCCATTGAGAAGGCACTTGATGAAAATTAGTTCTTCTCTGGAATCCAAGGCCAGCAGCCATTTACTCATTCATTCATTCATTCATTCATTCATTCATTCATTCTTTCGGCTTCCTCTGCTGTAAAATGGAAAACAATCATAATGCTTACTTCATAAGGTCGTTCTAGTGATTTGATACAATAATGTATACATGTACAATGCTTAGTATGGTATCTGGTACTTAATAAATGTTAGGTACTATTGTCATCTTTGTGGTGCTAGCATAACAAGGCAGGCAATAGCAGGGACTTTCCAGAGTCACTCCACCTGGATTCTGGGGCATGTTACTTCACCTCTCTGGGCTCAGTTTCTTCATCTGAGAAATGGGATAATAATAGCACCAAATGTAACAATGTGAGTAATGCTTTGACACATCGCCTTGCCATGAAGCCCTCGGCTACTGTACTCTCTAATGTGTGTTTACCGGGTGCCCACTTGGTCCTAAGCACCCGCCCTTCTGGGGCAAGAGTTGGGTTGATTCTCCATTGGAGGGTCCTTGGCTTGTAGACCATCTGGCCCATGGCGGCTACACACTTACAATAGAATGGCCGCTGCCCCCAGGAAGCCAGCGGGGCCCTGGCCGAGGGGGCGGGTGGAAGAGGAGCTGACTTGCCGCTCAGGAATGAGCACATCGCGGTGAGCCCGTGCTTGGCAGACGCCTTTGGAAAGCGGAGGCCCACCTTCAGGGCTGGGTCCTGGCCCGAGGCCCGGAGGAAGCCCTTGGTCTGGCCGGCGCCCTGGGCACACACTGGATTTGAGCCTGAACAGAGCTTCCTTTGTGTGGGGACGGTGGCAGGTAATGCTCCTGGGTGGCGAGTAACTCACCGAAGGGCAGTCATCGACGTTAATAACTGGAGGGCTGCTGGCTGAGCCGCGGGGCTGTCTCCGGGCGCAGGAACCACAGTGGTGGCTGGAGTGCTTGGGGAGGGGACAGAGGGCCCCGGGGAAGAGGGTAAAATAAAGGGCAGAGCCGAAACCGGTTTGGCTCAGTGGATAGAGCGTCGGTCTGCAGACTGAGAGGTCCCAGGTTTGGTTCCGGTCAAGGGCATGTGCCTTGGTTGCGGACACATCCCCGATGGGGGGCGTGCAGGAGGCAGCTGATCGATGTTTCTGTCTCATCGATGTTTCTGACTCTCTATCCCTCTCTCTTCCTCTCTGTAAAAAATCAATAAAATATGTTAAAAAATAATAAATAAAAAACAAAGGGCAGAGGAAGCAGGATAAACGGCGAGTTATTATCGTATGGTCATTGAAGCACGTTGGTAACACTGCACATCTTTTAAAAATCCATTTCATTAAATTATAAATGGAGTTAAAATTCTTATTTACCTTAATTAAATGTGATTGCTTTAATGTATTCAATTAAATTTATTGACTTAAATCGAATTTTAATTCAATTTCATTCTTAATAATTAAATTGAAAATGAAATAGAAATTTTTTATGTATACAGGGGTGGGCAAAAGTAGGCTCACAGTGATCAAGAAATTGGTGACAAATAAAGAACTGTGTGTCAGAGTGCCCTTGCGGCTAGCAAGTAGACTACAAGAATCCTATCCTATATAATAAAAGCCTACTGTGCAAATTGACCAAACGGCGGAACAACCAGTCAGCGGGGGGCAGGGCCGGAGAGCGGGCAGTGCCAGGCCAGCCAAGGCAGGTGCCAGAGGGCAGAGGGAGGGGACAGCAATTGGGTGGTGGCAGAGGGACAATTGTGGGGCAGGGTGATGGGGTATGGGGCTGGCCACTCGCCAGCCGGCGCCATCCCCTGATTGGCCCTCGGGTCACCTCCCTCAGAGGGAGGCCATACTGTGGCTAAACCAGTGGTCAGCAAACTGCGGCTCTCAAGCCACATGAGGCTCGCGAGCCACAGTTTGCCGCTCTGTTGACTAATGAGTTTGCCGACCACTGGGATAGGGACTTAATCACAAGGAACAACAGCCTGTAATTATTGGAATCGAGAGTCTAGGTCAGTGGTTGGCAAACTCATTAGTCAACAGAGCGGCAAACCGCGGCTTGCGAGCTGCATGTGGCTTGCGAGCTGCAGTTTGCTGACCACTAGGCTAAACCATCAGTCGGACATCCCCCGAGGGACTCCTGGTCTGCGAGAGGGTGTAGGCTGGGCTGAGGGACCCCCTCGCTCTGCCCCGAGTGCATGAATATTCGTGCACCGGGCCTCTAGTGTGTACATAAGAAGGCTGGCAATTTGAGCACTTACGAGATTGTACCTAAGTGCCCTGTGGCACTGTGACATTCTGGTGAGGTAATAAAGCTGTTCCATTGTAATAATCATAATCTGTATGTCTTTTTCCAAATGCACAACTGTAAACCTCCTTTTGCCCACCCCTGTACATAGAGAAAAGAGCAATAAACATTATAGAAAAGTGTACCAATCATGAATCTTTCCCAACTGGGCACTCCCATCAGCACTCAGGGGAAGGCGCAGAAACTTCCCGGTGATTCAGACCCCGACATGCCCCACATCCCGACCCCTATGCTGATGGCTAATCTCATCACTTGAGCGTGTCGCTTTTGTTCTTTAGCTACAAGAAATCACGCGCCAGGAGTTATTCTGACAGGCACAGTATCCTTTCATGCCACATTATGTTTGTGTCCAACAAGTGTGTTTTTCAACATTTATTTGAAAAATTTTCAATGTACAGGCAAGTTGAAAAAGTTTTGCTGTGTACTCCCACAAATCTACTACCTAGATTCCACCATGAATGCTTTATGGGACTTGTTTTTCTTTCATATAAAGCCATTTTTCCAGCCATTAATTTGTCTATTTTATTAGGTGTTTAAATTGTAGACATCGGTATACTTCCCCTAAATATTTCAGCGTGCTTGTCATTGAAGAGTTGAATATTTGTTCACAGTTTTCGTCCTCTTTTTAAAAACATGTCTTTATTGATTTCAGAGAGAGAGAAAGGGAGCGGGAGAGAGAAAGAGAGACATTGATGTGAGAGAGAAACATCAACCGGTTGCCTCCCCTACACGCCCGACTAGGGATCGAACCTGCAGCCTGGGCACGTGCCTTGACTGGGAATTGAACTGGCAGCCTTTCGGGGCACAGGACAACACGCATCCGACAGAGTCACACCGGCCAGGGCAATTGTCCTCCGGGTGTAAAACTGCTGTGATGGAAGGCACAAATCCGAAGTACACAGTTAAGTGTTGATGAGTAACCAAGGCCTATCAAAGGTGCAGAACTTTCCCGTCACCCCAGAAAGTTCCTTCATGCCCCTTGCAAGTCAATACTTGTGCTCACCTTTCCTCACTCTCTCACCTCACCCCCTGAGCAGCCACTGTTTCGATGTGTGTCTGTGATAGACAGCGTTCCCACTCTAGACGTTCGTAGCAGTGAGATCATCCAGCGTATACTCTTTTGTGTAAGTGATTTTCGGAACGTCTCCTGGGCCCTCCGCCACCTCAGCTCTGGAGAGAGAAAGGAGCGTGGATGAGAGCGCACTCCTGCGGCTTCACTCGCCCGAGTCCTTCGGACCAGACAGCCCTGCTGAGCCTCTCCCCAGAGGTCACCGCGCCACGGGAGAGGTAGACACGGACTCACCTGGACATGGATTCACTGGGTGAAAGGGGAATTGCCCCACTTGTCTATGCAGCTCATGCCTAGCTATCTGGTGCTCAGCCGGGTAGGGGTGTTTACCTGGGGACGGGTGAGTGCCTTGGCCTGGCTACCACTTGGAGGCCCCAATCAGAGTCCTCCTGCCCCTGTGGGGGAGCATGGAGAGTGCCATGTAGGGGTTCCTCAAAAAACATCACCTTCTCCGCCCAGGAGGTCAAGCTGTGGTTCACACTGGGACGGGGGGCAGCTTCCTGGGCTTTCCATAAACGTGGAGCCAGTCACAGTGAGCAGCCTCCCCTCACTCGGGCCTCCATCAGGAGGCCGCCGTCTGCCTGCTCCCCGGGCGCCCGAGCACATTGGTGTTTTCCTGACCTGCTCGAGCTCAGTTTCCAACAACAGGGAACATCCCCTGATTCACTGAACTCACATGGCAGGAGCCGCTGTTTTGGCTGGAGAGTCCGCGTTGCTGCTTCCTCCGGGGGGAGGGCCTTGGGTGGCTCGTTCACTCACAGACACATCTGGCTGCTCCGCGCTGTGATTCACTGCCGCCGAGGCGATCAGATGGGACGGCGTCCAGGGAGGAGCCGGGCCGGAGAGCAACGTGTGAGCCCCGGAATCACCTTCCCGGTAACCTCGGCAGCAGGAGCCTCCCGCTTCCCATTCGCACGCTCTCTCCTTCGTGACGGCTGTCCTCCCCGGAAACCTCATGAACCCTGGGGCACCTTGAACGTTTCCCAAAGGGGATGGGACTGGTCTTCTGGAGGGGAGGCGACTCAGGTGGAGCCCTCGGGAAAACCCCACGTGCTCAGGATGCAACGGTGGGACCCCCGGGCGTGTTACATAAGCCCCTCGAGCCTCACTTTCCTCGTCTGCAAAGTTCGGAGCTTCCTCTGGGGGTGCTGCGAGGCTCAGTGGGGTGGCATGGAGCATGGGGTTGCTGCCAGGCCTCATGGGGTTGCTGCCAGGCCTCTGCACATGCTGTGCCCGCCCCCCGAGACACGATTCTCCTCTCCCCACCACTGCCCAGCCCCTCCACTGGCTCAACACCAACAATCCTTCTGGCTGTCGCTTACACATTATTCATTCAGAGAACACTTCAGCCTACTTCAGGCGCCCAGTAAGGAGCACCCCAGTTCCTCATACTTTTCCGCCTCACACTCATCACAGCTGTGATTAAGCGGCTCTTTGTTGTCTAACCCCCGCCTCCTCAGCCCTAGGGGAGCTGAGCTGCGCAGAGGAGGGCCAGGCCCACGCCCAGCGCCCCCGTGCACTCTGACCCTTCGTTGGCACTCACGAAGCATCAGCGTCCCTCGCGGAACCATGGCCCGTGGATCTGAAACCTCCAACACCCACGGGCGGCCCTTAGACTTGGGATCTCGTGGGATAAAGTTTGGGCCACGGCCAGGGAGACTGTGGCTGAAGCCTCGGAGTTCAGGCTGGGGTGCTTTGTGGCTCGGGGCCCCAGGATGAGCTCCCTAGAACTTGGGGTTCAGTGGGTTCCCTGATTCTGTGGTCAGATTAGGGATGGGCAGGCCCAGACAGGCCACTGGGGCAGGCTAACCCTGAGCCTCACCCAGGCCGCCTTGTACCCAGCACGCACTCAAGCTGCTACATGCCCAGCGAAACCCGGGGGCAGCTTCCCCCCCTACAGTGGCACCCCGTCTCCATTTTGGGAGAAAGGGAAGCCCCGATGCAGAGTGTGGTCCCATCAGGCTCCTGCGCTGAAGGGAAAACACACAGACACACACGTTAATAAACACACATACAGCCTCTCACACACTCCTCTCCGAGACAAGTTCTAGGCACGGCCCAGTCAGCCCTCTGCTGTGGTTTCTCGGGGGCCCAAGCAGTCCTCGCTCTTGGCTGTGAGCTGAGGAGGGTGGGGTCCTGAAACCGTGACCCAGGGCCCCAGGGACCTGGTTGTCAGGGTGCCCGGGGAGCTCCTGGGAACGAGGACCATGCCAACAGCAGCCCATGTGGAGGAAGCTGCCTTTTATCAGACTTACCGTATTTTCCGGCGTATAAGACGACTGGGAGTATAAGATTTTCCTGGGTTAAAAAGTCATTTTATATGCCGGAAAATACGGTAATTTGTCCAGATTTATCCAGTAGTAAGTACAGAAGCTGGAATTTTAATCTACTGTATTTTCCAGCGTATAAGACAACTTTCTAACCCAGGAAAATCTTACATGCCCAGTCATCTTATACGCCAGAAAATATGGCTCTGTGCCGGGACATGGCATGAGCAGGCGGTCGGGGGCCCGCTCTGGTGCAGTGACGGCCGGGGAAGCCAGAAGATAAATGAGATGAAATAAGTAGCTCACCGAGCAGGGTAGATGGTGACAAGTGCCGTGGAGGGAAATAAACGGGAAGGCCACGTGGGGCTGGATTCCAAGCGGCGTATCAGGAGAAGCCTCCCTGCGGTGCCCCGCATTGTCCCATGCACCTGCCGGACAAGCTCCTGAAGTTATTACGAGGATCGTCCCATTTGATGGATGAGGGAGCTGAGGCTCACAGGAGAACAAATTTGCTCAAGGACTCTCGGCCTGTGAGGGCACAAGCGGGACCGGGACCCAGGCCTCCCTGATGCCAATGCACTAACCCGCCAGGCGATGCCGCCTCCTGGCACCTCGGCCCCGGCCTGCCGTGCCCCTGGGAGTGCAGGCCTGCAGAACCCGGAGCTGTGTTCAAAAATCCACCCGCCGGTGACCTGGAGCGGGCAGCTCCCCAGGGCCTGGCATTCCTGCCGGGCATGTGGCTCCACGTCAGACCTGTTTGGGCTGGACAGCCTGGCCCCTGCAAAAGCTCCTTTGTGCTTTCTCAAAGGGCCTCACGGAGGGTTCAACGCCCTCACATTAGCGCTAATTTCGGGCTGACTTTCCCATTCAGCCCAGGACAAAGCCAGGTGTTTGCACAAGGGCCTGAGGAATGGGACCACACGCGCTGCCAGGGAGCGAGGCTCCGTGCTCGGCCTGCCCTCCCAGGCACCTGTTCCTCTCACACGTAAGTGGAGCTCCTGGGAGGTTCCCCGTCCTGGCCCTCACTCCGCCCCACATCGGAACGAAGCTTCATCCCAGGCTCTCGGCGACGGCCCTTCCGGCCCTTCGGGAAGGAAGGAGCCTTGATACAGTTATGAAGTCCTGCTGAGTTGAGACATTAGGGACGAGGAGTGAACTGAGCTTCTCACACCAGACCTCTCCCGACACCAAGTAGAAGGCAGTGAACGTGTGAAGAGTAGATACACTATAGTGCTTGTCGCCAGCGCATGCTTAATAACAAGTGGAATCTCATGTTACTGATATTTTCAGTTTCACCGGGTGCATCTAAACTTCCTAAATGGCCCAAATTCATCTTTTTTTTTTCATTCTAACAAAACTATGAATAAATAGGCGGAGAGAATAATGGGAACGTAAAAGTTTAATTGTATTAACTTTTCAATTGTGGAACCTCTTACATAAAGCAGGAAGGCGTGACCAGAGTTAGTGCTCAACACGTCTTTGCGGAAGGAGACAGGAAAAGGGAGGAAGTGGATGCTGGACCAAGCGACCAAGTGAGCCAGCCCATGAATGGACCCCTCGTGGTCCCCGCCTCCGACCCCCGCTGGGAGGGGAGGGCTGAAACGAGTTGGCGGATGTATAACAGGCACTAGCATAACAAGCATTCTTGCTATGTGACCGGCTCTGTGATGTGCCTTGTGAGTGTGTTAACTAATTTAATCCTCACACCAATCCTAGGAGATGAGTACCACTGCCCCCACCTTACAGATGAGCAAACTGAGGCCCCGGAGAAGCAAAGGAACTTGTCCAAGGTCACCGGGTGCGTTAGCAGAGCAGCTGGACCCGAATCCACACAACCGGCTCCAGAAGCTGCCCTCCTTGCCACTCTGAGATGCTGTTCCTCTGGGCTATGACTCCTCTCGCCCCTCAGGGGCACTCCAGGAGGCGGGCACCCCACCGGGTGGTGGGAGTACGAGGGTGGGCTCATGCCTTTCAGAGGATTTTTTTGCCCAAATCCCTAGGCCCGGATGCCTTTGCTCGCCTCTTTCCCATTTCTCCTCAGTCTGTTCCCACAGAACTTTCCAGTCTTATCTCCTTCCACTGCCTTTTCTGCACCTACCGCTGCGCCCCAGCCCAGCCCCGTTGTTCCCTGTTTCCTGGCTACCCCCGTGCATTCCTCTAGGCCTTTGCCATGGCTGTTCCTTCCTTGGCCCAGAATGTGTTCTCCAACCCTGTCACCCTCCCCACACCTCCCCGTCAACCTTCGATGCCACCTTGCCCGTGAAGCCCTCCCTGGTTGTCCCTGTTAGAGCACGTCACACCTGGTCCGCCGTGGGCTTCAATAGCTGACTCTTGATTGCCCCTGACTCCGACCTCCTACCCCCACATCCCACCCCAAGGAATTCTCACTGAGCAGCAGCCAGGGCTACTTTGCCTCTTTGAGCTGCAGTTTCTCACTTTGTAAAAAGGGGGTAATAGTAGTTCTCACCTCATAGGCCTGAAAAAGTGAATGCACACAGTAACTTTTCCACCCCACAAGGCTGTTGGGAGGATTAAATCAGATCATAACTAAAATGTGCCCAGCCCAGAGCTTGGCATATGGTAAGAGTACAATTGACAGGAGCTGTTATTTAATACTAGAGGCCTGGTGCATGAAATTCATGCATGGGTAGAGTCCCTAGGCCTGGCCGGCCATCAGGGCAGATCAGGTTCCCCGCCTCCTCACCTCTTCCTTCCCTCACTCCCTCAGCGCCCCGCTGCTGCCCCTGGTTGCCCGCCATGTTCCGCACCACCCCCTGGTGGTCTGCACACGTCATAGCGAACAATCGAACTCCCAGTCTCACGATGGAACTCCTGAGGGGACACTTTGCATATTAGCCTTTTATTATACAGACTAGAGGCCTGGTGCACGAAATTTGTGCCCAGGGGGTAGTGTCCCTCAGCCCAGCCTGCATCCTCTCAAATCTGGGACCCCTTGAGGGATGTCCGACCGCCTGTTTAGGCCCAATCCCACCTGGTGGTCGGACATCCCTCTCACAATCCAGGACTGCTGGCTCCCAACTGCTCGCCTGCCTCTGCCTGATTGCCCCTAAGCGCTTCTGCCTGCCAGCCTGATCACCCCCTAACCACTCCCCTGCCAGCCTGATCAACACCTAACTGCTCCCCGGCCGGCCCGATTGCCCCTAACTGCCCTCCCGTGCCGGCCTGGTCACCCCTAACTGCCCTTCCCTGCAGGCCTGGTCGCCCCCAACTGCTTTCCTCTGCTGGCCTGGTCACCCCTAACTGCCCTCCACTGCTGGCCTGGTCACCCTTAACTTCCCTCCCCTGCAGGCCTGGTCCCCACCAACTGCCCTCCCCTGTAGGCCTGGGTCCCCCCCCCCCAACTGCCCTCCCTTGCTGGCCTGGCCCCCCCCCCAATTGCCCTCCTCTGCCAGCCTGGTCACCCCCAACAGCCCTCCCTTGCTGGTCTGGTCCCCCCAACTGCCCTCCCCTGTAGGCCTGGGTCCCCCCCTCCCAACTGCCCTCCCTTGCTGGCCTGGCCCCCCCACCCCCAACTGCCCTCCTCTGCCAGCCTGGTCACCCCCAACTGCCCACAACTGCCCTCCCCTGAAGGCCATCTTGTATCCACATGGGGGCAGCCATCTTTGACCACATGGGGGTGGCCATCTTGTGTCTTGGAATGATGGTCAATTTGCATATTACTCTTTTATTAGATAGGATGACTTAGTCCAAATTCAGCAGATTACACATGAGCTCTTGGAGAAAAACACACACAGAACAGAACCTGGGCAGAAACTGCAGGGCTTTCGATCTCACTCCGTAATCTCCTGTGAAAGGGGCAGCGGCGGTTCTCCATTTGGGTGGGTGCCCCACAGTGCGGTCCTGGGTGTGTCCTGTTGCCTGACTCAGAGAACAGTGCCTGCCCGCCTGCTCCCCACCCATCTCCTGTGCCACCCTGTGTCTGCCTGTCCATTCAACTATCAGCCCTGACCCTGGAGAACTGCGAAGATCCTATCACTGCCCCAGGGCCAGGGCTGGTGGGAGGGGCTATAATTGTGCGTTTCATCGAAATTGTGGATGTGAGGAGCACCGCTTTCTGGGGTTCCTCTCAAGGCTCTGCCTGGGCTCCCCTGCCCCTCCCGCCTGAGAGCCCCCAGAGGCTGGCACTCCCGGCCTAGGGACTGATGACTGACATGTGTGCTAAGCGCTTCATGTGAGGTATCTCATTGAATCCTCACAAGGGCTTTATTTTTCCCATTTTACAGATGAGGAAACTGAGACTCAGGGAGGCAAAGTGACTCACCCTAGAGTCAGTGACCCAGAAGGCTCCAAAGACTTTCTGGCTCCATAGCCCTGGATCTTCACCTCCATCCCAGTTTATATCCCAAATGATACCAAAATCTGATTGTGGTCATACAGTCAGGAACCGAGACTCTGGAACTCAACAGCCCCGGGTTTGAGTCCTGACTCTGATGCTGTGAGATCCTGGACAAGCACAGGCCCTCTCCAACCCTGGGTTTCCTCCCAGGTTCGCGGTGAAGACCAGGTGAGAAAATACATGTGTGTCCATATGTGCCTGGGGTGGAGGAGGGCTCAGTAAGGGCCAGGGGACCGTTGTTGCTATTGGTAGGCTTTAGTCCAGAAATCATGTCCCTGCAGACACGGTCATCAGGGCATTTAGGAAACCTCTTGGCATTGGACGTGCCACATGTGACATTTTCAACTTGGTCCAGATCCTGAGTCATGAACATGTGGACTGAGTCATGGGGTTTCCATGTTGCTCATATGAAGCCATCAAACTGTGGGATAGATAGTAAACAGCAGGCTCTCTCATGGGAAGCAAATGAAATGGATCCCCGGTTTGCTGTGTGAGTGGAATTCAGTCAATGAAGCTTTCTGTTCCCGAGTCTCAGTTGAAGGCGCTGATCTTTTGCCACAGTGTAGAGCCCGGAGCTCCGGAGGGAAAGCCCCGTCTTTGTTTCCCGCCTGTCCCATATTTCCTGTGATAAATGAGCGGGAGGGGACCATGTGCAATCGGGAGCGGGGAAAGCAGGGGGGTGTTATTTACTGATCTGGGAGCACCTCTCCAAGCACGAGTTCTAATCATCTAGGGTGACCCACTTTTCTCTGTGGCCCAGAGCAAGTATCACTCTGGTTTAGGGTGACTATGCCATGATCACCTCTCTCAAACTTACTCACCTGTCCCAGGGAGGCAGGAAGGAAGTGCCGTGCTTGGCATTGTGCAACCCCAAGGACCAGGCAGATTCCACGAACCCCAGAAAGGAACCTGGGCTCCGTCCGCCAGGCCCCACCCTCGACTATGCCAGGGCTTCGTGGGTAATTTATGAGCTTCTCCACTTTGCCTGTTATTATGCTCCCTCTCGTTAATGAGCATGCTTAGGAGATTCAGGATTTCCCTAATTAGCGTTTCCTTCTTCCTGAGCCTTCTGTCTTGGGATTTTTATAGGCCATTTACGGCCTTGCAAAGTTTGACGTTGTACCAGGCAACTTGGTTCCTTCCCTGGAAAGGACAAGGGGCGGGGGTGAAGGACAGAGATGCCCAGCTCATGCCAGTGGACAGAGAGGAGCCAACGCAGCTCAGAGCAAGGGAGGGAGGCTCTTTCTCACCAAGGGCCACGGGCCCCCCATTTCCTGGCCCCAGAGGCAAACACAACACCCATCACTATGATGGAATGAGGAGATTTTGAATACGCATTTCTTTGTCCGTGTGGAGGCCCAGATCCTGGTCTCCACACACAGCAGAGTCCAGCCTACCTGCTGGTTCAGGGGCAGGTCTGTGCTTCCCCTGAGGGCTCATCCTGCAGCCCCCAGCTGTTCGGCTGAGGTGGGCGGGGAGGGGCCAGAGGGGAGGGGGCACAGTCCTCGTCCACAAGAAAGCTCTCCTTTCATTCCGAGGTGTGGACACACCAGCACGCTTAATAAAACAGGTGGCAGGCAGGGCAGTGCGAAGTGCTGACTCAGCCAGGCCCCTTCCCTTTCATCTCGGGCCTTGACGGTTTAACTGCGGGCTTCGCAAGGAGAGATGGAGGAGTTTCTCTCCTTAATGAGCCACCCTGAGGTTGCTGTGCTTCATGGTGCTCCTCTCCCAGGAGGCGGGGGGACCATTTCTGGTTATATTAATAATTTACCTGGTGTGCTCAGAACTATTGATGTGGCCATTTCAAAAAACAACAAAGGAAAACCACTGAGACAGTTTTATTATTATTTTTAAAAGCAAGTCTAGAAAGCATAGTATCTTGTGTTCAATTCCATTTTTGTGGGGAAATCCATTTATGGACAGAAAAAAAATGGTTTGGAAGGTTTAACATATTAGCAATGAAGACTTATTGTGGTGATCACATCACAGGGCATTATAAACGTCGAATCACTATGTTGTACACCTGACACATATAATATTGTATGCCAACTCTACATCAATAAAACACATATGGAATTAGCATTGAACTGTGGAATAACGTAGTTTTAAAATTTGTGGTTATTTAGATGCCTTTGACAATTTTGAAAAACTTTCTCCAACAAATATACATTACATTTGAGACTTTAAAAGAAGTAAACCCATAAACCCTAGGATACTCCTGGTAAATCAAACCCAAGCTTAGCTTAAGCTGTCTCTTAGATTCAGGCCAAAACACAAAAAAAAATCTGTCTATTTTTGATCATTTATACCACCTTCCACAATTCAGGCCCACCTCCCCCGAAACCCCGGGAGCTGAAGCTGAAGAGAGCGATCGCCATCATTTGTGTTTGACTCTGCAGCACTTTTTTTTTTTTTTTTTTTGCGGTCCTGGCTTCCTCCCATGATGAGAGCTGTCGCAGAAGTAAGTACACAGGAGCAGGAGCGGCTGCCTCTCCACAGCCCTCAAATGTGTGGTTCCCCTATCCTTTGCTTTATCCTGAAAGGCGGGGGATTCGAATTGCTGTACAGTTCTCAGACGGGGTTGGATTTTAAAAATGTGCTGGTTGAACTTGAACTGAGGCGACCAGAACCTCGAGTGTGGAACCAGCCTTCTCTTTCTGGGGCTGAGTTCTCAGCAGGACCCGGGGACAAGCGAGGCCGGAGAGAATCTTCTGTTCCGAAATCTCTTCAGCTGCCTCCGAATGGCCTGACCCCTGAGTGGCCTGACCTGAAGTTAAAATGGGAAAGTCTTGGCGTAATCCCACTTAAAAATTGTGGGTTGCAGAGAGGAAGGGGGAAAGAGAGAGAGAAACATCAATGTTGAGAGAGAATCATTGATCAGCTGCCTCCTGCACGCCCCCTACCTGGAGATCAAGCCTGCATGAACCGGGAACCATGACCTCCTGGTTCATAGGTCAATGCTCAACCACTGAGCCACACCAGCAGGGCATCCCACTGTCGGAAGGAGAGGGGTTTATAAGATAGATCTAGAAGATCAGAAAGATGACAATGGGTCATTTAGGAGTAAAACAGTGTTTTGGGCTGATGAAACTTAAAAACTGGTTTTGAAAGCCCAGATGGTAGCTTCCCACGGGGTGGGGAAAAAGACCCCAGCTTCCCAGCAGGAGTCAGCTGACGGCTGGCCATTGCTCTCAGAAGTCTTGCGCAGCCTCGAGGAGGGCCGGCTGACTGGCCCAGTGCCGAATGCATCTTAGAAGCTGTAAAGGATGTGGACTCCGGAGCGGGGGGTCTGGGCTCACATCCCCGTGCTGCCAGCAAGAGCTGTGTGGCCTGGAGCAGAGAGACCGGAAGGCCCACCACAGAGGGCTGTCCAGGGGACTAAGTCAGAAAGCTCATGTGCAGTGCAGAGCAGGGGCCTGGGAAAAAGCTAAAGCATAGTGGGCAGCAGGAGCGGATCTGGGGAGTGACAGGCTATTCTGTACCTTGATTATGGTAGAGGACACACCACACCATGCATCTGTCAAAACCTACGGAACTATACTCCACAGAGAGAGACTGTACTTTATGTGAATTTTTGAAAATTACTTGTCAGTGCCTTCGGATTTTGACAATCTCTGGTTTTCCTCACCTATAGAGTTGCTGGGAAGGAATGACAAAATTGATATGATTTTGCATCGTGGTGGGAAGAAAAGGGGTGTGTATACTCTTGTAGCTTCCTTCATTCACCCCCGTGTCCTAGTCCCAATCTGCCTCCAGTCCTTCAGGATTTGCCCAGGGAGTGGCCAAGGATGGCCAGTCAGGACCTCGTTTGGTCGCCTGGAGCAGCGATACCTCGGAGCTGCACTGTCTGATACAGTAGCCACTGGTCACGGGTGCTCCTGAGATTTGAACTGGGGTTGGTGTGACTGAGAACTGAATTTTTTTAAAAATTATTTTAAATTTTATTGGGGTGACATTAGTCAACATGAACATATAGGTTACACATATGGATTACTAATTTGCAAAATCTGTATGTAGGACCATGTGCCCACGACCCAAAGTCAAATCTTCTCCTGTCGCCTCATATTAGGACCCCTTTCTTCCCCCACCTCCCCACCCCGGCAACCACCACACTGCTGTTTGTGTACATAGTTTCAGTTTTATATTCCACATGAGTTAAATCATATAGTTCTTAGCTTTCTCTGTTTGACTTATTTCACTTCGCATAATGTTGAGAACTGAATTTTAAGTTTTCTTAATCTTAGCTAATTCACATTTATTGTTTTAGTAGGAATACATTTTATTTTTAATATACTTTATCATTAATTTTTATTGATATAATTCATATAGCATTAAATTTACCATTTTAATGTATACAATTCGGTGGCTGTTAGTATATTCACAATGTTATGCAGCCATCGCCACTAATTCCAGAACATTACATCACTCCAAAAAGCAACCCCATACCTGTTAGCAGTCATTCCATATCCGCCACCCCACCCCCAGTCCCTGGCTACCATAACCTACTCTCTGTCTCTATGGATTTGCTTATTCTAGACATTTCCACATAAATGGATACATTCAATGTATGGTCGTGTTTTGGCTTCTTTCACTTGGCATGTTTTCAAGGTTTCCTACATGCTGTCCTTTATTTTTCTGCAGCTGGAGAATATTCCACTGCACGGATACACCACCTTCGGTTTAGCTATTCATCCGCTGATGGGCATTTGGGTTGTTTCCACTTTTTGGCTGCTAGCCCCTGAAAATGTAGCATCCAACTGAGATGTGTTGCAGGTGTAAAATACATACCAGATTTCAAAGACTTGTACAAAAAAAAAAAAATAGCTCATTAATAGTTTATATTGATTACATGTTGAAATAGCTTTTATAAATTGGGTTAAATAAATGATATTTTTAAAAAGGTTAGCGTTAAAGCAAGGCAAGGGGAGGGGAGCTGGGGGGAAGGGGAGGGGAAGGGGCCTCTCCTCCCAGGATCTCACCCTTCTGCTCGCCCCGCCCAGTGGGGACCTGAGGTGAGGAGCAGGGTCAGGTCCGGCCATGGGAGCGGCCACTTCTGGAGCCATCCTGCCTTGGCACCGAGGGAGCTGTGGAGAGGAGAGGTCCAGGCCCGAGTTGGTATAAGATATCCTCCTGGGAGGAGACTGGGGACTGGGATTATTGGACAAAAGGAGTAACTGGAGTGGCCAATGACAAAAATGGCTTCCCCGGGCGGCTGGCCTGTGCTGGGCCGCGGGTTGCTCAAGTCCCCGTGTGTTCCTGGGCTCCTGTCCCTGGCCCCGGAGCCAGGGCAGCGACCTGAGCGGCTTCCTTACCTCTGGGCACAGGCGGCTGCCGTAATAAATCCTCAATAAATGTCACAAGGGAGAGGAAGGCAGAACCCCAGGATTGTTAAAATACCTCTGGTGGGAACACTATAAAGCTCCCCTAATAAAAAGATGGGGACACCAAGCCCAAAAGGATGAAATGACGTGTCCTGAGCCACTGCCAAAATGGTGACTGCGCGAAACCCGAGCACAGGCAGATCTCCTGGCAGATAAGTGGCCCCAACCCAGGCTGATCTCAGAGCCTATCACTGGGCTGATTAATATGTGAACATCATCAGGGCAGTGCTTCTGGCAATGCCTCTGCCTTGCTCCGCGCTCGGCCTTGAATTTCACCCGGTACAAGTCTTCGTTGTGAGGTTTGCACTGAATGAGAATTGGCTGTCCGGGTACTTACTAGTAAAAGTCACTCTTGGCTTCTGAGACTCAGTTGGGATATTTCTTGAGTGTTTTCCGTGGGCAGAGCACGCACCAGGCATGGGAGCTACACAGACATGGAGGAACTGCATCCGTGTCCTGCCCTCTGGGAGGTCCCAGTTGAATCAGACAGACAGAAGAAATTCCCTTGCTCAAGAATAATTGCTTAAAGATGGACAAAGTGATAAGAGCCCGTGCTGGGGAGGCGCAGGGAAAGAGTCACTCTCCTCCCTCGCTGGTGGGAAAGGCACCCGGCAGAACCTTCTGGAGGGCAGTCTGGTAACAGGGATCAAGTCATAAAATTGCACATACCCTTAAAACCCTGCAATCTACCCCTTGAAACTGGCCCTAAGGAAATAATTACGGCTGGGCACAAAGATTCAGCGAGAGTTAGGTCCATGCAGCATTGCTTGTAATAATGAAACACGGGGGATACGCTGAATGCCCATCAACGGGGAACTGGTCACTGAGCCAGGTCACTATAGTGTATTTAATGCCGGAAAGAGACCACATTGTTGCCTGGTATTAGGGGAAAAGGCGGTTTACAAACAGTATCTATGGTGTGATGGCATTTTGGGGGGTAAGAATATATATTTGCTATAGAAAGAACTAACATTTGTTGAGTCACTTTTAGGCATTATTTCAACCCAACATCATAGGTGCTCTTTTTGTTTTCACTGTACAAGTGAGGAAATCAGGCTCCGAGCGTTTACGAGTCTGGCCCCATAGGTGTAGCTCGGACCAGAGTCCTGCTCGCAGAGCCTGTGCGTGTAATCCCACGGTGAGGGCCTTCCTCTAAGCCGGTGGTTCTCAACCTTCCTACTGCCGTGACCCTTTCATACAGCTCCTCATGTTGTGGTGACCCCCAACCATAAAACTATTTTCGTTGCTACTTCATAACTGTAATTTTGCTACTGTTATGAATCGTAATGTAAATATCTGTGTTTTCCGATGGTCTTAGGCGACCCTGCTAGTGGTTCCAGATATTTACATTACGATTCATCAACAGTAGCAAAATTACAGTTATGAAGTAGCAACGAAAATAGTTTTATGGTCGGGGGTCACCACAACATGAGGAGCTGTATGAAAGGGTCGCGGCATCAGGAAGGTGGAGAACCACTGCTCTAAGCAGAGAGGAATATAGGGAAGAACAACAGCGGTTCCCTTTGGGTGAAAAATAATCATCCGTATTGAATGTCTTCTTCCCTGTATTTTGTATTGTGTGTTTTTTCCTGTCAATGGGCATGGGTTGCTCCTGTACTAATAAGAAAAATCATTATTTTATTTCAAACAACACTTGCCTATTGAACTCTCCAACTTAAAAGAACAAAGCTTCACCTGTGGAGAGGGCTGTTCCCTGGCAAGCCCTCCACCTGACAGGCTGTTCCGGGCGGAGGGCAGGAAACGCTCAGGTCTGGGCTTCAGGACGACAATGGGGGCCTCATCCCAGCCAGCCCCTCAGGCAGAATCCCAAAGGGCCAGGTTCCGGCCAGCACGTTCCCATCTTCCCATCACCCCCTGAATTCCCAGGCCCCACTTCACCTGCAAATCAAAGGAGGCCACAGTGGCCCCATTCATCATGTTGTAAGGCTTCCAACCGCCTCATTTCAGAGTCAGTTAGACAAGGAGAACCCCCAAACAGGTGGCAAAGATTCTTTAAAGAGCAAGGAAAGATTCCCCCCTCCCCCCCATATCATCTAGGGATCCCCTAGAGCAGTGGTCACCAACCTTTCAGACCTCATGGACCACCAGTTGTCCACGGACCACCGGTAGGTGACTGCTGCCCTAGAGCAAGCATGTCAAACTCAAAGGCTAACACGAGCCAAATAAACAAGGTTTAAGTTATGTGGGCCGCAAAAAAACTAAAGCTTCAATTTTAATAGAAACGTAGGTTTATTTCGATAGAGACATACTGAACACAAAGGGCTGAAATCAATGAGTCATCGTTAATTAGTATTCGTGGTTGGCCGCCTGCGGCCCGTGGGCCGCAAGTTGGACATGCTTGCCCTAGAGTCACCGCCCACCAGGGAGTTAGCCAACTCCTCCTCTCACTCCCTGGGCTGACTGGGTGCTGGGATCAGTGTTCAAGATGAAATTATCTGTCACAACTGCTCTTGGAGGACTAGGTCTCGGGTTGCTACCCTCTGAGGAAAGGGAGGGGCTGGGAGCAGGCCAAAGAACTGCTGGGAGCGGGGAGGGGGAGAAGGAGGACGCTGGCAGGGAGCTGTAATCATAGTAAAAATAGTGAAGTAATAATAATAAACTCAACATTTACTGAGAACTACATGTGCTGCGAGGTTTACATGCGTGATCTCATAGAATCCTCCCTTAAAAAGCCACGAGGCAGGCACTGTTGTTACACCCATCTTGAAGGTGGGATAACCCAGGCTGGGTGATATTGAATAACTTGCCCAAGGTCATACCTGGCAGCTGGTACACAGCACAGTTAGGATTATAAACCCCGTCCTCCTCTTCCTGGAGCCGGGGAAGCCCTACCCAGCCTTCACTCTTCTCAGAGAACACACACACACACACACACACACACACACACACACACACACACACACAATTTTCGTTTCCAGGGGAACTGCTGTTTTTAAGCCTCTTGGCCAGAAAGGTCTCACATTGCTTCTGGATTTATGGGATGCCACTGTGGAGGCATCCAGTTTCTGACTCTGAAACCAGCAGTCCTGGGTTTGCATCCTATTTCCAGCACCACGTGTATCTGTGACTTGGGCCTCAGTATCCTCAAGGTAAAACGGAGATTGATAATAATACATATGTACACACGCGTACACAATCACACAGTGACCATAAAGTTTGGAAACAGAGACACTATTATTTTACCTGTATCATAATGTAATATAGCTAAACCATTCACATTTATTATGCATATTTGCCCATTTTCACACTTAATGGCTACTTTGTATTTATCTTATGGGGGATATATATATACATATATATATCCCAAGGGATATGTGTATCTACATTATAAAATTTTCAAAAGCCTCCTAACATTTAAATCAAAAAAGGAGGGGATAGTAGAGGAATATCATGTAAGGAAAAATATCCTGTAAGTAAATTACACCTGCGAGGGGATCCCAAGGCAGGTGCTGGGCATGGAGGCCACGGGGGCATAGGCTACTAAGGAGACAAAACTGAACCTCACATCACCCTGCTTGGCCCCGGAGGATGGCTGGTTAGCCAGAGACGGGTAAGATTCCTCAAGGAAGGAACAACCTAAGACAGGCACAGTTGCAGAGGGGCCATCAGGAGAGAATTTGGGGATCAACAGAGGTGGGACACAGACCCTCACCCCCCCCCCCCCCAACATTGCAGGGACCTGAATCCTAGCCCCTTCTGAGGGAGGTCTCCTGCCCCCATGGCTGCTTCGTGCTTCCCATGCCCAGCTCAGATCAGGACCCAGGTGACCGACAGAGACTGGGCCGACAGCAGCTGCCCTCTCACTCCAACAAGAATTATTTGAGTTGTCTTGTACCCATGGTGTGGGGAAGTGGGGTTACGATATCTAAATCCAGCCTACCACCAGGAATGCTCAGGACCTACTCAAGAAGGCAAATAATCCCTTCCACCAATATTTACAGGGTAAAATAAGATTGTTGTTAGAGTAATAAATTTGACAGTAAAATAGTAGTCAAGTTTTCAGGCAAATTTAAATTGGCTAGTTGAAACAAGCGAATATTCTAGAAAAATTAATTGTACTGGACAAAAAGGTGTTCCTAAAGTGTTAACTAAAATTTTTATTGGTACTTCATCTCATGATAAAATTGTGCACCATGTAATGAACCTAAAATAGTAATATTATAGTGCAAAAAATTAAAATTTAAAAGCCATCAAGACTACATTATAAAATTTTCAAAAGCCTCCTAACATTTAAATCAAAAAAGGAGGGGATAGTAGAGGAATATCATGTAAGGAAAAATATCCTGTAAGTAAATTACATCTAGAAAATTAATACTTTAGAAAATTAATTGTAAGGCTAAAAGCAAGACACCCATGAAAAACACACAAGGTGACAAAACAAGCCAGAGGAAAATCATTTGGGCAAAAAATGAAAAAGGATCCCCAGTCAAATTTATAGAAAATATTCCTTTATTAACTTTTGATCGAGAATATGTTTGTATATTTTCAGAAAACAACTCCAAGACCATGTGGATTCCAGCAACAGAGAGGAATCGACAGGACTACTCCAGCCATGAAGACAGAAGAGAAGCAGTCCAGAGACGGAAGATGCTGATGTGGCCTTCCCATACTAGCAGTTAGCAGCTGTGCATCACTGCAGGTTGTCCAGGACCAAACCAGACAGAGTCGGACCTGCATTACCACCATTTGTCGACCATCCAGAACTGAAATGTCAGTGCTGACATGTACACATAAGGAACTGTTGGACATTGAAATTGGGTCTAAAAAGAACTGTTGGCCCAGAAAGAAACTCACTACAGACCGATTCATTTGCCTGTCACCATAACCATTATTGCTTGTCTCATTTTCGGTTCTTATAAGTGTATTTCTAATAGCACATGATCTCACTCATCTAGGGGAAATAATGAACAACATAGACTGATAAATAAGAACAGACCCAGAAACAGGACTGTGCCTCAGGGGGAGGGTAGGGAAGGGTGGGGGTAAAGGGGAGAGATCAACCAAAGGACTTGTGTGCAAGCATATGAGCCTAATCAGCGGTTAAGGACAACTGGGGGGTGGGGTCTTGTGTGGGGTGGGGTGTGGGATGGGAATGGGGGAATGAGGACAAATATGTGATACCTTAATCAATAAAGAAATTTTTAAAAAAGAGAAAAAAAGAAAAAATAATAATAATCTGGCCACTCAGTGTATATCCTATAAAATAAAAGGCTAATATGCAAATTGTCCCTTGACCAGGAGTTCGCCCAACAGGCAGGCCAGCCAACCGCCCATGTCCCCTCCCCCTGGCCAGGCTGGCGGACCCCACCCATGCACGAATTCATGCACCGGGCCTCTAATATATATGTACATATATACATATATAAATATATAAATATATGTATGTGTGTGTGTGTGTGTGTGTATATATGTGTGTGTATATATGTATGTATGTGTATATATGTATGTGTGTGTGTGTATGTATATATATACACATATACACACACACACACACACACACACACACACACACTGAGTGGCCAGATTATTATGCGTTCAGAGATCATATAATCTGGCCACTCAGTGTATGTGTGTATATACATATCTATATATGTACAGGGTATCCCCAAAATGTACAGGGTGTCCCAAAAATGTATACACACTTGGAATAACTATTAATTCCAATGGCTTAAATCTGAAAAGAAAAACGTATCAATTGAGCTATCAGCTGTTAAAGTGTGTATATATTTTGGGGACACCAGTATTTATCTGTATTTATAAACACATGCATTTATGTAATTAAATATTTGTGTAAGGAACTTAGCATACAGCCTGCCACACCATGGGTACTTAATACATGATAGCTGCTGTTCTTCATTTTTATGAATCTGGCCGCACTCAGTCTTACCTTTGTTACATGCTTGCTATGTGAGGGCTGGAGGGGCGGCTCGCGTGGGGTGGGGGAGAGATGGATGTGGACATGACTGATTCTCACAGAAGGCGCCTTGGTGAGTGGTGTGCTGCCAGTGCAGACAGAGTGCTTCCAAGAGGAACGGACACAGGAGTGACTTCTTGCCAGGGAGATCTAAGTGGTAAGATTTTTACTTTTAGATTCAATTTACAATACAGAGAAATGCACAGGTCTTAAATGTACAATTCAATTAATTTTTTAAAAATAAATCCTAATTTGAGGATATGTTTATTAATTTTAGAGAGGGGGGGAAGGGAGAGAAAGAGAAAGAGAGAGAGAAACATCGCTCGGTTGCCTCTCAGAGGCGCCCGGACCAGGGATCGAACCTGTAACCCAGGTATGTGCCCTGACAGGGAATGGAACCTGCAAACTTTTTGGTGTACAGGACGACACTCCAACCAACTGAGCCACTTGGCCAGGACCCATTCAATGAATTTTGACAAATGTATGCCCGCGTAACCACCACTGGAATCAAGATAAAGAGTGATTCCCCCCAAAGCCCCTTTGTGCATCTTCCAGTCAATGCCTCCTCCCCAAAGGCAACCACAGCTCTGATTGTTTTTTCTGTAATAGATTAGTTTTGCCTGTTCTTCACCCTCACAATGTCTTTTTTGTGTCTGACTTCTTTCATTTAACATGGGTGGTAGATTCTGAGCTGAGACTCAAAGCATTGCTAGGAATGAATAAATAACAGTCGGGATAGGAGAGGGGCATGAGGTCAAGAGAATCGCTGGAGCAAAGGCAGAACGGGAGAAAGACAAACATCAAGTGCATTTGGGGATGGGGAGTGTGACTACAATAGGGGTGCCCAACAGGGAACAGTGAGAAAGAAGGATGGAAAGGCAGACTGGAGTTTTGTTTTGCAAGGTTCTAAATGCCAGGTCAAGGCGTGTGAATGCTATCCAGAAGGCAGTGGGCAGCCACCTAGGATTCCTGAGCAGAAGAGTAGCTGATGAACTCTGGGTGTGCAGAAGATATATCTGTGCCTCCACAGCAGGTGGCATGAAATGGAAGAGTCTGGAGGTCAGGGGACCAGCTGATCATTCATTCAGTCAGTCAGTCAGTCTCCCAACGTGTTTTTTTAAATAACTTTTTTTTTTTTAATCCTCACCTGAGGATATTTCCATTGATTTTTAGAGAGAGTGGAAGGGAGAGGAAGAGAGAAATACTGATGTGAGAGAGACATCGATTGGTTGTCTCCTGCATGCCCCTGACCAGGGTGGGGAGCCTGCAACCGAGGTACCTGCCCCTGATCTGGGAATCAAACCCAGGACCCTTCAATCCATAGGCCGATGCTCTATCCACTGAGCCAAACCAGCTAGGGCTCCCAACTTTTTGACCAAATAGTCTGTTCATTCATTTATTCATTCACCCAAAAAGTATTTCCCTCATACTGGATTTCAATTTCTACTCCCCCTTCCCAAATTCTGGAAAACCCTTGATCTTTTCTAATAGCACCCTCATTAAATCTTGTTAAAATCATTACCCCCATTGAGTATGTCTTACTTGAAGACCCTACTGAGCAGACTTCACCTTAGCTTATTCGTATGTGAGATTAGCCCAGAGAAACAGGAAGGGTTTAAATCAATGAAGGTCAACTCCATACTCTAGAAGAGGGCTGGGGCCAGCATTTCCCTAAGCGTGTTCCATAGTGGATCACTGGCTCTATGGGTTGCTGTAGTATTGGTGAGGATGTGGGAGATGATTTCATGGTCATCTCAGTTTGGAAAATTCTGTGTTAAAAACACAAACAAAACAGGTTTCCTGACTGCAGGATTTTCCATAGACTTGACTTGATGGCTTTGCATTGTTAACTTCTAAGAAGAGGGCCTCGTATGAAGCTTTCCCCAAATGTTTTGATCCCAGAACTTTTTCCACCGGGAACATTCTTGGGCATTCTTGTGTCACCCAGAATGCATTTGTGGGATTCCCTGAGGCTTGGAAGTGGTTTGGATCCAGGAAAATTATGGAGCAAACTGCCCAGGAAGGCTGAACCAGAGCAAGGAGAGCATGAAGCTGTGAAGGAGGAGTTACTTCCTCAGGAAGAAACAGGGAAAGGAGGGAAGGAAATGGGCTTCAGTTGAGCCTAGCAGTTGCAAGAAAGTAGGAAGAGGAAAGAAATTCCAAGCTAAGAATGGAACTGGCTCAGGGATGGACTGGGACCTGGAAAGGATATCCATATTGCAGAATTCCTACAGAAACTATCTTCCACACTGGCTGCATCTAGACCCTGCAATTGCTGGACGGAAGGAAAAGGAGGGAAAAGTTCATGGTTACTGACCATTGGACATGCAGTGATTGCGAATCGGGGTCCCGCACCACAATCCTACCCCTAAGCTGGCCTCTTTCCTACAGACAGAGGCATGAAGACCACTGAGCTCTGCCCTTCATGTGGCTCAGACAAGTCACCTGCCCTCACTGTGCTTCAGTTCCCCAGACGTCAAAGAGCTGGAGGATGATCAGTTGGGGCTTCCAGAAAGCAGAGGCTGAGCTTTCATGAAAGGTGGGCAGATCTGTGTCTCTTTGCAGTCTGGGCAGAGCTTCACCAACAAGGCT